>NC_069362.1:1655555-1986666 GCF_021730395.1 Mercenaria mercenaria
AGACTAGTTTTGGCATTTTTGGACCCTCTGGAGTCCATTGCACTGGTCCTCGACTGTTTCTGGTATACTCGCAGACTTTCAGGAATCTTGGTGACAACCGAGTTAAGACTAGTTTTGGCATTTAGAGACCCTCCGGAGTCCATCGCACTGGTCTGCGACTGTTTCCGGCACACTCACAGACTTCCAGGAATATTGGTGCTACACTCGCAGACTTTCATGCACTGGTCTGCGACTGTTTCTGGTACACTCGCAGACATTCAGGGATCCCCACTCCCCTCCATAGCTTGTACTACCCCAGGAAATATCCCCAAGCAAAAGGGATACAACCTATTGATAAATTTATGTAAATATCCTATGCAGTGATCTCCCATTACAAGACACTCAGTGCCCGCTTTAGACACCGTTCAGTGCTCAAGTATCACCTGAGTTCGAGTCCCATCAAAGGTGAAATTCAACTTAAGTAAACCCTTCCCACCCAGGTTAATATATCTATTAGCAAAGGGAAACAACCCCTTGATCAAAGTATGAAAATATTCTATGTAGTAATCTCCCATTACAACAATTAGCTAACGTTCTACATTTTAACCCCCATAGTGGATTTCGGCTCCTGATGTGGATTTAGCTCCCGCCACTTCTGTACTACTAATAATGTTGAAAAGATAAGTAAATTATTAAGTATTAATAAAACTCAAAAGCGTTTCACAACACTGTTGTAAAAGAAAATGCATGGACGTCTTCGGGACAAGCATTTGGTACCGTACGTTGCTCATATTTATATAAAATACATATTCATCAGTCAAGGATATGTCAGTGTAAATGAGCTTAGCATTAGTTTTCTAAGAAAACATCGTTAAACTGCCTACACAAATCACACGTGCACCGATTTTGTTTTTATGAAAGTATGTCCGCCATGTTTTCTTCAGTCAATGAAATATATTTCCTAACTGTATAATTACGATTCACTTTTTTAAAAATATAATTTCCCGATCTTTCTGACCAATTAATGATCTCTCAAAATTACAAAACATACGCTGACTAAACAAGAGATGAAGATTGGAACGTTTTCAAAAATATTTTGATACTCGTAACTTTAAACAACCTAGCTGTATGCAAAGAAATAACGAAGAATTTTTTAAATATAGCTTTTAGTTTGAATTTTGGACCTATCTTTTTCCGGCTCAACAACATACATCAATTGGGTAAGTTCACACCAAAGCTCTAGGGTAGAGTAGAGACCGACTCTATACTCGATAACCCGCTTGAACGGTATAAGCTAGTAAAGTAAACTCTAGGAGAGAAAATACTAAGGTCCCGACTGGGGCTCGAACCCTGGACCTCGAGATCTGTAGGCGGACACTCAACCACGTCGCTAAAGGGTTAACCCAACAGCAAGGCTGTTGGAAGTGGTCTATAAACCTACTATCACTACACTTCTCCCCCTTTACTTTTCGGAGCTTACCAGCTCTCTAGAATGACACTCCATGCACACCGCATGAGTCCGTCACACTACTGACACCATTAAAGTAAACCCTGGGAGAGAAAAAACCAAGGTTCCTACTCGGGCTCGAACCCCGGACCTCGGGATCTGTAGGCGGACACTCAACCACGTTGCTAAAGGGTTAACAAAAGACTGTTGGAAGTGGCCTATAAACCTACTATCACTACACTAGTACACCAATCGTACCTTCCCTGTCGAAGAGCTGAACTCTACAAACTCCACGGCGAGGTAGGGTTTACTGGTTCCCTGTTTTTCAATACAGCGCTCAATGTGCAAGTAAAAAGAAGTTTTACATATTTCCAGGGCCCAGGTTTTGATTTACTGGTAGAAGTCAATATCAATTACACAACAGCCTACCCTTTCCAAGAGCTCTGACGTGAACATCCCCTTTATTGTTTTACAAACCCGACTAAATAAGTGTCAAAGGTTACTAGAACATTAATACAATGAATAAACAATCGATTACTATGTTTCTGTAAGTCCCATAAGAAGAAACGACTCGTGTTTATACATGTATATATTCCGTATCGAGAACATTAACAATCACAGTTCGATCTTTTCCATCAAAATGAAAACAGTTAATATTATCCATTTGTTTACATTTAAAACATGTGAATTCACAGTACTGGAACATAAATTTCGAGCATTCCCACCCTCGTGGTGTGCAAACTTTTTTAATTTAAAGTATGATATATTGGACAAACTTTTTGTAATTTCCGACCGTTAAAATCATTAAGAGTGTCATTTATGTTAACGAAATTTAAGTTTAATACTTGCAACAACAGAATTGATATGCAAGTCAACGTGAGAATTTCACAACGGTATACTTCTAAATATGCCTCCGTGACCGGATGGTTAAGACGCTGACTTCGGATTCCTTGCCCTTATTTGAGGTGTAAAATTCTCATGTAAGGAAGCCATCTAGCTGACTTGTCGAAGGTTAATGTCTCTACCTAAGTGATCGCTTGAGACTAAATGCCTGGAGGGGCACCTGTAGCCTGAGACTGAATGCCTGGAGGGGCACCTGTAGCCTGAGACTGAATGCCTGGAGGAGCACCTGGAGCCTTTCCCAAACAACGAAACCTTGGAAACGTTATTTTGTCGTTACGGTGTTACTCTTAGCCCAACAAAATAAAAAGATAAACATTGTTCCCGTTTTTTCTTTGTTTGTTACTTTTTATATAAATGAATATGCAAAAAGGTTTTTATTTTGTTCAGTTTAACGTCATAATATTGTAACGTTTTCGCCCGAGCCTGGTACTGAATTATCGTCTCAAACAGACTAAATATAATAACAAAGTATCAATATAAATTTTCCAGCTATCTAGCTTATTTAGGGTATAAAAATGTGTATATCTATAATTTTTCTCAAGCTACCTTGCTTAATGATTCTTCACAAATGATTGTAAAAATGATTGGAAAATGTTGGAACAAATTAAAAATACAATTATGTTGTTAATCTGAGCTTGTAACTGATTTCAATGTTTCAACTGGTTTCAAACAAACTTTCTTGTCCCTTATTAATCACTAAAATATTTATGTTCGGAACTTTGTTAATAAGGTTTCAACTTGGTCTGAGACTATATAGCTTCTGTCTATCCAGTATGCAGTATATGCTACGACATAGGTCTCAACCCTGCCTCAGACCTTCACTTCTGTACTCTATGTACCTTTAAGTCTCAAACTTGTCTCTAACTCGAATATACGCATGTATGGAACCTACGACCCGGACCCAATTTGTCTTAACCCGCAACTCAGAGCATACGCTGCTACTCTGGGGTATTAAAGGAACCTGCAACTCAGGGCATACGCCGCTACTCTGAGGTATCCTTATAAGCTACTAGTAGTTGGTCCAAAGTCCTAGAAATTTCCAAATATCGTAAATAATTTATTTAATTATTATTTTTCTCTTCGATCTGCTCTCTTCAAAAGCCAACGACGTTCTGCCAAAGCGCATCTGCTGGCTTCTATTTATGTGCCAGATCTCATGCGGATCCCACGGACTTTTCCGTTGGTCCTAATGTCGTACATATTTTAAACACTCGTTTTCCTATACTAGACTCTTTTAGACCTAAAAATGCAATTGATTTCTTAACTAGAAATAGTTTATGAAGTTTACAGAACAAAATTATAACTTACTTTTACTTTCCTTTTAATAATCGCCGTTTCAGAATTTCTGCAGACAACTACAGTATTTAACCCAAAGATGATTATCTAGCGCAAGTATACCTTATTACCGGAAAGTGCGTTTTCACTACATTACCCACGCCTATATTTAAAGCGTCTCGCTTACATATTTGATGAAGCAACAAAAATAAATCTTAACAGATTTCGGAATCATTTATTCGTAAACTACAAAACCTTGTAGAAGGTTAAATAAAACAAAACATGTCTTTGTTACGTATACCTTTACCATAAGGTTACTTCTAAATTTTCAAATGAAATGTTACTTCTGTATCTGTATATAACTACTACTACTGTCAAATCATTTTCAAACTCTTTAATAATCGATGATTAACCTTAGTTTACCCTCTCTCATCTCAAACTTTACATCTTTCGGTCTGATCTTTGCATCTCCCTCAACGAAATCACTCATTCTAAACTCCTGACTTGCCCCAACTTCCCTGACAGCAATGACACAGAACCAAGCATACTTCGTCATCAGTTTTACTTCCATGTTCCTTTTGAGCTTGTCACTACTGGACTTACCAATGCTAAAATCAAGCTCAACACATGTTTCTCTGGCACTTTGTTACTTTTGCTCGACCTTCTGCTTTGTTGATCTCTTCTTCTGAACTAGAGTCTGAACTTATAGCTTAGAGGCTGTTTCACAGACCTTGCTTTTGGCTTTACTTGGAGCCTTACCTCTGATTTGCTTAGCAATCTAGCCTGAGAAGTGGACAGACTGTACTCTTACTTTGTTCAGTGTCTTAATTGGTGTCTTCACTTTTGATTCCGTTTTCTTAGCCTTGTCTGAATCTTTGTCTGAGGGTTTTGGTGCCTCTTTCATTTTCTTTGGGGTCACAGGATTAACAACCTGTTCTGGATTGGTGCGTTTTCTGTAAAGTCTACCAATCTCAATATCACCTTTCTGCTGGCTGGTACTGTTATCTTCATCCAGCAAGTCAATTTCTTCTTGCTCTTTCCACTGACCATTACTTTCTGAACTACTGTCACTATCTTTCTTTGTACTTTTATTTCCATCTTTTGTCTGATTATGTTTCATTTTCATGTGTCTGATCAGGTAATCCTTCTTCTTGAAAGTAAGGTTACATATGCGACAGGTTTCTCGCTTAAGTGCGCACTTTACTATGTGCTCATCAAATCTTATATCCTCTTTTACTTCATCTTTACAGACAGGACATATCGTCTTACATTCTTTTCTGTCACTTTCATACATCTTTGACCTGAAAATAGAGGAAATATAATCTTTAAACCAAACTGGTTTCTTTCTTACTCTACCTCTAGTACTTAAGTCTGATTCAACCTCATTTTCAACTTCTTCGTTGAATGTCTCAGCTGTCTCATCTGGAACATATGGTTCTGCTGACATATCATCTTTACCTGTATCAAACATATTTTCACCTGTTAGTATTTGATCTCGAGCCTTCCTCATTCTGTCTGCATGAATAACCTGTAATGAACCAGATTTACCACAGTGTACTTTAAACAATACATCTGTCAGCTTTCTTCAACCTGAAATGGACCTCTCCAATATGAAGTGAACTTTGAAGAAGTGCAAAGATTTTACTGGAAAATAGACATATACCTTGTCACCGGCTGAAAATGATTCAAAAGAAAGTTTAGAATCATGATATTTTTCTGGTCTGTTATAGATCTAACCAGTGTACTCACGTACAAACCTATGGACATTTTCAAATGTTTCTTGTCCATACCCACTGATTTACTGGTATTCTTTTTTATTGATGATGGCATTTCATAAATAAGATCAGTGGGTTGTTGTTTCTCGCCCAAGCATCATTTTATTTGGACTCACACCTGTAGTTTCATGCTCACAAGCTCGATATGCCATCATTACATATGGAAGTTGATCATCCCAGTTTTTTGTGATTTTCCTCTACATAAGCACTGAGCATGGCACACAGTGTTCTGTTGAACTTTCGACCATTCCATCTGACTCTGGATGATATGGAGTGGTCTTGTTTTTCTCAATCTGAGAAGCTACACATTTCCATGAAAAGTTTACTAACAAATTGTCTTCCTGGTCAAAAGAATTTTTCGGGTATTCCGAACGTGATATGAATTGTTGAACCATAATTTTTGCTACAGTTACAGCCTCCATGTTTGGCATTGGGTAATCTCAGTCCACTTTGTAAAGTAATCTGAAACACCAGTATGTATTTATTTCCGTTCTCTGTGACTGGTAATTCCCCTAGAATATCCACGGCTATCCTTTCCATAGGATATCCGCTTCTTGAAATCTGCATGGGAGCCTTCTTGATTCTCATCGGCCCTTTCCGTTTCAAACAGACTTCACAACCATTGACATAAGCTTTGACGTCATTCTGTAGTCCCGGCCAGTAGTATTTTTGTCTAATCTTGTTTAAGGTCTTTTTGATTCCAAGATGTCCAGATGCCTTAATATCATGTGAGTATCGGAGTACAGTTCGTCTTTGGGACAAGGGAACTATTGCTTGCCAATATATTATACCTGTTCCAATCTCATCCCATCTTCTTACAAGCAACTGGTTTTGGATTCCAAGTCTTTCCCATTGACTACAAAGGGACCTCAGGAAATAACTATGTTCCAATGTTTGGTCCTTTTCTGGTTTGATACCTTGTTCCAACCACTCCTTTAGTTTGCTGATGTCGTCGTCCTTTTCTTGAGCTGTTTGCAGATCAACAATTTCTTGACTGTCTGTTGTTTGAAACAGCTGCCACAGTATATTTTCTTTCTTTTTCTACGACTTGACAGTTTTTTGCCACATTGTTTACATGACCTTCTACTAATGCATCAGCATTTCTATGTTGTCGACCAGGTCTATGTTCAATCTGCATCTCATAGGAGGATAATACTTCTAGCCATCTTGCAACTTGGCCTTCTGGGTTTTTAAAATTCATAAGCCACCTCAGGGATCCGTGGTCAGTACGAAGTAGAAATTTTCTACCATACAGATAGTGTCGAAAATACTTAACGAAGTTAACTAATGCAAGCAGTTCCTTTCTGGTTACGCAGTAACGACGTTCAGACTTGCTTAAGGTTCTGCTTGCATAAGCAATGACATGTTCTGACCCATCTATCTTCTGAGAAAGGATTCCAGCTATGGCAAAGTCACTTGCATCGACATCTAGTATGAAACTTTGGTTGAAATCAGGATGAGCAAGAATCGGGGCTTCAACAGTTTCTGTTTAAGTTTCTTCGAAAGCTTTATCACATTCAAGCGCCATTCAAATTTGCTTCCCTTCTCGGTTAGTTTATGTAATGGCTTGGCTATTTCAGCAAAACGGAATATGAAGCGACGGTAGTAGCTACATAATCCTAAAAATGACCTCAGGTCTCGAACACAACCAGGTATTGGCCAGTTTCGAACTGTTTCTGTTTTCTTGGGGTCCGTATGAACACCTTCGGCCGATACTATATGCCCAAGAAATTCAACTCTTTTTGAGAACAGTACACATTTTCTAGGCTTTAGTTTGAGCCCAGCATCAAGCAATCTATCAAATACTTTACTTAAATTTTGGATCATTTCTTCAAACGTTTTCCCAACTACAATTACATCATCAAGGTATATCAAACAAATCTGCCACTGAAGACCAGCTAAAACTGTTTCCATCAGCCTCTCAAACGTTGCTGAGGCATTGCATAACCCAAATGTCATGACCTTGAACTCAAACAAACCCAATCGACTCGTAAATGCTGTTTTCGGAATATCATTTTTATCTACTTCAACCTGCCAATAACCAGAGTTAAGATCTAGACATGAAAACCACTGATTTCCGGCAAGCTGATTTAGTGAATCATCAATCCTGGGCAAGGGGTATGCGTCTTTAACCGAGAGATCATTCAAACGTCTGTAATCGATACAAAATCTCCTAGTTCCATCCTTCTTTTTCACCATTACTATCCCACTTGCCCATGGGCTTGTCGAAGGTTGTATCACATCTCTTTCAAGCATGTCTTTGATTTGTGCATCAACTTCGGTATTCATGTGTACTGGAACCCTTCTGAATGGCTGTTTTACCGGTTGAGCATTACCTGTAAAAATTTTGTGCTTAATGATACCAGTACGCCCAATGTCATGATCATTCTTTGAAAATACACAAGAATATTTGTTAAGTAAACTTGCTACTTCTTTCCTTTGAGTATGATCTAAATTAGGAACTGTTCTGCTGTAGAGGTCTTGCAAATGTTCAGGAACTGTATGTTTAACAGAAGAGTTCACTTTATTAAGTTTTAATTCAGTTACTTCTGAAACAGGACTGGCTGAGGCAATGTGTGTCCCTTCGTTGAATGTTTGTGTTTCGTCTGATAAGTTCATAAGACGAAGTGGAATTTCTCTACTACCAGACACTAAGGTTTTAGCTAGAATTGTGTTACTGGTTTGAGACAACTTCTCCGTTGGTTCAATTAAACAAGTCATTTCCTCCTTAAAATTTTCTGCTGATACCCTGCCTTTTAAAACTATTTCTGATCTGGCAGGTATGACCGTCTTTTCTGAGATGACTACTCTGTAACAGCCGGAATGCCCTGAATAGTTCAATTTAAACGGGGTATTACTTAAGATAAGTTTATTATTAACCAAGTCAAGACTACCTCTTTCTCGCCTTAAGAAATCTAATCCCAAAATAACATCAGCATCAATGTTTGCAATCAGAACGTCAATTTAAATTTCGTATTTTGTATCTCCATACATATATCAACCCTTCCTGATATTTCAATCGGTTCACCCGAAGCTGTAACAATTTCTTTATCAAACTGATTTAGAACCTTAGACTCATTATTTATCTTGTCCCATATCTTTGTTGAGACAATACTTAAAGTTGCCCCAGTATCACACCAAACAATCGACAACGAAACCATTTATACATCCAGAAATGTAAAGTCCTGAGCCATTTAAGTTCGAGACGTTAGCAGACTCATCCTTCTTCGGTTTTGTACCAGTTTCTGTTTGCTTACTTTCCTCATTTTTAGCTGGCCCCTTGTTTGATTCAGGTTTCGGTGTCGGCCTAGGTCTTGGCCTTCTTTCTTATTGGACAAGAAAATGACAAGTGTGTCTTTGATCCACAAGTATAACATTCCTTATGTTTGTTTGGCTTGTATCTTGCATTATTTTGGTCTCCCCATTTTCTAGGCTCATAATTTCTACTCCCAAATTCTGATTTGTTGGTATGAGACCTTTGCCAAGATGAAAACTGTTTCGTAAGATCATCTACTGCCTTCTGTAGTTGTTTCATACTGTCATTTTTACCCTCAGTTTCGTCACTTGTGGCAAATAAAAGTCCTTTCGCTTCAGCTGACTTTTTCTCTGCGCGATAATAAGCCTCTAGCTCAACAGCATGCCTGACCGTATCGTTCAGATTTATAGGTCTCGCTTGTTTGACCTTAATTCTAATGTCCGAACTCTGCAGAGAATCTATAAATTGCTCCTTTGCCAGGGTCTCCCTAACATCCGATGGTGCAGTTGGATACGCCAAGTTTGTGAGTCTTCGGATGTCTTGTGCCAGCTCAGACAAATTCTCAGATGCCTTTTGTCTCCTTTCCCGAAGCTGACATCGATACAACTCTGTTTGGTTTGGAGGTAAAAACCTATCCTGCAACGCCGTTACAAGTTCAACATAATTATTTGATTTTGTTGCCAAATTTCCAAATACACCCTGGGCTTGGCCTCTCAAGGATACTGCTAGGTATAAGCCCTTTTCATCATCAGACCACTTATTTATCTCTGCACATGCTTCAAAATGAGCCTTGTAGTCAAGCCATGAGCCTGTACCGTCATAAGTTGCCGGTTTCACCATAACACTTCGTTTGGAACGAATGTTGTCATCCTGGGGTTCAGGCTGGTTTATTCTAGTGCTGTTATTAGTGTCAGGCTTTGCAGCTCTAACCTTTCTTTTGTTCGAACGAGTTCTGCGAGTAACATGTCGATCCCAGGGCTCTTTTTGTGTTTCAGACGTCTCAGAACTGCTACTGTCAGATAAGCCCTCCTGCTTACCAACCTGGAACCTAGTTGATACTTTACGTTCATTCTTCAGCCTTCTTTGATCAAGAGGTGTGGCGAACTTTCGTTTCCGAACCTTCGGTGTGGATGTTACAGGTTCCACACCATCCTCGTGTCCGTTTCCATCTGCACTTTTGCGAAATGTTAGCAGGCCCAACTGTCTTTCTAACATAGTAATCTCATTCTGCATTCTGAGGGCATCGTTTTGCCGTTGTAGTTCTGTAAGCTGCTGATGCAAATGTTCGAGCTCGCCCTGGTATATCTCACTGATGTTTTCAGCCATATTTTCATATGTTAACGTGGATAAGTGATACTGGTATGGTTATCAAATATCCCACCGCTGCCACCAATTTGTAACGTTTTCGCCCGAGCCTGGTACTGAATTATCGTCTCAAACAGACTAAATATAATAACAAAGTATCAATATAAATTTTCCAGCTATCTAGCTTATTTAGGGTATAAAAATGTGTATATCTATAATTTTTCTCAAGCTACCTTGCTTAATGATTCTTCACAAATGATTGTAAAAATGATTGGAAAATGTTGGAACAAATTAAAAATACAATTATGTTGTTAATCTGAGCTTGTAACTGATTTCAATGTTTCAACTGGTTTCAAACAAACTTTCTTGTCCCTTATTAATCACTAAAATATTTATGTTCGGAACTTTGTTAATAAGGTTTCAACTTGGTCTGAGACTATATAGCTTCTGTCTATCCAGTATGCAGTATATGCTACGACATAGGTCTCAACCCTGCCTCAGACCTTCACTTCTGTACTCTATGTACCTTTAAGTCTCAAACTTGTCTCTAACTCGAATATACGCATGTATGGAACCTACGACCCGGACCCAATTTGTCTTAACCCGCAACTCAGAGCATACGCTGCTACTCTGGGGTATTAAAGAAACCTGCAACTCAGGGCATACGCCGCTATTCTGAGGTATCCTTATAAGCTACTAGTAGTTGGTCCAAAGTCCTAGAAATTTCCAAATATCGTAAATAATTTATTTAATTATTATTTTTCTCTTCGATCTGCTCTCTTCAAAAGCCAACGACGTTCTGCCAAAGCGCATCTGCTGGCTTCTATTTATGTGCCAGAACTCATGCGGATCCCACGGACTTTTCCGTTGGTCCTAATGTCGTACATATTTTAAACACTCGTTTTCCTATACTAGACTCTTTTAGACCTAAAAATGCAATTGATTTCTTAACTAGAAATAGTTTATGAAGTTTACAGAACAAAATTATAACTTACTTTTACTTTCCTTTTAAATAATCGCCGTTTCAGAATTTCTGCAGACAACTACAGTATTTAACCCAAAGATGATTATCTAGCGCAAGTATACCTTATTACCGGAAAGTGCGTTTTCACTACAATATGATATTACTATTATACATCAACTGTGAATGCCACATGCGTTATATGTTCACGAGGGGGTTAAAGCTTTAATCTTACATGTAAAACAAACATTTTCTCCTTTTTGTTTAATATTTTCAATGGTTTTAACTAAATTTTACCAATTCTGTAACTCCTTATCAATAAAATGTATATCCAATATGTGCATTGTTCCTGTGAAATTGCCAGATATATGTTTCAGTTTTAATATTTGAATGTTACATTGAAAAAAAAAAGAAAAAAAAGCATTATAAGATACTTGTGGAATCAAATGTAAAAAGCACGTATTCGTACTGCAAATCATCAATGCTGCATTATACTTACGATACGTTTGCTGTCTCACCGTCTAACATGTCCAAAACGATCATCTTTTACATTAATCTCGGTTCTATGGTTCTATAGTTTCTTTTAGATTAAAGCAAAAGTGCTCAATGTGACATTAAACTGAAACTTTGAAGTTTAGTAGGTTGTAGCATCCTCTAAGACAATGGTATTTTAACCGTGATATTCTTTCTGTAGTCAGCCATTACCTATTGTAAAAATGTTTTTAACCAAAGTGGAAAATATTAAGTACTTGAAAATGCAGCTTTCTAAATGGTCAGTCAGTATTCCCAATTTTATTTGTCAGTTATACGCCTGTAAATAAATAATAATGTTACAAAATTAATACTGCTATTTTTTGTTGCACTTTGCAGAATTATGGTAAAGTTATATGAACATTTATCTGAGCAGTAAATTCCAGGTAAATGCGCTTTACGTAAGCGCTTGGGCCCTTCTCGCACACCATACCTATACTTCGGACTTCTTTACTGTGTGAAGGCATGTGCATAAAAAAATGACAAATTTTGCCGACACCTGGTTAATTATAATGATTCTTTTTTTAGAAAAGTGATAAATGGAAACAGAAAATAGTGCTCAGCTAATTTACGCGGATAGTTCAGCTTTATTATTGCTTTTTTATTATGCATGTTATTTGTTTACTTACTATGTTTATTATGCATATGAGACGACGTACGTACTTGAAGAATACTAACATCACTGTCGCATCTTCATCATTTAGCAGCACATAACCTATCTTAGATTACTCGAAGGATGCTTATGTTACTGTCACCTGTTCATAATTTACTACCAGTGACCTATCTTTGGTTGAGACGAGGATGCTACATAATTTAGCAGTCCGTGTTATTGGGTGTATTGACAGGCTACAGAATTGACTACATGGTCCGTCAATAGCTGCCTTTTCAGACAGTATTAATGAACTCCCTCATTGATTTCACATATCAATTTCACACTTAAGATTCATGTTGAAATTTTCCCCGCAGCGAACAGTTAATTCGTGGCCATTGTATCCTAGGGCAAAAACGCCAATCTATATGAAATACAATTCTGAAATATACGTGTACTTCTACATAATCACAGTCTCTTCCAAAGAACATCTTACATCTATCACTATGCAACGTACAAATGCCAAAAATATATGATCACGATGGGAAAATATAAAATCATTAAAACGATGGTAGCAAAATCAAATGCAACCTGCATCTTCATCAAATTACATTTGTAAAGGATTTGCAGCGGCCATTTTCTTATTCTGTTACCAGTCACTAACATAATTTCCTTAGAATATATTTCTTGAAGAAGTTGTCCCGTATTCAAGTTTCCTTAAAGTTGGAACACTTGGCATTGCATCATGCTTTTGCATCATGCTTTTTTATGAAATTCAGTCGTTAAGGCTTATTTCGTATTTCTGCCATCTGCTCAAGGCTCATTTTCTTAGCCTTATACAATGATATCTTTTCATTATCAGCGTGAAGTTGAGGACGCCAAACCCATGTACTGGAAGATTCCTGGAGCATTGAAAACCGGTGCAAAATTGGACGTGTTCATGACGCTCCTGTCTGAATTTCAAGGGTAAGGCTTATATGTATATCCTTACTATACCTGGTATTTGGGAACGTAGTTCTATTAATTCCTTAAAGTACCGTTATATATACATGGGATCTTGGAACCGGTCGGTTTCCATTTGTTTGGGTCTTTTTGCCAATCCACTGGGTGTTCTAATACTATTTATTGGGTCTTCAAGACCCAATTATATATAGAGATACATATATGCATAAATATATATACAAGGCAGTCTGAAAGACAGCTAAATCCCCCGCCACTGTTACGGATAGTGAAAGGGTAAACCTTTGACCTTGAGCTGTGACCTTGAACTGACATGGTTGACCCATAAATTCAGCACATCGTCTTGATGAGGTGATCATTTGACCCAAGTTTCATGAAAATCCTTTAAAGGGTTAAAGAGATACAGAGCTCAATCCTTTGACCTTGAGTTATGACATTGACCTTGAATTGACATGACTGACTCATGAGTTCTTGATGAGGTGATCATTTGATCCAAGTTTGATGAAATTCCTTCAAGGGGTTTAGGAGATACAGATTGGACATAAAATGGAAGGCACAAACCTTTGACCCCAAGTTGTGACCTTGACATTGAGCCGGCATGGCTGACTCATAACTTCTGCACATTGTCTTGGATAGGTGATTATTTGACCCAGGTTTTATATGAATCCTTCAAGGGGATTAGGAGGTACAGAGCGGACACAAAATGGAAGGCTCAAACCTTTGTCCCGGAGTTGTGACCTTGATCTTGAGCCAACAAGGCCGACTCATGAGTTCTGCATATGACCTTGATGAGATGATCATTTGGTCCAAATTTGATGAAAATCCTTCAAGGGGTTTATGAGATATAGAGCGGACACAAGATGGAAGGCTCAAACCTTTGACATTGAGCTGTGACCTTGACCTTGCGCCAACATGGCTGACTTGTAGGTTCTGCACATTGTCTTGATGAAAAGGTTATTTTGTTCTAAGTTTCATGATTATCCTTCAAGGGGTTTAGAAGATACAGAGCGCACACGAAATGAACGGCTCAAACATTTAACATTGAGTTGTGACATTGACCTTCAGCTGACATGGCTGACTTATGGATTCTGCACATTGTCTTAATGAGATGATCAGTTGACCTAAGTTTCATGATTATCCTTCAAGGGGTCTAGGAGATACAGAGCGGACACGAAATGGAAGGCTCAAACCTTTGACCTTGAGTTGTGACCTTGACCTTGAACCGACGTGGCTGACTCATGGGTTCTACACTTTGTCTTGATAAGGTGATCATTTTACCCAATAAAATCTGTAAAAAGATCCTTTGGAAGCAAAGAATGCAACCAAGAAGAATAATAGCAGACTCGGTTTGATTGAGTCTGTTCATGAGAGGTAATGAAATGTGCAACACCTCTCACGCCCCCTAGCACCGGCTTAAGTGGAACTCTATTACACATACGTTGAGTGGACTCTATGATCCCAAAGGACCAGAAAATATAAAAACACTGAATCCAAGTTTCATGAAAATACTTCAAGGGGTTTAGGAAATACAGAGCGGACCCAAAATGTTACGGAAGGACGGACGGAGACCATTCCTATAACACCCCATCACTCGTGGCGGGGGATTAATAAACTTAGTGGAATATATATCACACCTGCACAAATTTTTAAACTTGCTATGTTGGATATACACCTAGACGCATGCCATTTCTGCGTATTTTAAACTATGAATCTAACTATCCCTCTCTAAACGAAAATCAAGTATATAATCCACGTACCACAATTTCTGATCAGATGGGCATATAAGTATGTGCAAATACTCGTTCTTATTGTTACATGTTGAGCGTCCTTCGAGCTATCATTTATTGATTTTTTTCGAATCACTGCACGTTTAAACATTTTGCACTACTTTGCAATGTTAGATAAAAAAAATATCAATTACACGGGTTGCCCTTTTTCAGTGCATGTTGCCGATTTAAGTTTTACTCCATGATATTAAAATAAATGCTGTTTAGCTATTATTTCCATCATGCACAAAAGTCTGAAAAAGAATAGCCGTTACTTCAAACCACAAGCGACAAATTCAAACCACAGCCTATTCTATATACCTATGATTAACCCGACCCTAACCTCTGGTCAGAGTATTGTACGCAAGGTTGTAGGGTTGAAGTTTGAATCTCTTGAAGTTTGAAATAAGGTTTCCCGTCTGGAAAGAACTATTTACTTTATTGACCCTCCGTTGTCCTAATAGTAGTGAAAAATGTTTACATTGCGTGTTTATCATGTTGTTTTTTTAAAAACTTTTTTGCAGTCCATCTCTTTGCCTGACTAGCTTGCAGGAAGAAGAAGAAGGCGCAATTTTAAATCGAGGTCACTACTTCAATTTAAAGTAAGTTAACAAGTTCAGGTTGTCAGCCAGTAATGGCAGTAACTGTTGGCAAATGATGTTCACTACTTTTACAATTTCAGTATTGTCCGATTTTATGAACTACGTTTACCCCTGATGCGAGAATACACAGCCACACAGAAATGAACGAGTGACATTTACGAGTGAATCTTAGCATTTGTTTCATACATAATTATCGAAAGCAGTGAGACATATCCTTGTTCAAATTGTATGCGGAAATATTTGAAATTCGGCATTATGTTATACATCTGATCTTGTGAAACATCGCATTGACTGAAGCGAAAACTGGTTATGTTCAATCCGTCTAAACCAGATTTATGTTCTTTTATCATGTTTTTTAAGACCACCCTATCTCGCCCTTTCCACATACTCCCCGTAGTTCTTTTCTTCCCATAAACATCCAAGAATAACTCTCTGTCAAGATAGCGGTCAGTTATAGTGTTGCTTTTGGCGTCTGAAGTTTTTTTTACCTATCTATTTGTTTAGAGTGTTTAGAAAAAGCTATGTTAACTGTAAATGTAATAGAGATTATCAGGAAAAACATACAATATGAAGCCGCTAGACTACTTACAAAGACTTGACAAAAAGAATCACAGGAAATCGGCTACATGTCATTTTCAGATTGCAGAAAATCAACAAAATAGCATTAGTTTGTAAATACATTGCTTCATTGTTTTTGTCTCAGATGTACAACAAATCAAGTGGTTTTCAAGTTATGGATCGGAAACGGTTTTCCAAGTTCTGGTCATTATGACCTTGACCTCTGAAAGAATGGTCCTATGATCAAAATGGAGTCATTTTCTCTTTGTGTTTAATCATCATACGAAGTTTCAGCATCCTAGGTCAATTAGTTCGTAAGCTATTGACGGTTTTCCATGTTCATGCCCCAGCGATCTTGACCTTTTATCCAAACAACAATAGAGGTCAACTCAGAAAGCCCTATCACTTTATGAAGACTTAATGCACTAGATCAAACGGTTCTCCAGCTATTGACCAAAAAAGCGGTTTTCCATGTTCTTGCGCATGTATCTTGTGGAGATTCAACATTCTCGGTCAAGTGGTTCTCAAGTTATGGATCGGAAACGGGTTTGCATGGTCTGACCCATGTTACCTTTGATTCGCCCGCCCGCTTAACTCAGTAAGTAAAGCGTTGGTCTACGAATCGCAGGATCGTGAGTTCGATCCTCGGGCGGGGCGTATGTTCTCCTTAACTATTTGATAAACGACATTGTGTCTGAAATCATTAGTCCTCCACCTCTGATTCATGTGGGGAAGTTGGCAGTTACTTGCGGAGAGCAGGTTTGTACTGATTAAGAATCTAGGAACACTGGTTAGGTTAACTGCCCGCCGTTACTTGACTGAAATACTGTCGAAAAATGTCTTAAAACCCAAAACTAACGAACAAATTGACCTTTGATTCAGTGATCCAAACATCATCTACTCTGCATCATCCGATAAAGTTTCAACAGTCTTGGTGAAGTGGTTATCAAGTTATTAACTTGAAATAGTTTTCCTTTAACAGACACATGTGACCTTGAACTTTGATTGAGTAACCCTTAAACAATAGGGTTATCCTATGAAGGATAGAGGTTCTAGGTCAAATGGTTCTCCAGTTATTGATCGGAAATGAAGTGTGACGGACGGACCGACGGACGGATATCTTCAGGCAACTCTGACTTAGATCTTTGATCAAGTGATCCCATAAAAATAAGTGTCATTTACTTTGTATTCCTTGTCACCACTTGAAGGTCAAATGGTTCTCCAGTTAATGTTTGGAAACGGTTTTCCATATTCTGCCCCCGTTGGCCATACCTTTTGATTAAGTGACCTCAAAATCATAAGAGGTCAATTTCTCTGCATGTCCAATCATCCTTTAAAATTTCAACAGTCTGAAACGGTTATCCATGTTCAAGCCCCTGTTATCTTGACCTTTGATTAATTGACCCCGGAAAATATTTAGCATTCACTCTGCATGCCCTATTACACTACGAAGTTTGAAGATTCTAGGTAAAATGATTCTCCAGTTATTTATCGTATATGAAGTGTGCCCAACGGAGTGACTGACGAATAGACAGGTTAAAAACATGTCTCCCCCCAGTGTGGTGGGGAGAAAGGGGACGGGGAAGAGGAATTTGTGAGTGTGGCTTGCATGCCACGTGCGATTCGACCTGACAAAATCAATGACATGCTCTTGAGAAGACGACCATACGTTACAAAGAGTGTAGATGAGATAATTACATTATAAGAACCTTCTGACTTAGGCAAATATAGTTCAAGCAGACTAATTATACCACTTGAATTTATATTCAGTCATACTATTTTTGCATACAAGAATAATATATTAATTTGCAAGTTTCGTATTCGTTGTTACATAAGCCGACTTTTATTATTTCGACCGTAAAACATGAATTTTTACCAGTATTAACAAGCCTTGTTCACACTGTAACTTTGGGTTTTGACGGTGAATGCCTTACTTAACACATTTTATCTTGAAAGGTGTTGTTTTATCCCTTTAAGTTAGATGATTGTCCGACTCTAAGCAATGATCACAATACGTGGAAAACATTTATATTTTAACATGACTATCTGTGCATTTTATGTTTGCAAAATAACCAAAAAGTGAAATGTACAATTTGCTTTCAGCTTCCTTGTTAAACGCATTCAGGTTTACGAAGGTGTCGACGGATCATCTAAGGGCGATAAATACATCGAAAATTGGTCTGTAAAAGCCGGTTCAAAGCTGGAGGTTAAGATGTCCTGGCTTGCTCAGAAAGACTCAGTTGCGGTAAGTTTTAAAGTGGAATAATTTGAAATCAGTTAATTTTTGGGGAAACACACACACACGCACGCACACGCGCACACATACACACACACGAACAAACTTCACGAATATCATTCTGATAATACATATCGATCAACAGAATGAGTGATAAATAAAAATAGCGGTTTTATAAAAATAGAGCGTTTTTGATTGGTTCCCTGTGTTTTTCCTGAGGATTTCGTTCATTGGTTTTGTGTTTAACGCCGTTTTCAACAGAGAAGGTAGCGGAAAAGGAAAATCTATGTTGTGGTCGATGTTAATTAAACACTATGTCCGATTGTCTAAAGTGATTTAAATATCTGCTAAAATGAACTACTAAGTATCTGTGTTTTTAATCTTAGTGGGGAAAATAATGCTTCAGCAGGCTAATCTAGTCTCCCTTATTGATGCCTATAGGTTGTAAGGTGTTGAGACGGCGGATCCAATGTGTTTGAAAGGCATTTCGTTGATGTTTTTTCTTTAATATCTCACTTATATATATATAAGTACTTATTTCTGCGGGCTTAATACTCTGCGATGTTTTTAAAAATGAGGTGGTATTAAATTCTGCGTACCTTATTTCTACGGTGTCTTCCTTCTCACGTTGATTGAATATATTTCTGCGGTTCTGTATTCACTGATTGTTTCATTAAATAATTTCAAATAGACAGGTACGTATTTTGTTGTGATTTTGACAGTAACTGTTATGTTGGCTTCCGGTTTGAAAATAAGAGTTGACGGATACTGACGTAACATCGTAATCATCATTCACATAATGTTAAATGCATGGAGAAACAGTCATTTTATGAATACGATCATGCCAAACAGACACGAAAAATGTCTGAATCTATATATTGCGAACATTCTCATCTGTGCATTGTAACGGTATGATATTTTTGTTAATCACGCATTTTTAAAGTCTCGTACAAATAACGGCAAACATGACCATCGCCGGACGGATCGGTTGACAATAGACACAATAGATAAAATGGATTTTGTTTGTCACATAATTAAAGAAAATTGAAACTGAAAGCTGACTGCTAAATGGTGAACGAAAATCAAAACAAATTCTATGTTTTTATTATGGTTTATTCAACAGCAAAACAATAATAAAAACGGTTCTATTACATTACCGTTACTACTCAATGTTCAACTTGCTTCGTCGGCGATAACGCTATCAGACACTGTCTTATATTTAATCGGATTATAATGGCGGCTTGTATCTTCGTATCACGGCATCTCAGGACAAAATTTTCTGCGGATTTTAAATCTGCGGTCTTACTATCTTCCGCAGAAAACGCAGAAATAAAGTTCCCGCGAAGCTCGAGCCTGATATGGATTTTCGAGACAGCGTATATCCCGTATCCTGTCACCAACAAGCTGTGTAACGATATTAACTTGCTGACTACCCTTTACTTACATGCTATAATCGACACATTTTGTAAATTAACAAAGCTACTTACAGTGCAGACTACAGGCCTCCTAGTGAAACATTTAAAACCTTTAAAAACCTTTAATTTCAGAGCAAACCTTTAAAACCTTTAAATCTTCTGAAAAAACCTTTAAAACGGCCAAATAGCCTGTAATTTTCACTCAAAACCTATATTTTTCACGGTGGGGAAACCAAGAATGCAACGTCATCAAAAAGCAGCGCAAATGAGCTGGCCACACACAAATTTACGTCGATTCAGGTAAGAAAAGTCTGTAACTTTTTTATTACTGCAGCTTTCGACTCGAGATAAAGAGCACCGTACCCGGCCTGGAGTATACTATTCTGCGGTAGTGTTCCATGCTGTACGTATAGCTTGGTTTTTGCTCGAAAACGCGAACAGTTGGCAAAGAGGGTATGAGCTGTACCACAATTTTGTCTAAAAAAGTGAGTTTTGATCGTATTTTCGTGAAATGAGGACAGATTTGACGCTCATTTAATATCAGTGACGAGCATAATAGTCAACCACTGTTTTATTTTGCTATTTACAAGGATATCTGACGATATTTTATTCAAAACAAACAACATTATTAAAATGAGAACATCCACACTGACGACTGTTGGAGAACATCCACAACGTACAACATGGAACACAACCGCAGAATAGTATACTCCAGGCCGGGTACGGTGCTCTTTATCTCGAGTCGAAAACTGCGGTGATAAAAAAGTCTTTTCTGACCTGAATCGACGTAAATTTGTGTGTGGTCAGCTCATTTGCGCTGGGTTTTGATGACGTTGCATTCTTGGTTTCCCCACCGTGTTTTTGTTCAGACTGCTTGCCGTGCCAGTTTAAAGCAAGTAATGGTTATACTACTGTATTTCTTCCCCCCTTTTAAGAGTTGTTATTAGGATACTGCTTGTGTATCTTTCATCTTGAGTTTTTCAGAATGCTGTTGTGTTCATATATTATGTGTTTTCAACGAGAATTCCGACAAAAATAGCCTTTATTTACTCTTTATTTTTTAATATTTTACACTAAAAGGCCTTTTTTTCCATAGATTGGAGCTTTTATAAAAACCTTTATTTTTGTTCAGGCCTGCAAGGAGGCCTGAGACTAGAATCCTGCAATAATTTGTTTGGTAACCATGTTTTGTTTATAGTTGATTTACACAAGCCATAAAATGCACTTGTACTTTGATTAAATCACAAAACAAAAAAACTCATTTACACAGGTTATGAACTGGTTTAGATCAGAAACAAAAAGCTTTCCGTATATACCCTCCTTTCGAAAGTCATCAGATTTCACAAAGGTCTTGAAACGTCGGCTTTCAGTGTTGTTATATTTTCTGGTCAGTGGGCAGTGTTGCATTTTCCATTATTATTATCATTATTATTATACCAGATTTATATAGCGCCCTTTTCATGATAAACACGTTCAAAGGCGCTTTACATATAGCAAACGCAGCCACACAGGGTACGAAATTCATCCTCTACTAGTACAGACACAGAGCGATCTGACCAGAGGGACAGAGTGAGATAAAGCCTCCAGAACAGATAGAGATCAATCATTTTAGACAGGCCTGTCCGGCTAACTTAGCCTAGCTCTTTGCGAATAGACAGTCTGGTTCTTCGACGTGCCAGGTGTATAGCACGCGTAACCAGTACAGGCCTTTTAGTTAGGTGGGATACACTCGAGAGCATCACGGAAATTTCCAGTGTCTGGACCGGGATTACAACCCCGGACCTCTGGATTGACAGTCAAGCGTGTTACCACTAGACAACCGGTCTAACTGCTCATGAACAGACTCAATGAAACCAAATCTGCAATTTTCACTGTTTGCCTTGTTCTCGGTGCTTCAGAGGGATCTACTTTCCAGATTTTATTTCATCCCGTTTCCTGTAAAATTATTTATCTTGCACGTAGATTGAATGATCCTACAACAAACTGCTGAGCAACAAATATGTTAATTCCTTTGATTTACAATGATTAAACTTAAAAAAATATGTCGCCCATATCGAGTTATTCTGCTTTTACTGCTAACTCTTGTCAAACTTCACGAGCCTAAACTAAGAATGAAAACGGCAAGAAAACACTGAATTTACTCTCGGAAACGATACTATCGCTGGAGTTAATTAATAATCTGACTTGATTCAATTACACCAGCGATGCGGCAGCCATTTTGGTTTAATCAAAATTCATATCTAAAAATGTTCTTGCAGGATATGGAATATGTCCTGTCTCCACGTGACGTCTATTGACCAATAGAAATCCAAGAGACCTGTAGGAGGCAAGATAGATGCCACTTTCATTTTGTAACAAGATACTTGTAATTACTTAACGTAAATCATGTACTATTACCATCATGGAAACACAACAAAGTACATTTATTCAATGTTAGATTCGAAAATGAACAGAACTGAAATGAATATAGAAAAGGATGCTTTGTATGAACATTGAACAGCAAATATAACATGTTAAATATGCTGCTACAAAATTGTCAATTTATTGACACAGGCCTCAGAATCAAGAAAAAGGGGTACGTTCAATAATTCATTGTTTTAATACAATACTATTGTATTAGAAGTGTATAACTTGCACATTTTTATGTATGTGTTATACTTATTTGTTTTGTTATTTATTGTCGTGGTTTACGTCACACCGACAAACTTTAGAGGTCATATGGCAATCTTCCAGCTATTTCTGGTGGTGGAAGACCTTAGATGCGCTTTTGAGCATTATTATTTATCTCGCCTCCTACAACTTTCTTGCATTTCTATTGGTCAATAGACGTCACGTGGAGACAGGATATATTCCATATCCTGTTAGTATATTTCAGATATGAATTTTGGTTAAAACAAAATGGCTGCCACACTACTGGCGTAATTGAATCAAATCAGATTATTTATTAGCTCCAGCGATAGCATCGTTTCCGAGAGTTAATATAGTGTTTTCTTGCCGTTTGCATTCTACCAATTTTAGGCTCGTGAAGTTTGACAAAAGTTAATCGTAAAAGCGGATTAACTCTGTATGGCATACAAGGACGTTGAAATCTTGTTTTAAGTTAAATCATCGTAAAATAAAAGAATTGACATATTTGTTACTCAGCAGTTTGTTTATAGGATCATTTAATCTACGTGCAAGATGAATGATTTAACAGGAAACGGGATGAAAGCCAAAGTATCAAAACATTTGTGACATCTTGAAATCTGGTGGCTTTCGAAGGGATGGAACAAGAAGTTTTTTTAGTGTTTCCGATCTAAACCAGTTCATAACCTGTGTAAATGAGCTTTTGTGTTTTGTGATTTAACCAAAACACAGGTCATTGTGCATTTTATGGCTGGTGTAAATCAACTATAAACAAAACATGATGACCAAACAAATGATTGTAGGATTCCAGTCTACACTATAAGTAGCTTTGTTAATTTACAAAATGTGTTGATTATAGCATGTAAGTAAAGTGTAGTCGGCGAGATAAAATCGTTACACTGCTTGTTGGTGACAGGATACGGGATAAACGCTGTCTCGAAAATCCATATCAGCTCGTAACTAATGGTACACGAGCAGGCACCAGTCTAGATCCATCGACCTTCTGCAAGGCACCTGGATAGTTTTCACATCAAGCGTAGCTTCGAGCCCACATCGGTGAGGAGCAAGTTATTCGAAATCAGCAACCTTTACCACTTGGCCACGTCAAGTCAGCAACCTTGACCACTTGGCCACGTCAAGTCAGCAACCTTGACCACTTGGCCACGTCAGCCTTGACCACTTGGCCACGTCAAGTCAGCAACCTTGACCACTTGGCCGCGTCAAGTCAGCAACCTTGACCACTTGGCCACGTCAAGTCAGCAACCTTGGCCACGTCAAGTCAGCAACCTTGAGCATTTGGCCACGTCAAGTCAGCAACCTTAACCACTTGGCCATGTCAAGTCAGTAGCCTTGACCACTTGGCCATGTCAGGTCAGCAACCTTGACCACTTGGCCATGTCAAGTCAGCGACCTTCAGCAACCTTGACCACTTGGCCACGTCAAGTCAGCGACCTTCAGCAACCTTGACCACTTGGCCTCGTCAAGTCAGCGACCTTCAGCAACCTTGACCACGTCAAGTCAGCAACCTTGATCACTTGGCCACGTCAAGTCAGATGTTTTATGAAAGCTTTTATGAGTATGGTATTTATAGCATAGGCTTTAGTTATCTGTAAATTTTAAACCTGGTCCAGCTCTTACGCAAAATTCCAGAAGAGAGACATTTTCAACATTGAAAAAGCATTTGAATAAATAAATACGAGCTAGGATTTGACTTTTACGTTTTCTGTGCAATTACTTCAAACTGGAAGTCAGAAACTTTCTTCGTTCCAGAAACTTTGATACAAATACCCAAGCGCAGCACTCAGACACAAATTGTATTATGCATGACTGCAATGTCAATAATTATTAACGTTTTACATCGAAAATGCCAATATATACTTGAAATGTATGTATTTAATCTGTGTGTTTCAGGTATATGCTAACGACGTAGAGTTGCTTACGTATCGGCTCAATGTTAGTCTTGACGCAATGAAGCAGATCTGTATATATGAAGTAAATAGACCGGACACACGTTTAACAGCCACTGTCGACCGCATCCAGTTCACTGCATAGTACACAATGCCCGCATATAATCGGACAATGTTTACAACAAAGTACAGATTGGATGTCGATATATTAAATTTCTGCCGTGTATTAGTTTGATATTCTGTCGCCTTTATCTATTTACTTCACCCGAGTTCAATGTGCTTAGGGTTAGCTATTTTGATCACTCCCAATCCGTCTTCTGTCCGTCCGTCATTTTCTGTAAATCCTTTCTCCTATTTTACATTATGGACTTTAATAAATCATTATTATTATAATTATACCAGATTTAAATTACACTTAAAAGATGTAAGTTTCTTAAAGAATTCTTTATTATAGTTGTTCAATAAGATCGAAGCCATGCAAAACCCTTCGTTTATAGCACAGCTTACAGTAAAAAGAATAACTCGTGTTTGAAAATGCGGGCCCGATTTTAAGAGGACTCTCCATAAATAATGATTCTTGCGTGTATATAGCAGAAACTTTATATTCTTGTCAGAAACAGATGGCCAATTTTAAAATGATTTCAAACAATGACTTTTTTGGTAACACTTTACCACATTATTCAAATTATCTGCTTGTTAATTATTAAAGTATCTTTTTCCCCCGAAAAGTATCTTGTTATACCTGCTTGAGTCTTGAAAATCTGGTGAGCGGTATACTATTAGGTCCTCTTATTGCTAATTTTGATTCATTATAATTCTGTATACCCAAAACATTTTTCGTTGTTTTTGTTTGGTCGAGACACTAAGATTTGACTTTGTTCGTACGTCTGTCCGAATTTGTGCCCCACATATCTTAAAAAAGTATTTGGCCTGGATTCATTAAACGTGATGGAATGGTTACTCTGTAAGACCAGAGTTATTACTATTGACTTTACATAAACGGCCTTAGAAACTTCTGCGTCGTATTTAGCCTAGAGTCAGGAAACCATTTATGAATAGTATTTAGCATATGAAGTTGTGCTCCTTGGGTTTTATTTTGGTTTAACTTTGTACCAGTTTCCTCTTAACGTTGACTCCGTCAGAAATCTGAAAAAATGGCTTAGAAATTGTATTGTTCCTAAAATGGGTGTGACAAAGTGTTATGGAATTTTATACGAATATTGAACTTGATTGAAATGTTTTTCAGTATGTGAAGTCATGTACTTAAGGTTTTATTTGGAAATGACATCCTATAATCATCCCAAATCCATACATTTTGATGATGATTATAGGATGTCATTTCCAAATAAAACCTTACGTAAAATATATCTTTCTACATACGAGTACCATTTTGTAGTGCGTGTAATCGTACACTGATCATTCCACATTGTATTTCCATAGGATCTAGACGTGTTGAGATTAAATGAAGGAACTTGGATCAGATGTGAACATGCAAGTTGATAAACATATTTATGAAAACAATTTTTGAATTTTGAATTATTTGCTTTTTCAAACTAGAGATTCAATTTACTATATTTTTTCATAGACTAGAGTGAATGATAGGTCAAACCAGATGTTACCATATCCATGAAGGAATTTAGGTTTTTGCTGTGCATAAGTATAGGTGATTTTTCCATCCCGCATAGCTATGACATACTATTTTTAGGCAACAAAGCAAACGTAGTTTATAATCAGTACAAGGTGTTTAGATGTTCGACAGATGCTTCAGTTTTGATGCTGACTATATAGACAGAATAGCAATGCTGTAAACCAAGAGAAGAATTTGGAAGAAAGTAAAGATAAGATTCTGCCTATAAAATGAATTTTTTATAATAATGACAGCAACAATTTATTAAAGGTGCATTTAGAATTTCAAAGTAGTAAAACAATTAATTTTAATCACAGCAATGAAAGAAAAAGAAGAGTTTAAAAAATGCCATTTTGAAGTTAAACATGGGCTTAATTATAACGTCAGCTACACTTTTGCTTACTGTTAGAAGAGAATTTTGAGATTAAAGTATATTCGTCTTTTTGTGTTATGTCGACGCTGCCATTTTCTTTGCGACTGATTGGCTGATATTGATCATTTTTCGTAGTAATGAACAATTTTCTATTAACTTGAAGATCATGGTTGAATAATATTTCCTTTCCATAAATTTTGCATTTACGGCAACGGATTGAGTCCCTAATTGGTATGTTCTCAGACTGGATGTTTGTCTATGTCAGTCCGTCAAAACATATGCAGTTAGCAATATCTTTTAAAGATCTTGAAATGTGGTACCTAGATAGAGGAAACATTTGCATGATTTTTTCTTTTAATTTTCTACTTTGTTTTTCAATTCCATTTTATTTCACAAAGTAAAACTTCTCTGAAAATATAAATGTGTTACTTTTACATGCAGCCAATTTCCCTGTTTTAAAACCAGTATATGAGCATTATACTACAGTGCCTTTAGTCAGTTTTACTAAATTCGAACACGACCAGCAAATAACCTACATACATTTAGAACAAAATCTATCTCGAGTTATTCTGCAATAAACCACTGCAATGACGTCATCCGATCCAGGGGCGTAGCACGGTCGTAAAAAGTAGTTATCATTTTTAGCTCACCAGAGCACAAAGTGCTCAAGGTGAGCTATTGTGACAGGTCATTGTCCGGCGTCCGTCGTGCGACGTCCGTCAACATTTGCCTTGTGAACACTCTAGAGACCACAATTATAACCAAATCTTTATGAAACTTGGTCAGAATGTTAGTCTTGATGATTTCTAGGTCAAGTTCTAGACTCGATTATGTGGGATCAAAAACTAGGTCAGTGGGGAAAAGCTTGTGAACACTCTAGAGACCACAGTTTTGACCAAATCTTTACGAAACTTGGTCAGAATGTTAGTCTTGTTGATTTCTAGGTAAAGTTTGAAAATTGGTCATGTGGAGTGAAAAACTATGTTAGTAGGTCAGATCATATGAAAAGCTTGTGAACGCTCTGGAGACCACATTTTTGACCCATCTTTATGAAACTTGATCCGAATGTTAGTCTTGATGACCTCTAGGTCAAGTTCGAAAATGGGTCATGTGGGATCAAAAACTAGGTTAGGTCAGATCAAAGGAAAAATATGCGAACACTCTAGAGATCATATTAAAACCTAATCTTTATGAAACTTGGTCAGAATATTGGTCTTGATGATCTCTAGGGCAAGTTTGAAACTGGGTCTTGTGGGGTCAAAAACTAGGTCAATAGCTCAGATCAAAGGAAAAGCTTGTGAACACTGTAGAGACCACATTTTTTACCCAATCTTTATCAAACTTGGTCAAAATGTTACTCTTGATGATTTCTAGGTCAAGATTGAAACTGGGTCATGTGGGTTGAAAAACTAGGTCAGTAGGTCAGATCAAAGGAAAAGCTTGTGAACACTCTATAGACCACATTTTTGTGAAACAATCTTTATGAAACTTGGTCAGAATATTAGCCTTGATGATTTCTAGGTCAAGTTTCAGACTGGGTCATGTGGAGTCAAAAGCTGGAATAGTAGGTCAAATCAAAGGAAAAGCTTGTGAACACTCTAGAGACCACATTTATAACCAAATCTTTATGAAACTTAGTCCGAATTTTAGTCTTGATGATCTCTAGGTCAAGGTGAAACTGGAGCATGTGGGTTCAAAAACTAGTTCAGTAGGTCATGTCAAAGGAAAAGCTTGTTGACACTCTAGAGACCACATTTATGAAATATTCTTTATGAAACTTGGTCAGAATGTTAGTCTTAATGATCTCTAGGTCTAATTTGAATCTGGATCATCTTGAGTCAAAAACTGGAACAACAGGTAATATCAAAAGAAAAGATTGTGAACACTAGAGACCACATTTTTGACCCAATCTTTATGAAACTTGCTCAGAATGTTAGTCTTGATGATTTCTAGGTCCAGTTTGATTCTGTTTGGATCAAAAACTAGGTCACCTGGTCAAATCAAAGGAAAAGCTTATGAACACTGTAGAGGTCACAGTTGTGTCCAAATATTTATGAAACTTAGTCAAAAAGTTTGACTTGATGATTTCTAGGTCAAGTTTGAATCTGGGTCATGTGTGGTCAAAAACTAGGTCATTTGGTCAAATTAAAGGAAAAGCTTGTGAACACTTTAAGAGGCCGCAGTTGTAACTCAATCTTTATGAAACTGGGTCAGAATGTTTGTTTTATCATTTCTAGGTCAAGTTTGAATCTAGGTTATGTGAGTTCAAAAACTAAATCACTAGGCGAGATCAAAGGAAAATCACTAGGCAAGATCAAAGGAAATACACTAGGCAAGATCAAAGGAAAATGACCACAATTTAAGTTTGAAACTCATGTGAATTAATCAGAATGTTTGTTTTGATAATCTGTAGGTCAAGTTCGAATCTAGGTCATGTGGGGTCAAACACTAGCTCACCCAGTCAAATCAAGGGAAAAGCTTGTGAACACTCTAGAGGCGACAGTTGTAACCAAATCTTTATGAAATTTAATTAGAATGTTTGTCTTGATGAGTTTTAGGTCAAGATCAACTCTTGGTCATGTGGGTTCAAAAACTAGGTCAGTAGGCCGGATCAACTCTGGTGAGCGATATATAGGGCCATCATGGCCCTCTTGTTTCTAACACTTTTGATGTTATTATGTCGTGTTAGAATCGAAATAATAAGTTCCCAAGTGTGATTTATCGTAGAATAACCCGAGTTCTCATGCGAAGCAATATATTTTGTTTTTATTATTATTCTACGAAAAACCACGCTTGGGAACTTACTATTTCTTATGTAAACTGTATCATCTACTCCGGTTGACCATGGTAAAGTATGTAACAAGGCAAAACTGATTTTGACACATGCACATGCTGTAATTTTCATAAACGGTATATTACAAAAATGTGATTTTCCTCATTTCAACACACTTTCCTATCTTGAGAAATTTCTGAAAGTCATGAACGTATAGTTATTAAACAAATACTAGCAGTACGTCTTCCACAGAATATTTTCCACTTGTACTACTATATTCACGAGTATTTAGCCGTATCGTCCAAAGTTTGTTGATTTTTCTCTTTTGCTTGCAATTTTGCAAACAGCATTTTTGTTCTAGTTGCTAAATGAAACCGAAGCCGTTTTAAGTTTATACCATTAAGTCGTGAACATAATGCTTTATGCCTTTAGTTTTTAGAATGGAGATTTGTAGATTTTCCTTTATAAATTTAAACAAAACAGGTGACCGCCAGTGCGCAACCAATTTTAACCCAGGGACATGGCTTGAACAAACTTGTACAGGGTCATTAAACCACGCCGCAAAAAAAAAACCCCAAAAAAAAAACACACACACACACACACACAAAATAAAATAAAAAAACAAACAAACAAAAAAAAAAAAAAACAACAAAAAGCAAAAAACATCTATAACAAGATTTTATGGAAGCAAAGAATGCATCCAAGCAAATTAACGGCAGACTGGGTCTGTTCATGAAAGGTAAGGAAATTACAACACCCATTTGGTTTAAGCACAATTCTTACTACAAAGATATTGAATTGACTCCATGTTCACAAAGAATCAGAAAATATCACAACACTGATGTCAAGTACAGGGAGACATCTTCAGCCACCGACTGCTGTCTTTCATATATAAGTACATGTATTAAAAAGGGGTTTTAAGGAAATAGCCAAATCCTTTTGAGCTTGTATATTTGATTTATTCCTCAACCGGTTTCAAAAATTATCATCAGGAGGGTTACAAACAATATCGACAATACAAACAATATAAGTACATGTATATATAGACCAAGCACACACAATTCGATTCAGGGATGTTATTCCCTAGTAATGTTACTTCTTTTACCTGCTAATATTAAGGTCACTTTCCCTCATATTAAGGATTAGTCTGAGAACTCGATAGATAGATTTCAATGTATAATGTAGTCCTTGTCTTATGCCTGCTGTATAACTTATATTGTTTCAGTCAATACTTTTACGCCTCGGTGTGTATGTTGTAAATGAGAAAACGGACCCCGCTCTGTTCGCGCACGAGTCCATCTCTGTTCGCGCACGGGTCCATCTATGTGGCAAACAATATTCCAACGTCGCCGCTTTGTCAGTGTTGAGTCCATTTGAATAACATAGAAAAAACTCATTAATAAGTCTCAACTAATTGATTAAGTTGACTTCATGTATGTTATCCTAAATTCAGTGTAAATTTTATAGAATTATGGTCCGTAAAGTAACAGATTATTTTCATAAATGTCATAAATGCCCTAACAACCTATACAAAATATATAAAAAAGATCTTAAATATCAAATAACAAAATATTTCAAGATAATTCAGTATATTAAAATTGGGGGTTAAATTAAAGTCTTGGGAGGAAATGTCTTGGGCGTGAAATGTCATGGGAAGGAAAAGTCTTGGGGATGAAACGTCTGGAATTCTCTTGAATGAATGTCTTTGTTACGGGGGTGGTATCGGTGCTATATTAATAATAATAATAGTCCGAACCCCTAAGGGTCTATGAGTTCGATTAAGAGTCCACTTGTGTAACTGGATGGTAGATCTACTAATAGATCTAATATGATAATATGTAACGACTAGGTCAAACTCTTCTATATCCAATTTATTCAACCGTTTACTTAAAGGGAATTCCTATAGTTTTTTATGCGCATCTTTCTGCGCAGCCGACACTTTCTATGGAAAACTGAACTGAAATCAACATTTGTTGAAACATGTTACTGACAATCTTAAATATGAGGAATTTTGAATGAAATAACATTTTTGATAAGTTATATCAGTAATCAAATGTTGATACTGGTTTATGTTGTATTGACAAGTATCATGCCTGACAGGTATTTTGCTATTTTTGTGGTTGTGTTTTCACATCGCATTTTAGTACAAAGACAGTGTTGTTCATATAATGTAAGATAATTGACTTAGTACTGATAAGACAATATCACCTTTCAGATTATTTAGTATTCAATTATAGAAAGAATTAAGAATTTTTAAAACTTTTTTTTAACTTTTAGCAGACATACATGTAATCAATTTGGCCAGGTTCGCGCCATTTCCGTCCGAACAGGTGTTGTATTCTAGCGGCCTTAACATAAAATTTAGCCTGGTGACCCATACATTTTTAGCCATTTTTATGCTCACAATACAATTATCTATACACAAGAAGAAAAAGAAAAAATTCTATGAAAGAGTTTTTTCAAACTTAACAAAAAAAATTCTTCACTATGGGTATTTTTCATTGAAAAAAGTTCACAAAAGTAAATATGAAACAACATTTTTTTTCATTTGTACCCATTATTGTAAGGATAGAGTATTACAAATATGACTATGATATCAAGTAAGTATATAATAAAATCTGTAAAAAGAAAAGACCGTATTGTGCTGCCTGGATGTATATTTTGGTTGGTATTTATAAAAAAGCAGAAAATTTTGAAAATGTTGAAAAATCGCTGGCAGTTTCAGCAACAGTGGGTGTGTTCAAAATAATTTTTCACAAAAACAAGCCTGGTGACCTATTGTTTTTATTTGTTCATTGTTTTCAGCACAAATTTTCCTATCATATATGTGAATTTAAAAAAAATCTATGAAAGGAAAAAAACTATAGGAATTCTCTTTAAGTAGTACAGCAACACATTCTGAAAAGCAAAGGTTAAAAGATATTCAATACATGGTCAATCATATTAAAAGCAATACACAATACATATATTCTCGTAAGTACCGTACATTCGCATTTAGAACATATCAACAAACGCGTCTAGTGGCCAAATAACCTATTTGTCCTATAACGTAAACAATACTTATAAACACATATAGTTACATATACAACACATTTAGTTATACATCCAGTTACACATAGAGTTACACATAACACATCTTGTAACTTACCATCTAAGGGATGAATGCTCTGTAACTGTACAATTCTCAAACAGGCTTCATTCTCACCAGTGACTGTTACTTGATACTGCAAAGTTAAATGTTAGCAGTGAATAAAAGACAGAAATGTGATTGCAGAAATACAAGTGTCACTCTGAAACTCACTTCTTAATAAATCATGAAATTCACAATTCTAAAGTTACTAAACTCAAAGTGAACCTAATACAAAGACTTAATTCCCTGTACAATAAATCAATCAATAAGCAACAACAGGACAAATACAAACCATTGGAAATACATTTTCTGACCACTGGTAAAAACACATCTTTCCAACAAAGACTAAAATGGCTGACTGACCAGTATTTTCAAAAAGGTCACAGGTCAATTGAAAACCACCAAACCGCGGTAAAACAGATAACTCTTGATAGGGTAGAGATACAAGGTGGACAAGGTTGACGGAGTTGTCTCCCTTATGAAATATTAAGTTTTAATAGAAAACTGACCCTGTTACATACTTCCCTGGCCTGATAAATGACGTCTCGTCATTTGTCTTATAAGTCTCAGGTCTGTCGATACCTAAGTACATAAGTGTACATAACTACCCTACTCTAGTCTCTAACTCATAGCTTGTATGAGAAATACTTTGACTTACACTTATACTTTAATTACTAACTCATAGCTTGTATGAGAAATACACTACTTACATGTTAAATTACACCTATTGTAAAACATGCTTTTCTATAATCTCTACTCCCCTTGTTTGAAATGCGACCTCACATTTAGATAAAAACAACATCATTTTTTTTTTTTTTTTTTTAAAATTTCATAAAATACAGTTTTATTTAAAATATCACATTTCATAATTCAATGTTTGTCATTTCATAACAGTAATGTTTATCATTTCATTACAGCTTGTAAAAGTCGATGTGCCACTTCTGTATCTACCTGATTCAATATACCTGATTCCATAAGGACATTCATGGCTTGAATTTTGGAATCATAGGGTCTCGGTATCATGGAGTACATCTGGTAATCTTCAAGATGCGGTGGTAGTTTCTTGTCTCTACCTGAGCGTCTGGGGGCTGGTTTAGGGGGTGGCTGTGGGTCTGGTCTAACTTCGGTATCTTCTACGAGTTGGGCTTTATCATCTTCGTGGTCAACATTGTCTGTCTTCTGTTCTACAAGTTTCTCATCTGTTGATTCTTCTTCCTTATCTATAGGCTCATCATTCCTGTCGTCTGTTATCTCTGTTGTTTCTATTTCTGTTACATCTCCATCAATTGCTCCTTCGGCAATAACCTTTTCATGATCGTCCGAGTGACTCTCATCTGCTGCTCCTTCTGTATCTGGTAATTTATCCAGAATAACATTTGCATCTCCGTCTTCTGTTACACTATCTTCTAATATTTCCTCTGCCTTATCTGAAGATCCTGATTCAGAAGGAATATGGGCGTCCCCAATTTTATATGTACTTTCTACAAATAATTCTTCCTCATCTGAGTCATCCTCTGAATCTTCTCCGACGTCGGTATGAATTCTGTTATCTTCACTTCTCTCAATGGATGCATCCTCTTTCATATCTTTTGTCATAGAAATCTTTTCCAACACTTCCTCGAGTTCATCTTCTTCTACTCTGTGTTTAACAGGGTGAAGGTGATTTCTATGCAAAGTTTTCTCTCTCTTTGTCTTTAATGATCTCAACTTGAAGACAGGAATGTCTGCTCTAGGTTGCTCTATTACCTCATATATTTCTTCTTCGAATTTGTCTGAGATCTTATGTTTGCCCTCGAATTTCATGATTTTCACCAGAACTTGATCGCCAACATTCACTTTTGCTGCTTTAGCTTTGATATCGTAATATTTCTTTTGTTTTGCTCTTGCTTTGTCGTTATGTTCTTTTACTATACATCTTGTCTTCTTCATGCGATCTTTCAAGTCTTCTAAATATTCCTGGGTGCTCTTTTTGGTGTTGCTATCTTCAGTTGCCTGTTCAAACATTGCATCAATTGGTAACTTTGCCTTCCGGCCGAACATAAGTTCGAATGGTGCAACATCTGTTGACTCATGTGGAGTGCAATTGTAAGCATACACTAGGGAAGGTACATATCTCTTCCAATCATGTTTCTGTGAGGTTTCTAGTGTGCCTAACATGTTTAGTAGACTTCTATTGAAGCGCTCTGGTGTCGAATTTCCCATCGGATGGTATATTGTTGTATGGCTCTTTTTCGTGTTTAAGAGTTGGCAAAGTTCTTTGATTATTTCTGATTCGAAGTTTGCCCCTTGGTCTGAATGCAGTCTAGTAGGTATCCCATAGTGTATGATGAAATTGTTGTAAAGTGTTTCTGCTGTTGTCTTTGCAGTTTGGTTTCTGGTTGGAATTGCTAGTGCGTACTTTGTGAAATGGTCTGTTATTACGAGGATGTTTGAAATTCCACCTTTTGATTCTTCTAATGTCAAAAAGTCCATGCAGACCAACTCTAGAGGATATGTCGTTGTTACGTTTACCAGAGGCGCTCTACTGTTAACGTTGCTCTTCCTTCTCATGCATCTTCCACACTTGTCTATGTATGTTTCTACATCTGTATACATTCCTGGCCAAAAATATCTTTCTCTTAGTAGCCGTAAGGTTCTTTCTCGACCAGGATGTCCAACATCTGTATGAAGGCCTTTTAGTACGTCTCTTCTGTATTTTTCAGGAATTACTAGTTGTTCTCTAGTGTTTTCGCCATCCTCTACTTTACGATATAATATGCCCCTCTTCATGATAAAATTCTTGAAATATCTCCTCATAACTATGTCTTCTTTTGTAAGTTTCTTTGTTGGTATCTTGTCGTCGAGAACAGCACGTCTCCATCTATCTATCACTGTATCTTCTCTTTGGCTTCTCCTTATTTCCCTGAACTCAACTTGGGAAATGACTTGACTTGGGTCTTCTGTAGCTTCTATGATGTCAATATTTTCACACGGTACTGTTTCTATGTAAGCTGGAATGGTTATGGTGCTACATATGGCTCTAACTGTATCATTCTCTATCTTTGTATTCTCGGTGTCTTCTTGTTTGTTTTCAACTGATTCTTTGTCGAACGGGTATCTACTTAAACCATCTGCATCTTTATTCTTGATTCCGGCTCGATAAAATATGTCGAAGTCATATTGGCCTAGTGCTGATGCCCATCGTTGACCTGTGGCGTCCAGCTTGGCAGAAGTAAGAATGTAGGTCAACGGATTATTGTCAGTGAGGACTGTGAAGTGGTTCATTTGAAGATAATCGAAAAATTCTCTGTAATGGCCCATTTTAATGCCAAGAATTCTAATTTGTAAGCGCTGTAGTTTTTCTCCGATTTCGTTAGCGATCTGCTTGCGTAAGCTACTACACGGTTGTTCTTGCCATCTTTCTGATAGAGAACTGCTCCTAAGCCCTTGGTCGAAGCGTCAGTGTGAAGTTCAAATGGCTTTGTAAAATCTGGGTAGGCTAATATGGGAGGTTCTGAAAGTGTTTTCTTGAGGTTTTCGAATATGTGTTGTTCATTTTCTGTCCATGTCCATTCTTTGGTATTCTTCTTTGAGCCTTTCTTGGTTGATGTCGGTGGTAATAGGTCGGCCAATGGTCTGGTAATCTTGCTGAAGTCTCGTATAAATCTACGGTAATAGCCCGCAAACGCCAGGAAGGATCTCAATTCATCTGAATTTGATGGAGTAGGCCAGTTTCTGACTTTATCGATCTTTTCTGGATCGGTTTCTATTCCGTCTTCAGAGACAACATGCCCAAGGAAGTTTACTCTTTTCTGAATGAAGAAACATTTCTCTGGTGATAATTTCAGTTTGCACTCTTCAAGCCGTGTTAATATGAGATCTAGTCTTTTGACGTGTTCTTCAAATGTTTCGGCAAAGACTATCAAGTCGTCAAGGTAAATTACACAAATGGTCATATTGTAGTCCCCAAGGCATTCCTCCATCAGTCTCTGGTAAGTTGCTGGCGAGTTGCTTAGTCCAAATGGCATCTTAAGGTATTCAAAAAAACCGAGAGGCCCCACCGTAAATGCTGTTCTTTCTTTATGACTTTCTTCTATTTCGACCTGATGGTAACCAGCTTTCATGTCTATGGTGGTAAAGTATTTACTTCCTTTTAAAATATCAAACACTTCTTCGATGCGGGGGAGTGCGTATGCATCTTTAATGCTCCTATCATTAAGTAAACGATAATCGACACACATGCGAAGCTTCTTGTTCTTTTTCCGTACCAGAACTACATTGCTTGCCCATGGTGATTTGGACTTTCTTATAATCCCTGCTGTAAGAAGTTGTTCCAGATGTTGTCGCACTTCTTCTATCATCGCTGGTGGAATTCTACGGTGTCTTTGTTTGAATGGTGCTTCATATCCAAGAAGAAGGTCAATTCTGTGCTTTATCTTGTCGCACTGCCCAATATCAGCATCACTAACTGAGAATATACTTCTGTGTTTCTCTAGTAGTTCCTTAATTTCAAGTTTTTGTTGTTGGTTAAGGGCATCACTTGTATCAATGTGTATCTTATTGAGTACATCTTCTTTGTCTATTTCTTCTTGTACCTTTCTCATACTATCATGATCTATTGTAACTGGTTGAAGTTCACAAAGTATCGACTTTGGTGGAATTATAACTGTGTTGGTGGTTAAGTTTGAAAGGTTTACTGTGATACCAGGGTTCTTTCTGTATTTGTAGTTCACTACCGCAGGTGCTATATCAATGTATGAAGGCAGGTTAGATTCTTCAGACTCATGTATAATGGCTGATGTGTCGTGGTATTCCATCTCTCTATCTGTATATGCATTGACATTTATTGTTTCATTTGGTTTCAGTATTATTCTTTCAGGTACAGCACTTCTGACAATGGCAATCTTCTGTTTATTTTTCTTAAGTTCTCTTTCCCTAGTCACTATACATCTGAATGCCAAATACCAAGGTGTTTTCATACCATGTCTCTGGGCCTTTTGTAAAAATTGAACCCCAAATTTGTCTTTGTAGTCTGAGATAAGCTGATTTAATGCGTTGGTACCAAGTATTACTGGTGTTCTTGCAGAATAACTGGTGTCTGGACTGATTAAAAATAAGCATGAATGTTTGTTGGAATCTGGAAGACTCTCTGCACTGTTAATTTCAAGTTCAATGTAACCTTCATATGGAAGCTTCTGTCCATCAGCACATTCAATATCAATAAAATCTTTCAGTGGTTCTACTTCAATGTCTGAAAATTTGTCCTCATAAAGTGATTTGGATATAACACTCACACAACTGCCAGTATCAATCAATGCTGTAACTTTTATATCGTTCAAGGAAATTTCTGTTTCATTTGTGTCGCCTACAAGTTTGGGATCTTTGATGGTGCCCTTGTCCGATCCCACAACAGGAGCACTTATGCGTTTTTTGGTCAGTTCAGATCCATATAAAGGCCTTGGTCTTTACCGGGCAAAGGCCCTGAAAATTTAGAAAGGCCCTCCATATAAAGGCCCCCGACCTATATAGTGGCTCTGAATTCCCATATTGTGGCTTCCTTGAAGGCCCTGACTATACAAAGGCCTCGACTTTTGACCATATGGTGGCTCCGGTGGCCTTGAGGTGACCTTGACCTTTGGATCATGTTCGAGTTGTGCATAATGCTTGCCACCGGTCAGAGGTTCGAGTCAGTGGAGTTGGTCGTGATCGGGGTATGTTTAAATCTTAAGTTTGCCTGGAGCATATCTTAAAGGCCCTGCCCCTACGATAAAGGCCCTGAGCGTATTATAAGGGGGACAACTCATGGTGTACTTAATGGCTTATTATATAAAGGCTCCGGGTTTACTTAACCCTTTACTATATAAAGGCCCCCGGATAATGTGAAGGTGTTACTATATAAAGGCCCTGTGCGAAAACAAGGGGGAAAAACTCGTACATACAAAGTTATGTCCCTTGTTGTTCCCGTATAAAGGCCTTCAGGTAATTTGCGAAATTCAGGGCCTTTACACGGGAACAGCCTGGAGCCTGCCGTACAAAATGCTAAGTGCAACAGATGTCAGGGCCTTTGCACAGGAATTAGCCTGTAACATACTATGTAAAGGCTCCGGGCACGCTCCCGTGCAATGACCCTGAAAGTGCTTTTTACTTAGGAATTTTATACAGATGAGATTCATCCTAAGTTATGGGCCCTGTTGTCCAGAGCGTCTATACAGTAAGACAGATTTAAATGATAAAGGTGTTTATACAGGACACTGTTTTATTCGTGTCATCCTAAGTTATGGGCCCTCTTGTCCAGAGCCTTTATACTGTAAGACAGATGTAAATGATAGAAGTCTTTATACTGGACACTGTTTTCATGGCCCATAACTCGTTTCATCCTAAATAATGGGCCCTGTTGTCCACAGCCTTTATATAGCAGGCCTTTATACAGTAAGGAACCATAACTCGTTTCATCCGAAGTTATGGGCCCTGTTGACCGGAGCCTTATTTACAGTAAGACAGATGTAAATGATCAAGGCCTTTATATAGTAGGCCTTTATACAGTAAGGGCCTATAACTCGTTTCATCCTAAGTTATGTGCCCTGTTGTCCAGAGCTTTTATACAGTAAGACAGATGTAAACTATCAAGGCTTTTATATAGCAAGCCTTTATACAGTAAGGGTTAGGGCCCATACCTCGTTTCATCCTATGGGCCCTGTTGTCCAGAGCCTTTACACAGTAAGACAGATGTAAATGATCAAGGCCTTTATATAGCAAGCCTTTATACAGTAAGGGTTAGGGCCCATACCTCGTTTCATCCCAAGTTATAAATAATAAAGGCCTTTATATAGCAGGCCTTTATACAGTAACAGTAAGGGCCCATAACTTGCTTCATCCTAAGTTATGGGCCCTGTTGTCCAGAGCCTTTACACAGCAAAATGTTAATGTCCGGGCCTGTGCGCAGTAAACTAACCCCAACCCTTACTCTAACCCTATACCTCATAGCACTTATATAGGAAAAAAATCCGGGTTAGAGGTATTTGCTTTCAACAGCCTCTATATATTACGTAATTTGAGATTCGAACTCTGAGACCCGAAACCCATGGTGGCCGATCCGGTTCGTTTCAGTCTCTTTCGATCTGTCTCAGTCCAGGCACCAATCGGCGGGAGTTTGAGCAAAATGCATCAAACTGTTCGTGAGTTATTGGCCTTTTTAGTCCTTTTAACCATAAATATAGGACCATGTTTGAGACGATGCTGCCGTAAAGAGAATGACCGCAACCCTAACCCGAAACCATGGGTGCAAAGCCCAAACCGTACTGGCACGCTTGTGTTAAGATCAGACATATAACTTGAGGTCAGGGTCTCAGAAAATGCTGTCAAACCTTGGAAACAACGGGGGCTGAAAACGCCTAAGTGCGGTAACGTGGAGGCCTTAGCACGGTAAGGATATATGTACTGTACAAAGGCCTTGGCAAACCTTTCTAATTACAACAAATGCAAGGCCCTTGTACAGTAGGCCTTTGTATAGGAAAGTACAGTGATACTAGAGCCTTTGTACAGGAGGCCTTTGTTGTAAGTAACGTGTAAAGGCCTTGTGAGCCTTATTGCCGTTTACCACTATACAAAGGCCTTTCCCTTAGGCCTAATACTGTGTGAAGGCCTTCAAGGGCCTTTGTATAGCCTCATTGCCGTTTTCACTATACAAAGGCCCTTTAACTTAGGCTTAACACTTACTATACAAAGGCCTTTGAACTTAGGCTTAACATTAAGCCTAAGTTCAAAGGCCTTTGTATAGTGTTATTGCCGTTTACACTATACAAAGGCCTTCAAAGGCCTTTACACAGTGTTAGGCCTAAGTTAAAGGGCCTTTGTTTAGTGGTAAACGGCAATATAGCTATACAAAGGCCTTTCCCTTAGGCTTAACACTGTGTGAAGGCCTTTGAGGGCCTCTATATAACAATAATGATGGTTAGTACTATATAGAGTCCTTGAAGGCCTTTGCACAGTGTTAAGCCTAAGGGAAAGGCCTCTATATAGTAATAACGATGGTTAGTACTATATAGAGGCCTTTCCCTTAGGCTTAACACTGTGCAAAGGCCTGCTATATAGAGGCATTGAAGTCCTTTACACAGTGTTAAGCCTAACAGAAAGGCCTCTATATAGTAATAACGATGGTTAGTACTATATAAAGGCTTTCCCTTAGGCTTAACACTGTGCAAAGGCCTTCAAGGCCTCTATATAGTACTAACCATCATTATTGCTATATAGAGGCCTTGAAGGCCTTTGCACAGTGTTAGGCCTAAGGGAAAGGCCTCTATATAGTAATAACGATGGTTAGTACTATATAGAGGCCTTTCCCTTAGGCTTAACACTGTGCAAAGGCCTGCTATATAGAGGCATTGAAGTCCTTTACACAGTGTTAAGCCTAACAGAAAGGCCTCTATATAGTAATAACGATGGTTAGTACTATATAAAGGCTTTCCCTTAGGCTTAACACTGTGCAAAGGCCTTCAAGGCCTCTATATAGTACTTACCATCATTATTGCTATATAGAGGCCTTGAAGGCCTTTGCACAGTGTTAGGCCTAACAGAAAGGCCTCTATATAGTAATAACGATGGTTAGTACTATATAAAGGCTTTCCCTTAGGCTTAACACTGTGTAAAGGCCTTGCCACTATACAAAGGCCGTTGAACTTAGGCTTAACTATTAACCCACTGTGTAAAGGCCTCTATACAGGAAACTGTTTTCAGGGCCCATAACTCATTTCATCCTAAGTTATGGGCCCTGTGTACAGAGCCTTTATATAGTAAACTGGTGTACGCATACTATACAAAGGCTCTTTAAAGGTATTCGTAACTAGTCGGTGTATCCAAGTCAAGTAAAATCACGGCCTTTGTACAGGAAAGCCTTTATACTGTAAGGTAGAGTAACTGGATCCTTTTCACTATACAAAGGCCATATAAAGACCGTTGAGATAGGTGGTCTTTTCAAAGTGTGTACCTCGTCGAGATCGATGAAAAAAAGTTGAGTCAGGAGGATTTTCACTTGAGATTACAGCTCTGCAACGCCTTTTCACATAAAGGCCCTTTCGTTCATTATTGACAATGAGTGTTTCATGTTGTGCCAATAGTTGCATCTCGATGAGGTCAATGAAATACAGTTGAGATTACCAGATACCCCGTTGAGGTTACGTGTTAAGGCCATGAAATGACGCCTGCTGTGCAAAGGCCCTAAATTGACCCAATTACTGTACAAAGGCCTTGGGGTTAGGGTTTAGGGTTAGGTTTAATCTCCTATATAAAGGCTCCTATGCAAAGGCCCTGACAAGAGAAACTATTTGACTGAGGGCCGTTGAGGTTTGGTTTCTTTTCTAAAGTGTGGAGTTCGTTGAGGTAAATGAAGCGCACTTGAGTCAGGAGGAATCGCACTTGAGATTACATGACCGCAACACCGTTTGACATAAAGGCCCGTTCGTTCGTTATTGACAATGGGTGTTTCATGTTGTGCCAATAGTTGCATCTCGATGAGGTCAACAAAATACAGTTGAGATTACCAGATACCCCGTTGAGGTTACGTGTTAAGGCCATGAAATGACGCCTGCTATGCAAAGGCCCTTAATCCAAAATTGAGTCTCGTATAACGGCTTTTGGGGGAGATTTGAGTACCATACAAGGGCTCCGGTAAACGAAAACCCTATACTACGTGAGCCGATCGGCCGGAGTAAATCAGGTCGTGTAGAGGGGGAGGAGGGGAACATTTTCCCCACACTGGTTCATGTCTCCCACCTGAATTCGTGAAGTTTGACATATGATTGCCATATTAAGGCCCCGGGCTATTTTTCCAGGGGCTATAACTGCTGTTTGTTAAGCAGCATTTTTATCGGACTTGTGCACAAGAATGACCCTGAATGGGTGCTACATGATGGACCATCAACCGAGCCTCTGCCAACTCCGGATCCGTCCCTGGCAACTTAAGGCCTACATACAGGGAGGAAAATGGAAACAGGCTGAATTCTACCCCTAGATGACCTTGGAGCGACCTTAAACTTTACCCCCGGATGGAGGCCCCCGAGCTTCAGTGACATGCAATAAAGGCTTGAAATTCGAGCACCTAAAAATATGGAAAATTTCTAAGTGTTATCGGAGTTTTCTATAGAGAACAATAAGGCTGCTATAGAAGATGTTGACTTTCGACTTTGACCGGAAATTAGGGCGTGGTCGGTGGGGGGGGACCCCAAGACATGTTCCTATTGGGTACCTTGATGACCCCCGCGGGTAATTAGATTGGGTTAACCCCCCCCGCGTGACCCTAAACCCTATTTTTGGGATAAAAAATGTGTCGGAAAAATCCCAGGCTAAATCGAGGCCTTTAAACAAAGAGTAACTGCTTAGGGACAGTTTCTTGCTATATGGCCTTTCTGGTGGCAATTGTAGCATTCAATGGTCATTGTTGTTGATCCTAATGGTCTTCTAGGTCTAAAACTACCTCGACCTCTTCCTCTGTTGTCGCCTCTACCTCGACTCCTTCCTTGTGCCCTGTTATATCCATACCCATGACTCCATGGTGGTGGGTAATAGCTGTCATAACTCTTTTTGTGTTCTTCTTTGTCTTTCTCTAAATGGTCTATTCTATCATTTAGTTTCTTCAGGAGCTCTTTGACCTCTGCCATATCATTATTCTCTTTCTTGTCTATGTTCACTGCTGCACTGCACTTCTTTGTTTCTTTATCAGACTCTTTCATTTCGGCCTCTATCTTTCGCAATTCAATCTTGAAGCGGTCATAATCTGAGATCATATCATTCTTATAAGCTGCCTGATGTTTTATTTCTGGTTTAAGTCCTTCAAACAAAACTCTCTTTAGCTGTTCATCATCTGTGCTGCTAAAACCTTTCAGTGTTACAGCCTGTGAAAATAGTTCTTCTAATCTAGAAGTGTATGTTGTGATGGATTCGTTTGGTTTCTGTTTACATGAGAAGAATTTACAAAGTATGCTTTCTTTTGTCTCTATATTGCCAAATGTGCTTTCTAATTTGTCAATTATTTGTCTGACAGTCACTCCTGTTCCTAATCTCCGGACAACATCACTAGCATTCCCCTTTAAAGCTCTCCTGATTCCTTGTAATATCTGTTCTTCGCTAAACACTTTCTCTACTATCAGTGCCTCAACCTCAAATTTAAATGTAGCCCAACTAACTTCCCCTTTATTTTCTTCTCCATAGAAACTAGGGAGTTTTGGGAAGTGATATGATCCTCCATATTTTGGGGTATCACTACTACTGGCTGAAGGCGGATGAGGTGCAGTACTTGTTTCCCCTAAATGTGGCTTTAAGCTGAATGCTGAGGGCTTTGTTTCACTAGGTGGTTTTGCTTTCGAAACTCCTAATGCCTTAGCCTGGGCTGTGATAAATTTCTCTAATGCGTCTGAGTTTTCAACTCCTAATATTTTTAGTGCCTGCAGCAACTGATCCTCCTCCTCTGTCATAAGCTTCGGTCCTCCTGCTTCCTCTTCTGTCACATGCTTTGGTCCTCCCGTTGCCTCACTAAGTTTATCTTCCTCTCCGTCCATCTTTTATTTCAATTATACAAAGTTCACTTCAATACAATATCACCACTTTTTATTTCACTTCAACACTAATGTAGCACTATTTCAAGTGTCTATGTATCTATGTTTTATTCAAAATGCACAACAGTGTCCCTTTAACTTTTCTTCATTAAAGTTGTACTATTCACAGTGTCCCTTTAACTTTAATTGATTCAAGTTGAACTTTTCACAGTGTCCTTTTAACTTTTATTCATTTAAGTTGCACTTATCACAGTGTCCCTTTAACTTTCAATTATTCAGTGTCTCTTTCACTTTTATTCCTTCACAGTGTTATTTTAATTTTTTATTCACTCTTGTTTCACTTTCAAGTTTTCACAGTGTCCCTTTAACTATAATTTAGTTAAAGTGTCCCTTTAACTATGAGTATGATATAGTTAAAGTGTCCCTTTAACTTTTATGACTTTCAATAGTGTCCCTTTAACTTTCAATGTTTGTAATTACTCAATTGCACTACACCACTATATCATTTCATTCAGGTTACACTAACCATTCAATTTCAAGCTCACAATAATGAAGTTAGTCACCAGCTTCACTAAGCTAAGTTTATTTCTTAAAACACAAGTCAATTATCCCTGATGTACTTAACCTTCAGTTAAGTTTATAACAAATGACTTAAACAAGTTCTACTAATGTGTTAATTCAACTTCACGTTGTTCAATGTATATCGCACTAAATTATGTACCAGTTGACAACAATTTTCAACACGCAAAGTCTATCTCCGGTGGTACAGTGTGAAGTGCACCAATGCAGATTCCTTTCAATCTCACTATTCAATGCGCGAAGTCTAACTTCAGTTATACAGTGTAACTTCACTTCAATATTCAATTAAGCAGTGTGAAACGTACAATTTCTGTTTCCGGTTGACTATAGTGAATAGTATGGTTCACTGTTTCTACAATATCTCTGTAGCTATATATTCAGTAGCACAATCACTCAAAACTGTTAAGTATTTTTACACTCTCAAACTGAGTTGACTGAAATATTCTATTCACTTCATTCACTAGATCTCTAACTGTATCACAATCTTACAACCACTAAGCTGTACTTCTTATAATTTCATCAATAAGATTATTTCTATTCAAAGTATTCAGCTTTTTCAGAACCGAAAATATTTCAAAATGTCGCGAAAATATAACGCGGTTATTCAGAGCTCTGCGTCGCGACAAGTAATATACGGTTATTATTTCTAAGTGACTCACGAGTAACTTCAACTGTTACCCTGCCTTTAATTATTTAAGTCCAAAATTGACTTAAACTTCCTTTATCTCAAGAACTAATTCAGTATATATAACCTGAACTAATTTAACTTTCAATTGACTGGAACTATTTCAGTTCTAGTAAACTGAACTATTTGTCTAACTTGAACTATTCAAGTTACAAGTGACTTGAACTATTTATGTTACAAGTGAATTGTATCCTTTCAGTTACAAATAACTTGAACTATAAAACTGATATGAACTATTTAACGTACAAGTGACTTGAACCCTTTTCAGTTACAAGTAACTTGAACTAATATGCAAGTTTGAACTATCAAAGTTGTAAATTGCCTTGAACTTATTCAAGTAACAATTTGAAATAACATGAACTATTACACTATTATGAATTGTAAGTGACTTGATCTGTTCCAGAAACAAGTAACTTCAACTATAACACTGGTCTGAACTGTTTGAACAACTGTTTAATTATTTCCAATCTTGGAAAAAAATTTAGTGGACAAAAAAATATTTTGACAGATTTATAATGAAAATAATTTTCTATCTGTCAGAAATAAATAGAATCTATACCTAGATCTAATTCTGTATTTTACATTTATTGTTTACTGCACTTGTATGCAGTATTGAAATACCTGTATCAAATCTGTATTATTCAAAAACTCTACTACAGCATGTTTATACTCTCTGTATATGTCCTAGTTTACTTACTATACATGTACTCTAAGTAATACAGACCGCTATTCGATCTGCTATAAATATTTACGTGTTTTCCTGTCATGTGACGGTCATGTGGTTGTCTACGTCACCCGTATATAGATATCGACCAATGAAAGGACGAAACTCTAGTCAGGTGATAATCACGTGGTTATATACGTCACTCTAACTGCAGAGCGAGCCAATGAAACCAGGGGAATCCCAAAAACACCGATGTAAACAAACCAAAAGTTAATCACTATCAAATAAATGGCTTGAATGCAAATAATACCAAAATATACAGTCTCAATCTAATGGCAAATCTACCAGTAAACAAATTAACCGATTACTTTCAAGAAAATATGCACCGGTTCACTCAAGATCAAAACACAGTTGTAAATATGATACTACACAAAACCGAAAGTAGGTCACTTTGATTATCTGGTTTTCCGAAAATGTGTTTGAAATGAGTTTCAAAATAACACTTTTTTACCTTGTCAAGTTAAAAGTTATACTGCTTAATGATGTAGAAAGTATACTAGTCAGTTATTATAGAAAAGAGTGAAGAGAATACCGTCACCAATGAGTTATTATGTAAAAGTGATTTTCTCTTACATTCTTACAATATCACTCTAAATCTATAAATATCACAAACTGCAGCTATTTCAAAACATTCAAGATTTCAGAATGTATGCTTACTGTATCTAAACTATTTAATAATATCTCATCATACAAGTGATAACTGCAATTTATGAATATTTATCAAAATTTTTGTACTCACACTCTGTAGACTGTATTTATACTGTACTGTAACAACATAGAACCTGACTGGCCACTAGCACTGATAGTGTTATTTGTAATTGTGTCAAACACTGTGTCAATTTGTAAGTTAGCACTTTTCACTAATTCAAATAAGTCTTTAGCGTTTTACTATAAAAGTGTAACATATAAGTCCATGCACTGTCTTCTAACTATAAAAGTCACTTGAAAGTTTATGCACTGTCGAAAGTGCCACTTGGAAGTTTATGCACTGTCTTATCTTCTGTAATTTTATGATAAAACTTATAAGTTTATGTACTGTCTTCTTGCCTCCTCCCGAAAATTCGCTGTCCTCAGTGTTCCCGTGTACGTACTCCGTTGACGTCTGAATTAAGATAACCAGCCTTTATGTGGGTTGATTCCACTAGTATCAATTCCAGTTTATACGTATTAACACATGGATTCACTGTATTGAATCCTAACGATTTGTAATCCGGTGAATGAATGTTCTGATTATATAATCCACTGTATAAGTTAAATTCACTGTGACATGTGATATTACACTATTGAAATAAACTACTAGTCACTAGTCCCTGATGTCCTGATTTTAACGTTTGAAATACACTAGTCTCTGATCTTCTGATTGAAACACTAACGGTTGTTCACAAGAAACCATGTTGGGCGCCAGATGTTACGGGGGTGGTATCGGTGCTATATTAATAATAATAATAGTCCGAACCCCTAAGGGTCTATGAGTTCGATTAAGAGTCCACTTGTGTAACTGGATGGTAGATCTACTAATAGATCTAATATGATAATATGTAACGACTAGGTCAAACTCTTCTATATCCAATTTATTCAACCGTTTACTTAAGTAGTACAGCAACACATTCTGAAAAGCAAAGGTTAAAAGATATTCAATACATGGTCAATCATATTAAAAGCAATACACAATACATATATTCTCGTAAGTACCGTACATTCGCATTTAGAACATATCAACAAACGCGTCTAGTGGCCAAATAACCTATTTGTCCTATAACGTAAACAATACTTATAAACACATATAGTTACATATACAACACATTTAGTTATACATCCAGTTACACATAGAGTTACACATAACACATCTTGTCCCGTATGAAAAAATGAGGCGTATTCCGTGCGTAAAAAGCACGTAAAATACACGTAACTATATTTTACGTGTATAATTGGGACGTAACTTGTTTTCATCAATTTACGTCTCTAAATTACTGGCGTAAAATTCAAAATTTACAGGCGTAAACGCAGAGTTTCAGGAAATTTCCAGAGTTACAGGCGTAAAGTTGAACTTAGAATTTTGTATTAAAGACGTAAAATGGTACTTTGAGATTTTAAAACAAAAATCTTTGGTTGCAGTCAAATAAAATTTCTAAGTCCAAAATTACGTCTGTAAAAGGAACACGTAAAATATAACTTAGACACTTGTGCTCAATCTAGTGTAAGTAATAGTTTATTGTTTACCATACATTTTACCCCTTGTCAGAATCATAACTGCAGAAATCAAATCTTAGATTTTTTAAGTTGAAAAGTTAATGAAATTCAGAACGTAAAGTCAGGCATAAAAATACAGGAAATACAAAACTGCAGAATGTTCATGTACATTGATTAAAAACATAGCAAATGAAAAATTATACAAGGTGTAGTAATTTCTTCGTTATACAATATCTGTTTAATTGCTCTATAAAAATCAAAACAATATCACAGTAACTGTTGCTTAACCTAATAAAATTACATTAAGTAGTCCTGTATGTTTGTATTTTAAAAGAAAACAGTAAATTTTCTTTTGTTTATCGTCAACAAATTAGTCATGACTTAGTAATTTCAAAATCATTATAAGAAAAAAATACTGAAAAATACTGATACGGAGAGAAAAGTCTTCAAATTTTTGAAAATCAAACTTTCAAAGACAAGAAATATAGTAATACTGACTAGATATTTTTTTTTGGTTCCCGCCTTTTCTAAATCAAAAATAAAATACAGAATAATGAATTTTTCAGATCAGTTTCTGAAAAAATTAAGCAACACAGAACATCCATTATGAATTACAATGCTAATTGGTATTTGCTTGAGTTACATTCTTGAGTACTGAGAAGTATTGAAAATACACTTGTAACTTAAGAAAATGTTGAAATTCACTATTTGGCTTTTTTTTCCCAATCAGCAAAATCAATCGGCATTTTTTATTTTCCCAATTATTCTGTATTTCATTTCTTCATGTTTCACCCCTTTCCCATTGGCTAATTGACCCCAGATTTGGAGAGAATGTGCAAGGGAAAATTCTGAACATTATTGGGAAAAGACAAAAAATAGGCATTTTCGTTACTCGGGATTTTCGATCGACACAGTCGAAAAGCTCGTTAGTTTTAAAGAGTTAATCTGACTCTAGTGTGTTTGGAAATCTGCAAACATATGAATGCTTTACATTGTCTACTGTTTTAAAAGACACATACATACAACCTTCCACAATGGAATTTAAAGGCACTACAGACAGCTGTCTGGACTCTTCAACAGATAGTATACTGATTGGTGAATACTTCTTGCAATTCAGTTCATTAACAACAGCAAATACATTCTTATAAAGGTCATCACTAACATCTATTATGAGAAAATCTTTCACACATCCAAAACATTCTGTACTTTTGTCATTGTTATGAATATCTACATTTTTATAACAGATAGTAGAATTGTCCCTCTTCTTCATTCTCAAATATGATGTTCCATATATCAAGTAATCATAAAATTCCATCCTTTTGAAATATTTTACACATTCAGTTAAAACTGGATCATATCCAAAATAGTGACACAATGCAATATGTTCCTCATTTTTAAGAACTCTTCTTTTAACAGATCCTAAAACATATATATTATCTGTAATCTTCAAACCTCTTGTAAGAATAGTTGGATGTTCAATGGAATTATACAGCTTTTCAAGTTCTGACCCTTTACTTATTGTTTTCAATTTTAATTCTGGTAACTTCTGAAGGAAAGAAACACCTGTTATTATCTGGCTATCAATATTTTGTGTTCCGCGGATCATTTTTAGTAAAACCCCATTTTTGTCTTCAAATGGAAAACAGCTATGTGTGAAAAGTGGTCCAAGGGATAACACATTATCAGACAAATGTAATAGCTGATGCAAATTAAGGGTCATAAAACAAGTATCATACAAATTAGGAAATTCTTTTACAAATTCAGTTAACATTAGGTCTGCAGATGTTATCTGTGTTTCTGAACTGCCTGCTTTCAAAAGGATATGAACAGCATTTATAAGCAGTAAAAAATGCTGTAATCTATCTTTGTCTAAAATACCACTGAGTACAGGTGCACCATAAAACAACAAAAAAGATCTGAATTCAGATGCTTTCCAGTATTTCAATTCATTCTGAATTGATCTTGGTAACCTTGAAATACTGAGTGTTGGACAGATTGAAAGAAGTCTACGGTCAACTTCCATAACCAGACTGCAAAAATTGAAAGCTTTACCTTTGTGCACAGTTGAAAACCAAAGATTTAACAGTAGTTTCTGAATTCCTAATAAAATGCCGTGCATGTAGTCAATGCCAATGCCTTGAACAATATCAAAATGAGGAAAAAAAGAAAGCCAAGATGGCCCTTTTATTCCATTTACAGAATATTTCTTTTCCCCAGATTCTAACTTGTCAAGAGCTTTTCTAGAATCATAGATTACAGATTCTTTTGTGCGTTCTGGAAGTTTAGGGCCTTCAGATTGAAATGGGTACACATGGCAATGACCTTTTCCTACTTTTGCAGTTTGACCTTTTTGCAGGCACTTCCAGCAAGAATGTGCCCCATTGAATTGTACACTATTGCAAAGTAAGCATCTTGCAGGCAAGTCTGAGGTGCCGCACAGTAAAAAAGCTTTACACAAAAACTGGCCTCGCTCTTTACAGGATAGCAGAATCCCTTGCTCAAATGTCTTGAACTTTTGCAAAAAGGGTTGTAAAAATGTGCCCATAGATGGCTTTCTGTTCCCAAACCAAAGCCCAGCTAGAATCATATACTCTTTTTTCATTCGAAGTTTGAAAGGTAGTTCATTGATAACAAGAAACAGTGGCCATACAGAAACATTGCTACTTTTAAATACTGATGCACCATCTGTGTTAAATGTAAATGATATATTATCTGCAAAAGAAAGAGGTCCATTATTTTCAACATAATTCTTATATAATTTTCCATCATAAATGTCACTCAAAACATCATTTTTATTCCGTGTGAATCTATGTTGAATGTGAGTATAAAAACCTTCCTGTGTGAACAAATTCTGTAGCTGGGACTCCACTGGCATCTCCAGAAAGTATTCTTTATTCTGTTTTAATGCCTTTCCACACGTAGAGAAGGGACAAACGTCAGCATTATGCTCCACAAGGAAACCAAGACAGAATTCACAATAAAAATGTTTCACAATTGGAGTTTTCAAGTTCTTAAAAAATTTTGTGAATTCATGCAAAGTGGTTCTCATTCTGTGTCCATGTGGTAATACAACAGCAAAAATATTTAGAAGCTGTTGAATACCATCTCCAGCTAAGTTATGTTTTGTACAAAATAATGCCAACAATAACATTAGGGCACCAACTGAAACTGCGGCACCAGGATATAAAGGTTCTGATTCAGGATCTTCATCTAAATCCAAATTTATATCATCTTCTGTGTATTCCAAATCAGAATCAATATCAAGTAAGTTATAAACTTCACTTTCATTGTTGCTAAAGTTAAAATCAACATCTCTGTCTTCTATATCCTGATCATCAGTAGAATCTGTATATTTTACATTTTCTTTATCTACTTTTTTGAAGTCCTGTACTGTGATTTTTTCTTCATTAAAATTTTATTACAGCTGAAAGGGTTTGTCTTAAAACCCCACATGGTGATTCGCTTCACTTCTGCAGAAGAATAGGGGAAAAAAAACATAAATAAATTTTTTAAATACTATGATTTGAAATGGGTCTGTAGAAATACAGTCACTAATTTTTTTCCACATTTTAAAGACAGGAAGTGCCAAAATGGGGTCCCAAATTTAAAACCGGTCCCCCGGGTTTTCTAGGATTAGGGAAAATTTCCGTATCCCTTTAAAAAACCCCTAGAGGATAGGTTTGGGTTTAACAGGATTATTTTAAGAAAGCATCAAAGTATATTTGGGACATGCTTTAAATGATTTTTGAAAACTAATTATTTATTTATTTTTGGGCCCCTGCCTTATTTTACGGTTTTCTATCCGCCTTTTTGGGTTTAGTAAAAATTTAAATTTTATTATTTTTTGGGGGCCCGGGGGGCCGGGGAAAAAATATATTAAAAGATGGATCAAATTTCCCCCCTATATTTTGGGTTTTTAATATTTAAACCCAATATTGTATATTATTAAAGCCCATTGGGGGGTTGATTTGATGAAAAAAATGCAGGTTATACAAAAAAACTTGATAATTTTATTTCCGCCCACCACCACAAAGATTTCCCAAACCCCAAAAACGGCCCCGATCGGGGCCTCACCCACAAAAAATTTAGAAAAATTAAGGAAATGGAAAGGGTTTAAAAAGGGCATTTTTTGCTTTTGTCTTAACATAAATTTGTTTCCCCCTTAAATACTTCCGAAATCCTGGGGCCTTTTCCAAAGGGGGTTTGGTCTAGGAAACGGGAAACTCCCGTAAACCCTAAAAACCCGGAAAGGCTTAGGGTTTACGTACCGTAACGTACCAAGGCCTTTTATTTTTTATCGCATAATAAAATTAAACCCCCAAAAAAAAACTTTTTCTTTTATTTTTTTTGTTTTGGGCCTAAATACAAGCCCGGAAAAAACCTTGGATAAAATTTTAGGGGGGCCCAATAGCCCTTTTTGGGGCCCCTAGTTCTTGGGCTCCCCCGGGGGGGGCTCAAAAAATTACTTGGAAAAAAACCCCTTTTAAGTTTCCCTTTAAAATTAAAAATTTTAAATTTTTTTTTTGGCAGTCCCGCCCCTTTTTAAAATATCCCTTTTTATAATAATCCCTGATATCAATATCGCTTTAAAAGTTTTCTTTTTAAACATTTTTAATTTTCCCATGTTAATAGTTATTTTCAAAAAAAAAGCTTTATAAAAAAAAACTTTAAAAAATGTTGAAAGTAAAAATGAAAATTTTTTCAGCTAACTTTTTTGGGTCTAATATTCATTAAAACCGGTTGCAAAAAAAATTTTGGGAATGCATTTGAAATCAGGGGATTTTAGCAAATGAACTTTTTTTAAATTATTTCAAAAAAAAAATAGGGCCGTTACTTTTCTACTAAACTCATTTTTTCCCCACGCATTATTTTGAATTACGGGGCAAATTCCCAATGGGGGCGGCCATATTTGATCATTTGGTTTTCCCCGTTGGGAAATTTTGCATTTGGGTTTCCCAAAGTCCCAAAGTTAAGGTGTAAAAAAAAAAAACCAAAAAAAAAACCCCCTTTGATTGTTTCCCCTTGCATTTTTTTGGTTTTTTAAATATGTTTTCTTGGCTTTTTTGGGCTGGGGATTTTAATTTGTCTTCAAATTTGCATGGGATGTTTTTTAAAAATATATTTTAAAAAAATTTTTTTGGCCGTTAAGACTTTCATTTTACAAAATACGATTCTTTTGGGCAGATTTGGGGGGTCCCGGGGGTTTCGCAGTTTTATATGGGGACTCCAAAAAATTTCCCCTTTTTTGCCATACGGCCCCCGCCCCCGTTTCTCCAGGGTTTATTTTTTCGATAACAAAAAAAAGGGAACCTTTTTCAAAAATTCCCCCCTTTAAACAAGCTTTTCCCAAACTTGTAAAACAATTTGTTTAGCCCGGAAAAACCCCGGGAAAGCAAATTTTTACGCCCAAAAAAAAAGGGGGGGGTTCCGGGGGGGCCCAGGGGTAATCTTTTTAAAAAAATTAAAAATTTGTGTGGGGGTGATTTGACTTTTTGGGCTTCTTTTAAAAATTGAAAATTTCAATCATTTGTATTTAGTTGAAACAAAGATAGCTTTTTGGTTTTAAAAACTTTAAAATTTTAGGCCAACCCAGTGCAAATGAAATTATTTGTACAAAAAATTTTTTCTTTTTTTTCCCTGAAATTTTGGCCCATCTACCTAATGAAATTTGTAGCTGAAAAGCCCCTTCTACTTTTTACACAAGACATCGGGGCACCGATTGGTCAGTTTGAAATACTATCCACTTTGGGTTTTCAGTTTGACTGTGTTTTAGGGCTCTAGAGGATCTATTGAAAAAAAACAAAAAAAAAAAAAAAAAACCACTTGTTCGTATTTTTTTTAAACCCAGAAAAAAGGTTTTTTAAACATTAAAAGATTCTTTTCGTTACGTTTAAAAAAATTTTTGGCTTGCTTTTTTACTTAAGGGAAGATTGCTAGTTAAGTTTTTTTTGTCAATAGGAAGGGGAACCTTTCGTTAAAGTTTTCTGTCAAAATTTAAACTTTTCCCCCCCCCCGGGGGGTTTTGGGTGGAAATGCCATGGAAGTTACCGGGAAAAAAACCCCAAAAGGGAAAAATTTTTTCAGGAGAAAAGTTTTCAAGTTTTGGCGGAAAGGGGATTTTTTCAGTCTGTTAATTTTAATGATTTTTTTTTAGTCATAAAATTTTCCCTTTTCTTTGATTAAAGCCGCTCTGGGGAAAAAAATAGGCAACGGGAGCAATTTCATGTTTAAGTGGGGCCGAGCTTTTTTGGAATCATATTTAAATCCCCAAAAGTCCTAAATTATTTTTAATTATAAGATCCCGAGAGCTAAAAATTTTCAAAGGGAAATTTTAAAATTTATTTTTACTGCTCTTTAAATAATTTTGAAAAAAAACCCCTCCCTCGAAAAAACCGAACGTACCCGGAAAAGTTGAAAAATGCGCATGCGCAATATGTTTGTTTTCTTTTTAAAAAACTGTTTTAAAAAAATTTGGGTTTAAACCCAGGGCCCGCGGAAAATTATCTTTGGAATTTGATGTAAAAAAAAATAAGGGGAAATTCCCAAAAAGAAAGTTATAAGAAAAAATTTCATCCATATTTTATCCGAAAATTTTAAAAGGGGAAGGGCTTTTTTTACATATAAAAACCGAAAATGAAAGTAGAGTTCGCGGGCACAACCCAACAAGTCAGAATTTTGGTAAAAGTGTATCCCTGTTTCTCGTTATTCCAAACCCTTTATTGATCTAGTTTTTGGGAAAAATTTCCACTTGCAGTAGATTTTTTTCTGTTTCTAAATTTTATGTATTTGGGCAAATTTCATAGGGGACATTTTAAAAAAAAAAGAAAAAAAGGAAATCTAGGCGCCCGGGGTTACCCAGGTTGGTTTTAAACCCATTCCCTCCCCCAAAAACTCTTAAAAACAAATTACGGGACCAGCACTAAAATTCCCTTTTTAAGGGAAACCCTCGGGAAAAACCGAAAAACGGGCATTAAAAAAAGTTGTTTTTGAAAGGGGGTTATAAAATTTTTGGTTTGTATTTTTTTTACTTTAAAAACCCGGATGTTCAGCGGGAGGGTTTTATCAGTTTATAAAAAAATTTTGGCCACCTGTCTTTTTCGGATGGCAGTTTTAAATTCCTTTCTTAAAATTTCATTTGAAAGTCACCACTCAGCCCATTTAAATGTAACCGGTAAAAGCCCACTCCCCTTTTGCGCATTCCGCCCCTGGGATTTTGCCCCCAAAACTCCTCCCTTTTAAAATTTTCACATGAAAAAAAAAAATTTTAATTGTTTTTTTTTAGAAAAATTAATGAAAAAAAAACATCCCGGGCGACTTTTGACAATTGGGGGTTTTTTCATGCTGTATTTTTACGGGTTTACATTCAGCGGTGTTCCCCAAACATGAAATTTTTAACCCGCATCAAAAAACTTTAAAAAAAAAAAAAGTAAACAGGAGGGAGATATTAAAACCGGGGTCTTCAAAAACCCTTTGACACCTCTTGTCCTTGTGTATATTGAAAAGTATGCTTTCCCCTGTCAGTGTATAATAAAAAAACAAAACGTTTTGGGTTTTCTTTTAATTTGACTGTTTTTTGATAAGCGGGGACTAGTAAGGCCAATCATTTAAAAATTACATTTGGAGCGGTCTTGTTCTAGAAAAATTTGTTCAGGCAGTATTATGTACTGTATTAAAATTAAAAGCCCAAAAATAAATTTTGATGCGTTTTGTGGGGAAATATTGAGATTTTTTTTTCACATGGGGCAATATCCTAAATTGGAGTAAAACCCACTCAAAAAGACCAAAATAGTTGAAGTTTCCCTATTGGGTTTAAAAAGGCTATTTTTAAAATGCAAAATTAATCAGGGGAAATTGCCCTTTTTTAAAAAAATTCAAAAAAAAAACTAACATTATCAAAAGGGGTTTTTCAATTCCTCATTGCTTTACGAAAAAAAAATTAAACAATATCAAAAAATTATGAATTTTCTGACCGATTTTTCCCCCTATTTCCCGAGTTTTGGAAATCAGCATAGAAAAAAAAGGGAAAAAATTTTTCACCTTGTGATATCCCTTTACCAACAAGTATTTGGTTTTTAAATTGATGAAATTTTGCTCGGTTTTTTTTTTCTTGATATGAATCAATTTATGCCCTTCTTTTTTTTCCGTTTTGGCTCTGCCCCTTTTCCCCCAAGGTTATAGCCCCTGAAATGGGAAAAAAAAGGGAAATTTACCCCCTTATGGGGTCCCTATTTTTAAAAAAACCCAAATTTGATGTAAAATTCAAAAAAAAGCTTGCAGAGTCTTTCCCCATAATGGTCCCTTTGGAACAGGTAATATATTAGGGGGGAGCGGTGGTCAAGGGGGGAAAAAGGTGTCGGCCCGCTAAATCCAGGGGTCGGGGGTTTTCGAACCCCACTGGGGTCCCCGCCCCGATTTCCATTTTTGGGACCCCCAAAATTTACGGGGTTTTTTTCCAGGAAGCGGACAAGGGTGGTTAAAATTTAAGCTTGAAGTTTTTCTTTCAAAATAAACTAAAAAAAAAATTTGGGAAAAAACAAAAACAAAAATATTATCCTTTGAGATATGTTATAATTTAACCCATTAAATTCGGTTCTCCGATTTTTTGTTTTAAGTTACCAAAGATGTTTTTAATTTGGGAATTTTACGGGGAATTAAAAGAAAAGCGCCCTTGCGATCCATGAAATTTCCAACTAAAGGGACAGTCATGTTACAAAACCCTGAGTTGTTTGTTTTGTTTTTGGGGTAAAACTGTTTTTCTTTTTTTAACATCAAAAAAGGGGCCCATTTTTTTAAGGGTTTTTGCATTTATTGCTTACAAAAAAATGAAAATCCGGGTTTAAGATTTCCCCCATTTTGCTCCCCCACAGAAATGTTTTAAAGGGGGAAAAGGTGTGCAGCGGGCCCCAAAAAACGCTCCTGGGCCCTTTTTTAAAATTCCGGGATCAGTCAGGGGGAGGATTTCTGGAAAAGGAAAAGATTTTGAAAAAAAAGGGTTTAATAAAAGGGGAGCAAGGAGCAGGAAGCCAGTTTAGCCCAAAAAAAAAAAAGGGGGAAAAACCCAGTCTACCTCCCAAAAGACAAGGCAAAGGAAATAAAAAAAGGGCCCGGGTTTGGAAAACCAAAGGGGAAGGGCCCCCCCCAAGAAGAGTAAACCCTCCTCTAAAAAAACCATCCCTTAGATGATACTGCGTTTCCAAGTAGGGAAGCAGATTTTTTCCCCGGGTTTGACATTTTTTTGATTTTGGAAAATAATGACCATCTGCCAGAAGGAGGGGGGTTTTAATATTCCCAGATGCAAAATAACCCGGTGTCAGCAGAACCCCCAGTTTTTGGACACAAAATTGCCAGCTGAAGAGGGAGCACTAGATGCAGGGGGAAATGTTTCCCGAAACAAAGCTACCAGCTGAAAATGATTCCCAAAAAAACGTGGGAAAACCCCCTTTTCCCCCCAGACCATTTTCCCCAGCTTTAATTGAAAAGGCTGCTGACATGGGAAAAAGCCCTCGCAGTTGGAGATGGGGCCCCCTAGCTGCAAAAAGGGAAAGGGCCCCGGTCAAAGTAGCAACCCGTAAAGTGACAGTTGTACAAAAATTGGGAAAAAAACCCCATGCAGAAACACAGAGCAAAACCCAATCCGCCAAATAAACATTTGGCAAACTTGTAAAAATGCCATGGCTGTTGTTGGCGGGGGGTTTATGAGTTTGGGAAAAAAACCCCGACCTGCAAAACCAGGTAGTATATCAAAAAAAATAAATAAAGCTTTTGGGAATTTGGGTTCATAAACTCAAAGCATTTTTCAGCAGTAATGATTTAAAGTTTTCAGTTTGATTCAACTCCATAAAAAAAAATAAACAATTCTTTAAATTTTAAAGAAAAACTGTTTTAGATTTTTTTTCAGTGGTTTCTTTTAATTGAATTTGAATAAAGTAAAAACAAATGTCCCCCTTAGTTTGTTAAAACCTTTTTTTAAAATGTTTATGAAAGGGCTGGATTTTGGAATAGGATTGTAACTTATGTATTTTGCCCCGTGCAAAAAAAAGCTGTTTTCTGATGATTTTTGCCCTTTAATTTTACAGTACCCTTTACCTGAAGTTTTTTTCAAACTTTTAGGGCGTTTGTCAACCCGGGAAATTTTCAGTTTTTTTCCCAAAAAGGTTTTTAAACTCCAAAAAACCGGGGCCCGTTATCCATGTTCCCGGGGACTGTGTTTTACAATTGTCACTTTCCGGGATGGTAAGACTTTTCTTTCATCTTTTGAATTTAAATTGTAGGAAAGAAGAGGGGTTGTCGTTATAAGGTTTTAGCTGTTAGGGGCCCAAAATTAAAATTATGTTTTTTTGCTGTCTCCCTACCCCACCCCGTTGGGAAAAGGGTCCCCCCCCCCCCCCACCCACACAAAACAAAAAAAAGTTTTTTTTTGCGTATGACAAGGCCCAATTATATTTCAAAAAATAAAGTTTAAAAATTTTTAATTTTTTAAATTTTATCCGTTCTAAAAACCCCAAAAATTAAAGATTATTTGTCTTAAAAATTTTTTCGTTTTTAAAAAATATTCTGTAAAAAAACAATCCCTATATTACTGGTTAAAAAAAGTAATCCACTGACCAAAAAAAAAAAAAAAGCACCGCCTTTTCGGGTTTCTGACGGTAAATTTATTTTTTTGTATAAAAGAAAATTTTTTTCCCAACCCCCCATTTTCTAAGTCTTAAAAAAAGGGGGAACATTCTTGCAAAAAGCAGGATAGAGTTTTGTTTTTGATGTTCCTTCCCACTTATGATTTCTGAAAAACGTTGGGAAATTTTAAAGCCCAAAAGCTTTTAAAGTTTATGAGGGAAAAATTGGCTTAAAAAATAATATTAAAAAGAAAATAATTTTTCTAAGTCCCAAAAAAGGGGCAATAATTATTGCAAAAGCAGGTGGAGGGTTTGTTGCTTGCTGTAAAAAGGGTAAACTTATGATGGGTGAACAAGGGTGCAAGTTTTAAAGCAATAGCTTTGATAGTTTAAGAAAAAAGTTGGGCCTAAACATAAAAATTAACCAAGAAAAACTGATTTTTCTAAGTCCAAAAAGGGGCCCTTTAAAACTTGCAAAAAACAGGGTGGGTTATGTTTTTTGGGGGGTTTCGGGTCAGCTTATGATGGTGAACAAAGTGTTGCAAATTTTAAAAACCAATTTTGCTTTGATATTTGGGGTAAAAACTGACCTAAAAATTAAAAAATTTAAACCCCCGAAAAAAGCTGACCCTTTAAAAAAAAAAACTTAAACATAAAACTTAAACCCAAGAAAAAAGGACCTAAAAATAAAATTAAACCCAAGGGGGGAAAGATTTTTTAAGTTCCCAAAAAGGGGGAAAATTCTTGGCCCCAAAAAAAAGATGGGGGTTTTGTTTCTTGAATTTTACAGGGGGCGTTATGAAGGGGAACCAAGTTTTTCCAAGTTTTTAAAAACAATTTGTTTGGGTAGTTTTGGAGAAAAAAATTTACCTTAAAAATAAAAAAAACCAAAAAAAATCTAAAATTTTAAGTTCAAAAAAAAGGGCCCCAAAAACTTTCAAAAAAACAAAATGGAGGGTTTTTGTTTCTTGCTATACAGGGTCAAAACTTTGATGGTGGAAAAAAAATATTCCAAGTTTTTAAAGCAATAGCCTTTTATAGTTTTAGGAGAAAAGCTGACCTAACATAAAAAATTAACCCGGCCCAAAGCCGACGAGAGCCGAAAGCGCAACCCCTCAAGTGATGACAATAAATATCATTTTTTTTTAAAAAAAAAGATGAGCTAAAAAATGAATTTCCCACCCACCTACCTACCCAACTTTAAAAAAATAGGTCGGGAGACCCAAAAAAAACAAAGATTCTTTATATGTGGTCTTAGGTAGAATTTGAGCATCCCCCTTTAACAGATAAAATAAGGCGTAAGGTTAGTCTTTTCTTTAGCCAATTTTTTATTGGCATAGAAAATGTTTTTGCCCGGGTAATTATTCAAAAAACCCTTTTAGCCCCAGATGGAATGAACACACTAGTTCCTTCTTGGTCTAATGGAAATTGAGAAATTTAAACGTAGGGAGGGCTACCCCTCCCGGGGGACCCTCCCTGATGACCACTGGCCCCGGGTCAGACATTTAACCTTGAGTCGGACGCCCCGCTAAAAGGCGATTTCTTAACCAAGAATTACCCCAAAATTGGTAAAAATTTTTAAGCTTATTCAAATAGGATTTCTTTTAAATAAAGAAAGGGGAAATTTTTCTGAAAGAATTTAATTTTATAGGTGGGTTTTTTTCCTTCTGTTTGTCGAATAGAATTTTTAAAATTAAAAAAAGATTTTTTTCAAAATCAAATCAACCTTGGGGGTGAATTTATTAGTTGTTAAAAAAAGTAAGTCTGGTTTCACAAGTTTTTGCCAAATTATGGCCCTGGATGTTTGGGGTTTAGGTGGGATGTTGCTTTAATTTTGGAATGTGCAATTTTCTTACAAAAGCTTTTGTTTAAAAAATTTTTAAAAAAAAAAATGAAAAAGAAGAAAATAAATGCTTTTTAATTGCTTTTTCCGCTCGGTTTGGCCCCGTGGGAAAAGGTTTCCCCCTTTGGTGGGGAGAGGTCGTGGGTTTTGTTCCCCCGCCAAAATTAAAACCAAAAAACTTAAAAATGGACATGTACTAGCAGTTCCTTTATTGGGGCTAAGCTTTAAGAGGGTTGTCTAGGGTGGTCCCGCCCGGTGCGTTTTTAATGTGAAAGGGTGGGGTATCGTGTCACATGTCTACGGCGTGATATTCCGTGAGGGAAACATATAAAAAAATTTGGGGATTGGGCTCATGCAAAGAGCACCCTCGTTTTATGACTGAAAAATTGTTGAAAAAGACGTTAAAACCCCAACACAAAACATACTCATAAGTTTAAGCATTAGTAATTTTACGGGAATGTAAAATTACTTCAAAAAAAGGATTTAAAAACGCTTAAACGCTGGAATTACTCTAAGTAAATTTTGTGGTTTTTTTTAAACTAATTTTAAATTGCTTTTTAGACAAATGCAGGTTGGAAATTTTCCAAAACGGTCTCCTAGAAAACCCCAGGGCCCCAAGGGAGAATACAAAAAAAAAAGGGGGGAAAAAGGGTTTAATAAGGAAAAGGTTTATACAAAAATAAGGGAAAAAATTTTTGGTTACAAAAAAAACTGTAAATTTTTACTTGAAAAAAGCAAGTAAAATCAAAAGTTTTGAATCAATATTTAAAATTTTCTTTCAAAAAAAATTTTATTTTATAACCAAACATGTTTTAGAAGTACAATTTAAATTTTTAATCTTTTAAAAGGGGCACTTTTTAGCCAATTCAAGGGAGAGGGATTTTTTTATTTTCCCCGTGTTAAACCCCTTGTGCTATTTTTATTTTGGGTTTAAAAAAAAATTTTAAAAAAATTTGCACAAATTCTGCAGGGAAAAAATACATCAGCAGTTCTGATCATGTATTGGGAACTGTTTTTCTTTTCAGCCCATATTCCCTTTTTGGCCCAAAAACCCCAATAAAGAAATATATGTCTAAATTGGAAGATGGGCCCGTCCATTTTTGAAAAATTTTGCATGGGAAGGGTTTTTTTAAAAGGCACTTTGTTGGGAGAAAAAGACAGTTCAGTTCGGTGTTAGTTTAGCTTAGTCATTTTTTTGCCTTTCCGGGCTGCCAGGGGTTTTAGGAAAAAATTTAAAAAAAATGTTTTAAGAATAATGTATAGTGGGATTTTGACTAATTTTATTATTTAAAAATATACTTTAGGTTGTTTTAAAAGCCCAATTTAAAAGCAGTAAGGTACAGGCAAAAACTCAAAATCAGGGTAAAATGCAACCCGTTCACATCTGTTTACCCGTCCCAGACTGACAGGGGAAACAATCAAATGGGAAAAGGTATTGTATATTTTCTTTTATTTTAATATTACTCTCTATTTTTAAAGTAAGGGAAACCCCGGCAGGCAGTTAAAAAAAAACACAGAAAATATCATTAGTAAAAGCTGTATGGTGTAATGATGGCCCAGCAGAAACACACTGACGTTTCCCGGGGGACTGGGGGAATAATTTAAATTTTGGGCCCTGGGCCCCACTGTGCACTGGTTTCGTCCGGTTTAAATTCAATTTTCTCAGTTTTATAAATACCCAAAGGGGCACTTTTAAAAAACCAAAAAAAATGTAAGCAAAAAATTTGGGGCAAATTTAGTGGTTGTTGGTTTTAGAAACTTACCCTATTTAATTTTTGGGATAAATTTTTGGGTGCATCTTTATTTTATGTTTTTAAAACAAATTTCATATTTATTCAGGTATTTCTTCAAGTCCATAAATTCGGGTTAAAAGGAAAATAAAAAAAACATCCCTTTCTAAAGGGCCCCCCGAAAAAAGGAAAGGGAAGGGAAAATTTGGGCCTTTTATCTTCTTTTTGGTGAAGTTTTCACAATAACCCGAAATTTCCCAAATTCAAAGGCCTTGGAATTGGAAAGGCTTCAAAGGCTGATGATCCAAGACCTTCACTGGACCAACAGAAAAAAAAGGATCTTAAAAAATTTCAGTTAAAAAACCTTCCAAATTTGAGTTCCCTAAGTCAAAGGGAGGCTATATGCTAAAACCGGTTTTAAAGAAAAAATTTCCAGTTTAAGGTGATTAATCACATTTTGAACAAGCAATGGATGTGTTTGAAACTTAAGTATTATATGTCACATCGGTATCACAATATGTATTTTTATGTGAGACTACCAAAATCGTTAAACCCCCAACATTTATCAAAGATTGCATTTGGGCAGTTAAATTTTTTTTCCTAAAAGACTATACAAAAAAAAAAAAAAAATAACCCAAAAAAAAAAAAAAACAATCATAAAAAGTTGTGTCAGAAAAAAACATACTGACATTTTGGGATCAGTTATTTCCCCGGGTAGGTCATCAAATAGCAAACATATTTAACCTAGGTTTTAGGTAACTTCCCAAAGGAAGGTCAGTTAATTTTTTCCAACCCCCAACCCCCAGATTTTGCAATGTTACTTTTACCTAGGTCAACAAATGTTTTTCCCACCTAACCACAAGCTAAAAATTACCAATAAATTCTGGTTTGTTTTGTAATTTTTTGTCCCCTTGGTGTAAGGGCCCCAAAATGGCAGTTTTCCCAAAGGACAGTGACCTAAAAAGTGCCCGCACCCGAAACAATGGCTATGCCAGGGAAAAGGGGGAAGGGAAAAAAAAACAGTTTGCCAGCCAAAAATTGGGAAAAAAAAATGCTAAATCATGGAGGCCCTTTTTCCATGATTACTGTTTAAACAATTTTTTTAGCGGGTTTTTTATATCAAAAGGGTTTGGCCTCATAATTTTTTAAAAATTTTTTTGCCAGTTTAGCATTGATATAATGATATTTTAAAATTTTATATAGCAATTTTACTTTTAATGGGTTTTTAACTGGGGCAGTGTACTTTAAAGCTTTGGGATTTTGAAAAAATTTAGGGAGTTTTAGGGGTTTAAAAGTTTATAAAATTTTATGCACAAAACTTTTAAATTTGAGGGGAAAAAAAATTTTTAATAGAATTGAAATAATTTTTTTTTGTTTAATCCCCGGATGTCTGCTTTTTCTTATTTGCCGGGTTTTCCCCCCGTAAAAATTTCATTCAGTTATTACGCACGTAAAAAAAAATTTTATGCAAAAAACGCCTGTAAATTTTAAAAATATTCCACCCTAAAATGGTATTGGGTTTTTTTCCCCAAAAAATTAAAGGGTTTTTCGGGGTTTTTAAACCCCTTTTTCAAAATTTTGAATTAAATTTGTGTACTTTTTAGTTTCCTTTTTCGGTTTAGTTTACGCCGTAATTTCTGTTTTTAAAATAAGTACGTTGTAACACGTAAAAAATTCTGTTTACGACCGTAAATTTTCAAATAAAATTTCCTTTTTGTTTACAGCCGTTTCAATTTGTACGGGTTTAAATTACCTCTAAGGGATGAATGCTCTGGAATGTAAAAATTCTCAAAAAAGGCTTCATTTCCCCAGTGACTGTTAATTGATACGCAAAGTTAAAAAAGTTAGCGTGAAAAAAAAGACAGAAATGTGATTGAGAAAAAACAAAGGGCACTCTGGGAAAACCCCTTTTTAATAAATAAGGAAATTCACAATTCTAAATTACCCAAAATCAAAGGAACCTAATACAAAAGGGCTTAAATTCCCCGTACCAAAAAAAATCAAACAATAAGCAAAAAAACAGGACAAATACAAACCATTGGAAATACTTTTTGACCACTGGTTTAAAAAACCCCAAACTTTCCCAAAAAAAGACCCAAAAAGGCTGACTTTACCAGAAATTTTAAAAAAGGGCACAGGTCAATTGAAAACCCCCAAAACCCCCGGTAAAACAGATAAAATCTTGATAAAGGGAGAGGGTACCAAAGGGGGAAAAGGTTTACGGGGTGTTCCCTTATGAAATATTAAGTTTTTTAAAAGAAAACGACCCTGTTACATCTTTCTTTATGCAACGTGTATACACTCGAACAGATTCCATTTGCGATTTTTAGCGGTTCTGTACGATTCTTGAGAAAACCGTTTTTTCCGTCTGCCTTGAAAGTGGGAGGTGGACTGGATAGGTGGCAACACCAGTAACTTTTTCATTTCTTGGAACCATGGTTGTGCCGTCCACTTTGGTGCAATAAGAGTGGTACAAGGATATGCTCGTAAGAAGAATTTAGGCTAGAAATGCTGATTCAAAAAGAAGAAAAAAAGAACATTTTGTTATAAAAACAATTGCGTAGCGAAGACATTTGTCACCTTAACCTTCACGTAGGCCACATTAAAGGGGCATCAAATAAGTTTATAAATGTGCAAGGCGTGGATTTCATCCCGGGGCGGACTTGATTCGCACAGCCGAGTACCCGGTTCTCAGAATTCTTCAATAAAGTGCAGTAGAGTATGCGCTCAGCAGGTGCGCGGAGTAACTCTTCATGCACCAGAAAAAGAGGCGGTGCGATTTGAGCGGCCACGTGAGTCAAAATGAATATAAATAAAGGTAAATCTGCAGACATTAACGGATTAACAATAGAACATGTATATGCTGGATCAGATTTTAAAGACAGTCTATTAAGGTGCATAAACTGTATTTTTGATGAAGGAGAAATCCCAAGTTCGTTGAAAATTGGATTACTGACTCCAATATACAAAAATAAGGGTAGTGCAAACGACTCTGTAAATTATCGTGGAATTACCATCTTGCCTGTTTTTGAAAAATAAATGTTGAATTTATCTTAAAAATTGTATCATCTCAACAATTGATCATTCACAAAGTGTTTATCAGAGAGGATTTACTAAAAAATGCTTCTCCATTACATGCATCTTTGATAGTCGAAGAAGTAACCATAGAGTGTAAAGCTAAAAACATTCATTGTGACCTTGTATTTCTTGATGCCAAAGCGGCATTTGATGTTGTGAACCATTAACACTTATTACGTGGTCTTTTTCACATTGGTATTAACGACAGACATTAGTCATTGATCAAGAGTCTTCACACAGAATCAACTAGTGTTGTCAAATGGCAACATAAAAGGTCAGAACCATTCTCAGTATATCAAGGAGTAAAACAAGGAGGTGTAGCTAGCACAGAGTTTTACAAGGTTTACGTAAATCCACTGTTAAAACGTTTGGAAGCAGCAAACATAGGCGTATCCATTGGTGACATCAACTGTTGCTCTAGTGCGTGTGCAGACGATGTGACACTTAGCTCTTACGATCACTCAAAGACACTAATTTCGATTAATATTGCTGAAGACTTTGCAAATTCAGAAAGGTACACTTTACAACCAAAGAAGACGGAAGTACTACAATTTTCGGGTAGAAGGGGTAGAAGAACTTTGAAGAATTCTGATAATCAACATCAGTTTGAACTATACGATAGTCCTATAAATAATGTACAAACAGCAACTCATCTTGGAATGAAAAGAAGCAATACGTTAACTCAAACTTCTGAAATTCAAATTGACCATAACATTGAAAAGGCACGTAAAACTATATACTGTCTGATGGCCTCTTGGTTACATGGAACAAATGGTTTAGACCCAGAAACGTCACTTAGCTTGTACAACAGTTTTGTGTTTCCTATCGTAATTTATGGTCTAGGGATTGTAATTCCGAATAAAACACAGTTATCTCGCTTAGAACGCTTTCAAAAAAAAAACAAGATGTTGAAACAAATATTGTCTTTGACAACACATTCTAGTGATGCAGCAGTGTGTATGCTATCTGGTGTACTTCCAATTGAAGCTAACATTCACAAAAGAATTCTGACAACTTTTAATAATATTTGTCTACAATCTGAACAATCGGTAGGAAAGCGACTCGCCAGGAAACAACTTTCGGTGAAATCTCGGCATTATCCTGTTATTTGGTCTGCGGACCAAATAAATTCCACAACATTTAAATGATATGTTTAGCTTCGATTTTGTAAAAAAATCATAGTGTATCCATCCGCCATTCTAAAAAAATCATAGTGTATCCATCCGCTATTCACTATGGAGGTCATGTAAGGTCGCGTAGGAAACACATAATAAATTATACATGTGCGGACCAAATACCAGGAGTATATATAGAGAGACGAAATTGTTTTCCGATAGATTCATTCTAATGCCTTATAAGGGGAAGTATCCCCGGGAAAAGGGTTTTCTTTGGGGGGGCATATTTTCAGAAAATGGGGCTTGGTAGTCTTTTGGGGGGTGACATTCTTAAAATAATTCGTTAATATAGAAGTTTTCAGATGCGGACCAAATACCAGGAGCATATATAGCGACGAAGAATTTATTTGGTCTGCGGACCAAATACCAGGAGTATATATAGAGAGACGAAATTGTTTTCCGATAGATTCATTCTAATGCGTTATAAGGGGAAGTATCCCCGGGAAAAGGGTTTTCTTTGGGGGGGCATATTTTCAGAAAATGGGGCTTGGCAGTCTTTTGGTGTGACATTCTTAAAATAATTCGTTAATATAGAAGTTTTCAGATGCGGACCAAATACCAGGAGTATATATAGGGATGAAGAATTTATTTGGTCCACGGACCAAATACCAGGAGTATATATAGAGAGACGAAATTGTTTTCCGATAGATTCATTCTAATGCCTTATAAGGGGAAGTATCCCCGGGAAAGGGGTTTTCTTTGGGGGAGCATATTTTCAGAAAATGGGGCTTGGTAGTCTTTTGGGGTGACATTCTTAAAAAAATTCGTTAATATAGAAGTTTTCAGATGCGGACCAAATACCAGGACTATATATAGGGATGAAGAATTTATTTGGTCCGCGGATCAAATACCAGGAGTATATATATAGAGAGGTCAGGCATTCTGCAGACAATGTTTACCCATAATTTTATGTTCAGATCAAAAGATAATCATGTACTTCAAATGAACCTATTAACATAGTTCGCAGAGATGTTAATATGCCTTGATTTTGATTGCAAGTTTCAGTTGACCGTTAGCTATGGAAGCACGCGATCACAGAAGAAAATATTACACACAATAGATGATAATACAAGACATTATTGGAGATGCTAAAAAGTTGCCAAAGCTAATTAGAAGACTGTTTTGGAAGATAGGTGTTAAACATTTTGATAGTTTATTATTAGCTGCATTCGTGTATGTCAGTGGATTAAATCCAGATATATTTCTAGAGTGGGCTTATCTGACAAATTTGTGCAGGGATGAGAGCGGGATATAAACATTTTCGCGATTTATTCCGTCTGTTTGACGAAAAGAAATACAATTTGTATGCATTTAATGTCACAAATAATCGGTACGAGTATATTGATTTTTTTGTGTGTGTACGTAAACAGTATCTCGGAATAAAGACTTTACTAATTTTGTGCTGGAACTGCTCTTTTAAAACTTGGATATTTCGTTGTTCATTTGCTGTGGAAGTAATTTTGGACTGCTAACTGACATGTAAGTAGTTTTTATATTCGGTTACTTTACGGAATAAATAGCAGTAGTCAATTGATAGAGACTATAGTCAACTGAGGTTAGGGACTATTTTTTTCTCAACACTGTACGGAATAAATAGCATTAGTCTTTTGATACAGACTATAGTCACCAGAGGATATATGATAAGATAAGATAAGATTTATTTAAAGGCGGAAAACATCGAACAAGTACAACATAAGCTCATGTGAGCTTTTGAACCTACTACAGATTAACATATGTTATATATTTAAACAATTGTATAAAAGCTGCAATGATAATATGGATTTAGTGTTAACGAGTTAAATAGCATTTAGCACAATATACCACTAAAAATATCTAAACAATCTAAAAACTATGACATATGCCTATCTACGAAGTCACTTAAAAGGAAGAAGATAAATCACAGATAAATAAATTTAATAAAAGACTCTTGTATAAAAAATATTACCATAAGGAAAACTGGTTTTATGTCTAACATGAGGAATGAAAAAGACTTTAGGGACTTTTTTGCAACACTATAGGAACTACTTTTTAGGATGGACTACTTTTTGACCCCAATACGGTGAGAAATACCGATAAATAATTTCAAGAAAGTTACATTAAGGAGGTAGGTTACCTTCATATTTGTATGTGCGTATGTCCAACCGGAAGCTAACGTGACGATTTACGTCGACGTTTACGACAAATTAAATGTGTTTGTATATTCATTCTCCTGAAAACAAATCATGAACCTGCCTCCAGTCTGATACTTTATGGTTTAATAATGCAGAAATAATGAATCAACTGCCGCAGAAACGCTTCAAAACAATGTTGCTATAAAATGACGTCATGACGTTACGTGTCAGTTACCGCGCAAAATTAATAGCTTTTATCTTGAAAGTACGCAATTCTGTGCATTTTCTTTATTTTAACTATCTTCAAATAACAAATATTTGCTGAAATATTTGTTATGAATCTTTTGCTCTGAATAATCATCAACATTTTGCTTCTTTTATGTAGTTATATTGAAACGTTATGCGAATTGTAAGAAAATGGATGATGGTAACCAACGTTATCTGGAATATAGTTGGACGAAAGGTTACTTGTAACGGCCATTTTCAAATAAAAAATCTAGCAGTTTGATTTGTAATACCTATTTTTCAGGTTCTGTTGATAATTTGTTACTTATATACTAAAATAAGATCTAAAACTGTTCAAATTTCAGTAGAAAAATGTGGTTCCTTAAATTTAATTGATGTTACCATGGAAACGAAGCCCGTGACCTATGTATCTAAATGTAAAATTCAAAAGCGTTGACACTGGTCTATTTAAGAAACACAACTTCGGCTTTTTATTTTCATTTCAACAATATCCATTAGAATAATATCAGCATGCTGAACGATTTTTCCATGAAAAATGCCAGGCGAGGGGTACTGCCGTATGTATTCTAAGCTGTGAAATTTGTTTGAATCAATGCAAATAACAAGAAAATATAACTTACGTTAGAAATAATATGTTTTAAAGCTACATTAACTAGAAAGATAATCTTATTCAATATTTTTTATAAACATTACGACAAAAAGCAAGATATAAGCTATTTTAAACATCTCTGTTGCCATGGTTACTGTAAACTTTAAGAAAAATAGGGTACCATGTAAAGTGCATGGTATTTTGCTTATAATATTTCCCAAATATTCCATGTTAGTCATTAACAGAATGCCACTTAGGCCGTCGAAAACGCCTATTTTTATACATAGTTGTTTAAAAATGAGAGAAAATGCGTTATCATGGAAACACGAGCCCCGCGACATATGCATTTAAAGCTTATATTAGAAAGCTAACGTGCATACTAGTAAAATTATCAATTATGCAGACTTCTACGGATATCAATGAAACTAAAATACACTGAAAAGTGTTAAATATCCGTATTTTCCTTCTTCTTTTAATATGAAATATCTTTAGAGGGTCATGTTCTTCAAACCTAGATAAAAATTGAATTTGAAGGGGCAGAGACAAACGAAATTGAGATTGTAGCAGGTCAAACTCTATATTACACGAAATGCAAAAAAATGCTGCGGTTCAACTAACTTGAATTTAACCTTGTAACACGGTAACCTACCTCCTTAATACAAGAAAATAAGACCGGAAAGTTTCTGGTCCGCGGACCAAATAACAGGATAATGCCGAAATCTCTTGAACGTAGCAGTTGGTTTATTCAAGCAAAGAAGATACTGATTAAATACTCACTTCCAGAAATCTGATATGCTAGAAAATGTAAAGTGAGTGAATTTTATATAAAATAAAGAACAGCCGGATTTAGTGGTGTTCAGCCTGGATCAGTTTAAATCAAGTCCGCCCCCGGCCTGCGCATGTGTTGTAAACAAACATGGCGGCAAATCAAAATGAGAAATAGTAATTTTCTAAACATTTAGCGTTTCCAGTGATAATACCACATTTCCAATATTGACAGCCCAGTTTTTGAGAAGAATTACAACATGGCACAATGTGAGTCTTTGAACCAGTCGAGAGCATAAGAATTTCAATTGATTGTTGTTGAATGGAAAATTGATCATGACATGCTAAAACTTGTTTTGACAGATCTTTATTATTGTGGTGGGATAACGCATTCTGAAAGGAATAAAAGAGTATGTGTATTAAGAGTATTGAGTAAAAAAAAACATAATTTGATGCCAGATTTTTTGTAACTCTTAAGGCAGTGGCTAGACTTCCTGTAACCTCCACTGGATGCTGGAGCCCGACAAACATCAGCATGCCCACTCATAGATTTTATCAAGGCAATCATTCTGACCATATTTCATGAAGATCAATTGAAAAATACAGCCTCTATTGCATACACAAGGTTTTTCTTTGATTTGACCTAGTGACCTACTTTTTGCTCCTGATATATTTAGCTGTTGTATCTAAGGGACCGAGCTGTACATGCTCTCCATGAGTCTATAGCTCTACCTATGTATGTCAGGATATATATAGAAGTAGAAACTTTAAGAGGCCGGATGGCTCATTCAGGAGTCCCTATCATGTACTCTATTAAACAATTGGCCCTGGGTTCGATTCCAGGTCAGACTCCATTTCTATAACACAGCTCCTTCATACTGGGGACCTCTTCGGGTTTGTAATAAGTATATGGTTACTACACTACATAACACAACACAACACCAGCTCAAGGTTATTAGTTTTAATGAAGTGATATATATCTCTTCATATATAAGACTAAGTCCAACGTATTATATGTATATATATAATATAGGCTCTTCGTAGTAGCTCTACATAGTGTACCGTAGAGAAAAGATTCTATAACCGTAGAGTATATCTATTAATAAGAATATATTTGTATATGTTAATAGTGTTCTTGCACAATATGGTGGTCTAAGTCGTGTAGATCTTGGTAGATAGTGTAAATTCTATATAGGGATTATCCGTAGTTCTCTGGGTGAGGTAATTTTTGGGGAGACCACAAGTACCAGTTCGTATAGACATGGGCTACTCATTGTAGAGCTTTATTGTTGTAGAAGTGTAGAGACAAACCTCGTTCTTCGGTCTAGGCATAAGTACTAAGCTCTTCTAGATCTAAAGATAGAATGTAAACAATGTAGAGCTAAATATTCGAATGACCTCCAGTAAGGGTCACCTACATTTTAGGAGGAGATTTGATTGGCAAAGAAGAGACGGAAACCGGGGTATTTATACCCGTCATAGATGTTCTGCCTACGTCATCAACATGATGACGCAGAAGAGCTCCGATAACGCATTTCGGGTGTTTCCGTGGACATCGAACTCGATTCATTTGGTTTCGTAGAGAATCGAGCACAACCGGAAACAACCAAAGTAAACAACAAAGATGGCGTCTGACCTAGGTAGAGCAATGTAGAGATGAATATGATTTAAAGGACAAATAAGGGTCTAAGGGCCAAGTTGTAAGGAATACCCGGGCTAGTTGGGTAAGGAAGTTGATAACCAATTGAAACAGATAGGGTTGACCACAGACAGCCATGGATAAGCTGGGAAAACGAGGAGGGGCGGGCTGGCACTGGTCTCCCAGTGAGATCTAAAATCTTGGACACAAAAGTAAACGGTAAATAACATCAAGTTCTGACAAGGCGGGGTGCCTAACAATATTAAGTCCCATAGGATATAGTAAGGATGTCTTTAAGCACTTTCTTATATATAAATACACTTGTTTCACATTGTACTACCTCTTTAACATACTTCCATTACAAAATTGTCCATAATTAGGTCAATGTTTGTGCAATTTTGATGAATTCTTTTTCAGAATGTAGATTGGGAAATTTTGCACTCATTTTGGGAAAAATACATACTTTTTGGCATTGGGAATATATAGTCTAATAACAGCTATAAAAATGGCCAAAAAAAACCCCTGATATGACACAAGGTGCATAACTCTGGCACCAATATTTAATGAATTATGCCCCTTTTTGCTTAGGATATACTTATTTAGTGTTTTGATACATTTTATCTTTACCTCTCTTATTACTTTAAGTTGATATTTTTGACATGGACACAGGCTATTGTGCAATATCTTCATCCACAACTGGAGTCATTAAACACTCCAGTGACAGCTCTAGTTTCCTCAGATGTGCCCAATTTCACTATCTAGCATCGAAATAGTCGAGCGCGCTGTCTCCTGTGACAGCTCTTGTTGTACCTGTATTTCAAAATGTTCTAGGGGGAGACCCCCTTGACCCCCCCTAAAACGACTGGGATACCTGCCACCGTGCTAAAATATAACCCCAGACTTTATTAATAATAAAATAAATAAAAATAGTAAAATGTATGAAAAAATATTTATGTTAAATGTAACTTCATCTATTGTAGAATTTCTATAATTTGATATCAACTTATTAATTTACATTTTTAGAATTTAGTCTGAAAGTAATTGCTGAGAGCATTCTCACATTTTGACTTATCTTTTGTTAAAGTATTAAGACAAACGATTGAACAGAAAGCCATTTCCTAAAAGGGTTTTAACAGCTTTCTTATTTGATTAAAGGTGATTATTTCCTGATTAAGTGAGATGCCAAAAATCTGTCATAACTAGAGCAAATACTTAGAAATTTAATATTTGCATATTTGTTACAATTATTTTTATTGGTCAAAACTATTAATTACTAAATTAATTTCATTGGTTGATTCTTTTTGTAAAATGAACATGTTTTAAGAAATTAAGTCAGTATTAAGAAAAATAAGAGACAAAAAAGGGCATCTTTGTAAATGTGTTCTAAAAATATTTAATTTGGCAGTCAACATTGGATTTACTTATAACTTTAACTTGAATTTGGACTTTGTTACATTTTGAGAAATTGGATTTATAACAAAATAGAAAAATTGAAACTAAAAACTGTGTTTGTCAACTCCCTGCCACAAACCCACTCTGCTAATACATTTAGCAGAGTAACACATAACTGTTGGAACCGTTGGTTTTGGGAAACCTGCTGAGCTGATTCCCCATATAAGAAAATACAGAGACAAATTCCCCGGTAACCTCGGACTGAAAGGGTTCGAACGTAACTCTCCCTCAGGGGCAGCGGTACCAAATCTGCCACCGTGCTAAAATATAACCCCAGACTTTATTAATAATAAAATAAATAAAAAATAGTAAAATGTATGAAAAAATATTTATGTTAAATGTAACTTCATCTATTGTAGAATTTCTATAATTTGATATCAACTTATTAATTTACATTTTTAGAATTTAGTCTGAAAGTAATTGCTGAGAGCATTCTCACATTTTGACTTATCTTTTGTTAAAGTATTAAGACAAACGATTGAACAGAAAGCCATTTCCTAAAAGGGTTTTAACAGCTTTCTTATTTGATTAAAGGTGATTATTTCCTGATTAAGTGAGATGCCAAAAATCTGTCATAACTAGAGCAAATACTTAGAAATTTAATATTTGCATATTTGTTACAATTATTTTTATTGGTCAAAACTATTAATTACTAAATTAATTTCATTGGTTGATTCTTTTTGTAAAATGAACATGTTTTAAGAAATTAAGTCAGTATTAAGAAAAATAAGAGACAAAAAAGGGCATCTTTGTAAATGTGTTCTAAAAATATTTAATTTGGCAGTCAACATTGGATTTACTTATAACTTTAACTTGAATTTGGACTTTGTTACATTTTGAGAAATTGGATTTATAACAAAATAGAAAAATTGAAACTAAAAACTGTGTTTGTCAACTCCCTGCCACAAACCCACTCTGCTAATACATTTAGCAGAGTAACACATAACTGTTGGAACCGTTGGTTTTGGGAAACCTGCTGAGCTGATTCCCCATATAAGAAAATACAGAGACAAATTCCCCGGTAACCTCGGACTGAAAGGGTTCGAACGTAACTCTCCCTCAGGGCCAGCGGTCCCACATTGGTGGTAGAATTCGGGTACCTTCCTAAAAAGTGAATACTTTGGAATGGACTTAATTGTGAAGAAGATAAAATTTTCATTGTGGCAGTCAGAATTTTTGTGAACAATTTAGAAGCAATATGTAGCTAATAATCATTGAAACAATATTTCTAATCAATGTTTCGATCAAAAGTGATGGACACGTGCTGCTTTGCAGAAAATTATCTTCTGCGATAAATATCAAAATCTCAAAATCTTGATGTGACGCCTGGCCAGAAGTGATTTCGGAGGTACAACTACGAGGCTCAAGTGGATGTGGAAGCAGAAGACACGATTATCCTTAGACAACAGTCCGGTGAGTGCAATCTTTCTGTGCATGGCTCTTGTATGCCTATATAGTTGTGACCATCTGATTTATACACTAAAAGGCTAATATTCAATATTTTTGAACCTTGGGTGCTCTTGACAAAGATTACTGTGTCTTACATGTTTTTTTAAAGACAACAATATGGTATAATGTACATTAAAAGAAATAAGAAATCTTCAAGCAAAGGTACAAAGCTATATTCTCAACTTTTAGAATTATTGTACTTATATATAGACAGTGTTTTTTCTTGTACACTGCATAATATGTAATAGTTACTGATAATGTCAGTCTAAACTTTATACATTTTATAGTAATTTACAAATTAGTTCAAACACATCTTGTCTGAAAGTCTGTTGAATTTTTGCATTTATTTTCTGTTTACAAGTTTGAAGTCTGTTATATATTTATTTACAAAACTTGTACTTACTGTTTTGTTGAAATTTGAAAAATGGCTCCTATAAAGGAAAACTGGTCTTGTTCAAAAAGCAATTGTAGGATTAATAGTGCTACTGTTAAGAACAAAAGTCTGATCATGGATGTCGGTTTTAGACTGAATTTGCACAAGAATTTCTTTGATGTAGAGATAAATTCTCAATTAGTTCAATGTCTTTTGGACTCTGGTGCAGACATAAGTGCAATAAGTAAATTCCTGCTGGATCAGGTAGCACCAAATGCAGAAGTCAAAAGAAGTAATCTTCAGCAAATTTTAGGCGTATGTGGAGAAACACATCAAGTGCTAGGGCAAGTTGAATTGACTTTTAAGTGTAATAATGTTGTATTTACTCATACATTCCATGTTTTCCAACATTTGCATTCTAAAATTCTTGTTGGTATGGATTTTCTTCAAAAATATAGTGTAAATGTTAACTTTGGTGAAACTGAAATGACAATGCTACATCCAAAAACAGTTCAAACATTGAAAGTTCCTGTTTCAACCTTGACATCTACACATACTGAGTATGCAAGAACAAATTCTTCAACTGTGATACCTCCACATAGTGAAACCATTATTCCAGTGTGGATTCCTATGCCGCCAGATTCATTAGTGCTGTTAGAACCAAATAACTGTTTGAATCAACATGAACTTGCAGGAGGCAGAACTGTTACACATATCAGTAATTTTCAAGGGACATATAGGTTAATTAATCCTACAAGTGCTACTGTGTATCTGAAAAAGAACTTTGCTGTTGCCAAAGCCAATCTAATACATAGCTCATCAGTGACAGTGCTAAATAATGACAAGCCAGTGAATATTTCAAATTTAAGTGCTAAAAATCAAGATAAAAATATTAACTTTGAACATACTGTGAAGGATTTAGGCATAAACATTGAAAACAACAAAAATCTGACCAGTGAACAAAAACGACAATTATATGAATTTCTTGGCCGCAATAGAGACATATTTGCAAAAGATCTATCAGAACTGGGAGAGACGCCGCTTCATTATCATGTCATAGAAACTGGTAATGCAAGACCTGTGAGCTCTGCACCTTATCGCACCACACCAGAAAAACGTAGGATCATGGAGACAGAACTTAACAAAATGTTGGAATCTGGAGTGATAGAGGAAAGCACCAGCCCCTGGCATAGTCCTGTTGTCCTCGTCAGAAAGCCAAACAACGAGTGGCGTTTTGCCATAGACTACCGTAAGGTCAATGCTGTGACAGAAATGATGTCGTTTCCAATTCCGCATATGACAGACGTCTTTGACACACTTGCAGATGCAAAGGCCACCGTGTATTCTACGCTAGACTTACGCAGTGGATTTTGGCAAGTGCCACTTCACGAGTCTACAAAGCATAAGAGTGCATTTATTACCGAATCAGGAATTTATCAGTTTCGACGTCTCAGTTTTGGTTTGCGAAACGCACCAATGACTTTCCAACAACTAATGGCTAAGGTACTCAAAAACCTCAACTTTAAGATTGCTCTTGTTTACATTGATGACTGTTTAATATTTTCTGGCAGTTTTGAAGAACATCTGCAACACCTAGATCTAGTCTTTCAACACCTGAGAGAGGCCAACCTGAAACTCCATCCTGGCAAATGTGTTTTTGCGACAGACTCTGTCAAATATCTAGGTCACCTGGTTACCAAAGATGGAATGAAAGTTCTACCGGAGAATACAGACAAAATCAAGAATGCAAAAAGACCAAAAATGCCAAAGAAACCAAACAAGCACTCGGACTTTTTAATTTACTATCGTAGGTTTTGCCATAATTATTCTAAAATTGCCGAGCCATTAACCAGACTTCTTAGAAAAGACAAAGAATTTCAATGGACAGATGAACAAGAGACTGCTTTCAACACCTAAAGGAAAAACTAAAACAGCGCCAATTCTCAGATACCCAGATTTCAACAAAGAATTTATTCTAGCAGTCGATGCATCAGACTACTCAATAGGTTATGTCTTGTCGCAAATACATGACGGCAAGGAGCACCCAATCTGCTTTGGAGGAAGAGGGCTACGTGATGCTGAACGCAAGTGGCACATCACAGACAAGGAAGGACTTGCACTTGTGGAAGCCATCCAGACCTACCGGCACTATCTGACTAATCGGAAATTTACAGTCTACACAGACAACGTCTCTGTCAAGTACCTGAAACAGATTAAAGATCAGAATGGTCGCCTAGGGAGATGGAGCATTCTTCTGCAGTCCTACCAGTTTGAGATCAAGCATAGGTCCACTTCAGCAAATCGCAATGCAGACTTTCTTTCAAGGCAGCATTATGAGGACACTACCCCAGCAGCTTCATGTGATCTTGCGGATCACATTGGCATGGTAGCCGAGGACAACAGCGATGGGTACACGCAAGTCACCTTCATATATCCTGGAGAACATGAGGCAACTGTCATGGGAGCCATACACGGGGACCAAGTTCGAGACCCAGAACCACAGTTCCCAGATCTGGCTGATGCACAGCGAAATTGTCCTGACTTCCGGGATATATTCATCTACCTTGCTGACAATGTAGTTCCAAAGGATTCTGAGCGTGCACGTACTGTAATTGCCCAATCACATAGCTATGAGATTGTAGATGGGATCCTGCAACACTTCTACTCTCGCCGTGCGAAACAAGTGCCAAAGGAGGAACGTCTAATACGGCAGATTGCAATACCTAGAATTCTGAGAGACGAAATACTGAAGTCATATCATGACTGTGTCACAGGAGGAGGACACCAAGGCTTCGAGAGGACATACGCTGCTCTTCGCAATAAATACCACTGGCCTTCAATGTACGAAAACATAAGGCAGTATGTGAAAACTTGCGAAGTTTGTCAGCAATCTAAACGGGCCTTCCATGCGAAACCACCTCCATTGCATCCACAACCAGTTGATGATATATTCAGTCGTTGGCAAATGGACATTTTGAGTGGGCTTCCAACATCCAAAGACAAATACAAGCACATCTTGTTAGTTGTGGATAGCTACTCAAAATGGGCAGAAGCTTTTCCTCTGCAGACTCAGACATGCGAAGAAGTTGCCAGTGTACTCTTCACACAGATCATTTCTCGATACGGTGCACCAAGAGTTCTTCTTAGTGACCGCGGAAAGAACTTCATGTCGAACCTGGTCAAAGCCTTAGCTGAACTGTTCCAGATCAAAACTGTATACACCAGCAGTTATCATCCAATGACTAATGGCCTGGTAGAGTCTAAGAACAGCTACCTGCTGCAATCATTCAGGGCCTACTGCCAGAAGGAACAACAAGATGACTGGCCAGAGTTGTTACCAGGGATACTGATGGCGTACCGGTCAACACCAGCCACTCAGTCAACCGACTTTAGTCACTTCTTCCTACTTTTTGGTCGAGAGATGAATCTACCTGTGGACATTGCACTTCAGCCAAAGGACAATCTAGCACAGAGCCATAAGGTCCACCTTCAACGTATGCTCCATAATCTAGAAATATGCAGAAAGTTGGCAAAGCAGAACACTGAAAGGGCACAAGACAAATTCAAACAGCAGCATGACAAATACTCCAAGCCTCCCAAGTATAGACCTGGTGATCGTGTGTGGCTCTACTGCACCAAGGTCCCCAAGGGTAAAGCACCAAAGCTACATCGTAAGTGGGTTGGTCCTTACTACATTGCTATGCTAGGGCCCAACTTCACCTACAAGCTGCGACACATGCGAACCAATAAAGAAGTGAAATCACTGGTAAACGCCATGAGGTTAAAGCCCTATTTCGATCCTGCTTCAAGACCAACCAATCCACCAGAGGAGTTGGCTGAAGATGAAACAGAGTTGGACCGAGATGAAATACCAGACTCTTCTCACGACAACAGTTCAGAAGAAAATGCACCAGCAGACGAAACAGTGCCTGCTAAAAAGAACACAAACAAGAATAGAGGACCATGTCCCAAGAATAAAATTACAGCCCCTGGGGGAAACACAACCCCAGTGGAAGAGACAAGGCCAGAAGCCAGCAAAATGAAAACTTACCATAATAACAAAGGCCAAAGAGCCCGTAAAAGCAACAATAAAGAGCAAAAGCTTGATGAAGATGACAAAACCACAAAGACACAGGAAAACGATACAAATAGGGGTGAAACCAAGAAGACTAATGATCCAATACAAAAGAAAAAAGTAAGGTTCCAGCTAGAACGCAATCAAGATATATCCAGTCAGCAATCACAAAGTCAGTCAACGGTCACACCAGAAACATCCATACGAAAGAACCTCACATCTTGTCCAGACTGCAAAGTGAAAACATGCAAGCCATTCAACGATGATGACATCCAAAGGATAATCAAAGGAAGGAATGTCAACAAGATCTACTATTACAAAGTTAAATTTTATAATAAACCTTCAGAATGGGTCTTCCCCTGCAAACTTTCGGACAAAGTGTTAAAACACTTTACTAGCAATTACACCATGAAGGGCCGAAAGAAAAAGAAACATAAAAACAAGAAGCCACAATATTTTGATGAAGTTCCAGAAGTAAATTCAGTTACAACACCAGGTCAACAGAGCATTTCAACTGAACCTGTTAGTACAGAAACAGTTCCCACGTCTAAACAGCATAACCCAAACAGACTAACAGGAATGAAATTTATAGATGGAAGGGCTTATTTCACAAAACAGGGCAAGAAGGAGCAGCAATTGTACCACATTGCAGCCGTTTATGCAGAAGCAGGTGGTTTAATCAAAACTCTGGAAAACAAAAACAATGAGAGAAATCTACAACTTAAAATGGAGCATTTAAGATCAGAAAATAACCCACAGTATGCCCAAAACAGGAAAGAACAATTTAGTGATGCTATCATTGGAAAAAATGTACATGAAGTCAAAATTAATGAAAATGGTGAAATAACAACATTAATTGAATACAGAAACTATCACATTGCTCCAGAATGGGTTCCATTTGAAGCCAATCCACCTGGATTACTTTTAGGATTAATAAACTCCTTGAAATATCAATACAGAAAATGTGTTATGCAGCATAACTAGATTTTATATTTTTCAAGAATATTTTTCAGTTTGCCTTCCTTTTTATAAAAAATCATTATTAAAATTGAATACAAGTACCAGCTCTATGTCAATTTTACCTTAAGTAAAACTTTAAATAATACTTTTTCTCACTTTAACTATAGATTTTAAGTATAATTACTATGTATTAACTGAATTACACTGGTGGACTAATCTTAGATGTTGTAAAGGTGTTATTTTATTTTTACCTTTATTGTAAAGGTGTTTTATAGTGCTAAGATTGATTTGTAAGTGCACATGCAAGTCTTTCGCCTAACCTTTGCATAATCTGACATTAGCAAAAAAAAAATAAAAAAAAAAAATTTAAAATCATACAGTCATCTTGCACTGCCTAAGTTCATTAACTTGTATAAAATGAGAAACTGGCATGTTTCAGCCATAACTTGTTCTACTACTTTTTTTAGCTTATTTTTGGAGGAATCCACCTTTGTATACTTATCTTTTTACCTAGTTTTTGTGCATTTTTACTCATTCTTGGGTTAGAGCACTTGTGAGTAATAGGCAGCGGGGTTATACCCTTAAATTGCTGATGAACAGTGCAATCCAAAGAATGGACTTATGTTAAGGAGTTAGGATTTTTTTTTTAAGGTCTTTCACGTGGAATTCCTCATTGTTTTACATTTTTTAGAACTTTTCTCATAAATATTGAAATTGTGTGTCACTACTGTTACTGGTCACAATTATATAGATATACAGTTGCCATGTACTAACTTGATTGCACTTTGCTACTAAAATGCATAAACATTTAAATTTTTTCTATGAAAGATAATACTGGAACCTATACCATCGTCAGCTTTAATACAAGGACTGTATAGCTTAGACTGTTTCAGGAGAAACCCATGATCCTGTATAACAAAACAGGAACTGAAGATGATAATTCGCAGTGAATTGTTTTAATGAAATTATATACCATTATTACAGACTGGATTTACCTGCTCAAAAAACTGGTGACGATGACTGATGCTGGGATAAAGCATGACATTCTTAAAGCTATAGCTATGTATAAAGTGTATATATTATCCTAGGAAAATTTTAGTTCATATGCATATGATCTCGTACTTCATGACTATTTCATGCTTTAATATCTTTTAATTTTCAGGTGTTTGTACATAATGTTACATCACATTCTATTCTTTCCATCCTAAGAAATACTTGTAGATCAATTGAAATTGTTAAGTAGTTCGAGGACGAACTTATTTAAGCAAGGGGGAAATCTGCCACCGTGCTAAAATATAACCCCAGACTTTATTAATAATAAAATAAATAAAAATAGTAAAATGTATGAAAAAATATTTATGTTAAATGTAACTTCATCTATTGTAGAATTTCTATAATTTGATATCAACTTATTAATTTACATTTTTAGAATTTAGTCTGAAAGTAATTGCTGAGAGCATTCTCACATTTTGACTTATCTTTTGTTAAAGTATTAAGACAAACGATTGAACAGAAAGCCATTTCCTAAAAGGGTTTTAACAGCTTTCTTATTTGATTAAAGGTGATTATTTCCTGATTAAGTGAGATGCCAAAAATCTGTCATAACTAGAGCAAATACTTAGAAATTTAATATTTGCATATTTGTTACAATTATTTTTATTGGTCAAAACTATTAATTACTAAATTAATTTCATTGGTTGATTCTTTCTGTAAAATGAACATGTTTTAAGAAATTAAGTCAGTATTAAGAAAAATAAGAGACAAAAAAGGGCATCTTTGTAAATGTGTTCTAAAAATATTTAATTTGGCAGTCAACATTGGATTTACTTATAACTTTAACTTGAATTTGGACTTTGTTACATTTTGAGAAATTGGATTTATAACAAAATAGAAAAATTGAAACTAAAAACTGTGTTTGTCAACTCCCTGCCACAAACCCACTCTGCTAATACATTTAGCAGAGTAACACATAACTGTTGGAACCGTTGGTTTTGGGAAACCTGCTGAGCTGATTCCCCATATAAGAAAATACAGAGACAAATTCCCCGGTAACCTCGGACTGAAAGGGTTCGAACGTAACTCTCCCTCAGGGCCAGCGGTACCATACCTCTTCCCATACCTATAAATTTACACCAGAAAAATGCACACAGAGCCCACCATTTCATACTTTTTAAAATTTTCTGGGGGGGGGGAGAGCACTTCGCCAGTGATGCTTTTGTTCTGAATCTGGCCAGTTTGTTCTCAAAAGATCCTGCTATTTATCATCAGATTCCTACTTTTCTCCTACTTTTTTAGCTCGACTATCGAAGAATAGGGGAGTTATCCTACTCTGCATTAGCGTGAGCATTACCGTTAGCGTCACACAAATGCTAAAAGTTTACATAGCTCCCCAAATATTTTCAGTCCATTGAGATATTGCTTTCATATTTTGCATACTTGTTTACCATCTTAACCCCATTCTGTAAACAGGAGCAGACAACTCTATCAAGCATTTTGACTGAATTATGACCCCCATCCAGCTGGCTTACGGATGGTCGGTGGTTCTACCCAGGTGCCCGCTTGTGATGAAATAATGCACGGAGGGGCACCTGGGGTTTTCCTCCACCATTAAAGCTGGAAAGTCGCCATATGACCTATCATGTGTCGGTGCGACGTTAAATCCAAAAAAAAAAAAAAAAAAGAATTATGACCCCTTTTCGACTTAGAATATGCTTATTGTAATGTTAAAGTTTGTGTACCACCCGAAATATTTTCAAAGTCCATTGAGATATTGCTTTGATATTTTGCATACTTGTTTACCATCATGATCCAAGTCTGTAAAAGGAGGAGGCAACTCTATCAAGCATTTTAACTAAATTATGGCCCCTTTTCGACTTAGAATATGCTTATTGTACTGTTAAAGTTTTATTCGTAGCTTATATCATACTTTCAAGCACTTAGAATAGTCGAGCGCGCTGTCAACTGACAGCTCTTGTTATATCAAAGGCTCCTACTTTTCTCCTACTTTTTTATCAGAGGTTACATGAAAGCATGAAAATGCCAAATAGTTCCTGTGCCGAGGTTTTCAAAAGATGACCAAATGGAGGGTACAGTGGATCAGATCTAAAGCATGTCTCATGAGGGCCCCGTGCCAAATTTAAGGTAACCCTATGTGGTTAATCTCAGTCACCCAACTAGATAGCCCTTGCAGAAACGTTATATTATATTGTAATTCAAATTTTTGCGGTATTTGTGTTGTCAATTATTTACGTATGTTTCATTAATTTCAGGTCTGCGTATTTTTCATAGTAGATCTATGAGCAGAAGTATCAATTCATAATTCAGAGTTTTCACTGGCCTTAATTTTTTTCCGCCACAAGATATTGAAGTCAACGACACAAAGTGGAGGGGTGTCCAGTGCTCAAGGTGAGCTATTGTGACCAGTCATTGTCTGGCGTCCGTTCAATGATGTGTGTTGTCTGTGGTCTGGCGTCCGTCAACATTTGCCTTGTGAACACTCTAGAGACCACATTTTTGACCCAATCTTTATTAAACTTGGTCAGAATGTTTGTCTTGATGATCTCTAGGTCAAGTTTGAAACTGGGTCATGTGGGGTCAAAAACTAGATCAGTAGGTCAAATCATAGGAAAAGCTTGTGAACACTCTAGAGACCACATTTGTGACCTAATCTTTATGAAACTTAGTCAGAATGTTAGTCTTGATGATCTCTGGGTCAAGTTCAAAACTGGGTCATGTGGGGTCAAAAACTAGGTCAGTAGGTCAGATCAAAGGAAATGCTTGTGAACACCCGAGAGACAATGCAAACCATTTTTTTTCTTTATTTCAGTGTGGCAGCATCCATATGTAAATGTCTTCAAGCATTTTAATGTTTCATCATGGAAGAAGGCCACAAAAGAAGGGGATGTCACCTCTTCAATGGTTTGTTTTCTTTTTACATATTTTTCTGTATATTTAATGAATTGACATTGCAGTAAATAGATTAATGATTGGTAACTTTTCAAATTTAAAAGCTGTTTTTTTTTTTTTTAGACAGATCCCTAACCAGGAAAACATACTTGTAATTAGGAAATTCAGCTTAGAAAAGGAAAATAAGACAGTCCATCTCTTCACAATGCAATTATTGTTGTCACTGGATTGCAACATTACAGCACACAATTTCTGAAGGAAAATAAAAGTGTTGAAGAATATTGCACAGGCTTTTTAGCTCACCTGTCACAAAGTGACAAGGTGAGCTTTTGTGATTGCGCAGTGTCCGTCGTCCATACATGTGTGCGTAGGTAAACCTTTGCTTGTGACCACTCTAGAGGTCACATTATTCATGGGATCTTTATGAAAGTTGGTCAGAATGTTCATCTTGATGATATCTAGGTCAAGTTCAAAACTGGGTCATGTGCGGTCAAAAACTATTCAGTAGGTCTAAAAGTAGAAAATCCTTGTGACTTCCCTAGAGGCTATATTTTTCAATGGATTTTCATAAAAATTAGTCAGAATGTTCACCTTAATGACATCTAGGTAAAATTTGGAACTGGGTCACATGCGGTTAAAGACTAGGTCAGTAGTCTTAAAATAGAAAAACCATGTGACCTCTTTAGAGTTCATACTTTTCAATGGATCTTCATGAAAATTGGCCATAATGTTCACCCTGATGATATCTAGGTCAAGTTCGAAACTTGGTCATGTGTGGTCAAAAACTATACTGTTGAAAAATGGCGTTAAACACAAAACAAACAAACAAACAAAAACTAGGTCAGTAGTTCAAATAATAGAAAAACCTTGTGACCTCCCTAGAGACCATATTTTTCAATGGATCTTCATGAAAATTGGTCATAATGTTCACCTTGATGATATCTAGGGCAAGTTCAAAACTGGGCCACATGCGGTCAAAAACTAGGTCAGTAGATCAAACAATAGAAAAACCTTGTGACCTCCCTAGAGGCCATATTTTTTAATGGATCTTCATGAAATTTGGTCAGAATGTTCAGCTTGATGATATCTAGGTCAGGTTCGAAACTGGGTCATGTGAGGTCAAAAACAAGGTCAGTAGGTTTAAAAATAGAAAAACCTTGTGACCTCCTTAGAGGCCATATTTTTCAATGGATCTTCCTGAAAATTGGTCATAATGTTTATCTTAATGATATATAGATCAAGGTCAAAACTGGGTCACATGTGGTCAAAAATTAGGTCAGTAGGTCTAAAAATGAAAAAACCTTATGACCTGTCTAGACTACATACTTTTCAATGGATCTTCATGAAAATTGATCAGAATGATATCTAGGTCAAGTTCGAAACTGGATCAACTGCGGTCAAAATCTAGGTCAGTAGGTCTACGTTGTCTGTGCATCAGTGCGTAAACTTTCGCTTTTGACCACTCTAGTTTAAGATCCAGCCTTGGAATTTGGATGACATACACAGTTTGCACACCAATCTTTAAACTGTCTTTCAGTGACCTTAAATGTGACTACTGATCTACTTTCTAATATTTAGCGTCAGTTTCCCATTTGAAACATGTGGTCCAGTATATCAGGTCATCATGACCCTCTTGTTAAAGGTATTTCTAACAGAAAGAAAAATAGGAAAGGGCATCATTACCACACACATTTTCTAAAGAAAAAAAATAACTGCAGTGCAAGAAAATTGCTTTGCTAAAGATACTGTGTAATTCATTATCGATGTTTGATGAGTCAGTTACACTTTATTTATATACCTCACCCAGTAGGGAAAGTGCAGATCACAGGGAGAGGCATATGTTCTTCATTATGATTTGATAGATGACATTGTGTCTAAATTCAGTTAGTTAGGTTAATGGAAATACTGTTGATAAACTGCATTAAACCTAAAAAGTACAGACAAAACTTCATTTATTAGCTCATCTGATTTTTTGAAAAAAAATGATGAGTTATTGTCATCACTTGAGCGGTTGTCGGCGTCGGCGTCGGTGTCGGCGTCTGCGTCGGCGTTGCCTGGTTAAGTTTTATGTTTAGGTCAGCTTTTCTCCTAAACTATCAAAGCTATTGCTTTGAAACTTGGAATACTTGTTCACCATCATAAGCTGACCCTGTATAGCAAGAAACATAACTCCATCTTGCTTTTTGCAAGATTTATGGCCCCTTTTGTACTTAGAAAATATCAGATTTCTTGGTTAAGTTTTATGTTTAGGTCAACTTTTCTCCTAAACTATCAAAGCTATTGCTTTGAAACTTGGAATACTTGTTCACCATCATAAGCAGACCCTGTACGTCAAGAATCATAACTCCATCTTGCTTTTTGCAAGATTTATTGCCCTTTTGGACTTAGAAAATCAGTTTTCTTGGTTAAGTTTTATGTTTAGGTCAGCTTTTATCCAAAAACTATCAAGCTATTGCTTTAAAACCTGCAACACTTGTTTACCATCATAAGTTGACCCTGTATAGCAAGAAACATAACTCCGTCCTGCTTTTTGCAAGATTTATGGCCCCTTTTTGACTTAGAAAATATCAGATTTTATGTTTAGGTCAACTTTTTCTCTTAAACTATCAAAGCTATTGCTTTGAAACTTGCAACACTTGTTCACCATCATAAGCTGACCCTGTACAGCAAGCAACATAACCCCATCCTGCTTTTTGCAATAATTATTGCCCCTTTTGGACTTAGAAAATCATTTTCTTGGTTGAGTATTATGTTTAAGTCAACTTTTCTCATAAACTATTAAAGCTATTGCTTTAAAACTTGCAACAGTTTTTCACCATCATAAGTGGACACTGTACATCAAGAAACATAACTCTATCCTGCTTTTTGCAAGAATGATGGCCCTTTTTAGACTTAGAAAATCATGGGTAGGACAATATTTCTATTACACAAAAAAAATCAGATGAGCGTCAGCACCCACAAGGCGGTGCTCTTGTTTAATTTGTAACTTAGTGAATTTTAACTTCAGGACAAGTCGGTGAAGTCAACAGTGTTGAAGATTGTTGGATCAATTCCTGCTGGCAACTATATCCAGTTACCAAAGACAAGCTCTCAGTCCCTGGGCCTCACTGGACGATACATGTATCTCCTCATAAAACCAATCCCGACAAAGTATTTTGTTGTTCATATAGATGTAGCTACACAGGATAACCTCGTTGTAAGGATTTCATTCTCAAACTTGTTCAAGGAGTTTAAATCGACTTCAACGTGGTTGCAGTTCCCGTTTGTATGTAAAGCAACACGAGGAACTGTTCATGCAGTTACTGCACTGACGGGTAAAGGTGAGCTGCTGTTTGCAAGTGTGATTTGAACAATCTTATATATTCTCAACTGCATTTAATTACGTTTCTTCGGTATGAGGTTTAACCTTTACCCTTCTAAATTTCTGAAATGGACTGGTCCATCATTCAGTTTGGGCAGTACCACTTCTTATTCAAAGGGGTGTTCACGGAAAAAGATGCAGTCTTGAAAAATAAGGCATTGCATTAAGTTGCTAAATGTTTTTCTTTTGTTTTTCTCTTTTAATTGATATGTAAATATGTAATATGTAGTGGTGGTCTAGTTGTTAGGATGTGAAATGCTCAGTCCAGAGGTTGCTGGTTCAAGCCACACTTGGATCAAGATCACATTTGTTTCATATGATGCTATATGTGTTATTTCTAGAAAGCAGACTTGAAATTGATTTGAAAAAGCTTCAAGCTTTTACAGAGTCCAGCTAAAATGAATTAGTATTAACTTAACAGTCTTAATTAAGTAAATGTTTAAAGAGGCTGCAATTTTATTTTGATAAAGTAGATATAAATATAATACCTTGCATGTTCATTTTTGTTTACAGAAAACAGTGGTCCAGCCCCTCTGTCTACACGATGGACAATTCTTTGTCTGGACTTTCAGTACATTCTAGCAATGTATCTCAATAGAAAATATTCATATATCAAAGGTGTACGCTTGTGTGCAAACATGCTCGTGAAAAATATCTTTACCAGTGATATACAGTATGAGCCAGGTAGGTCTTTCGTAAAATTTTACTGAATAAACTTCAGGCCTGTTGTTACTTATTGCCTTTCAGTATTTAGGATTTTTAGCTTGACTATTCGAAGAATAATCTAACTATTCTACTCACCCTGGCATCGGCGCCGCCGTCCGCGTCACACCTTGGTTAAGTTTTTGCATGCAAGTACATACAGTTATCATTTAATGGCATACAGCTTTGAAACTTATATTTTCTTTTTCTAGATCAATTACCAACCTCACTGGGTCAAGTCCCATAATTCTGACATGTATTTTGTGCATATTATGCCCCCTTTTTGACTTAGAAAATCCTGGTTAAAGTTTTACATGCAAGTTACAATCTCCAAAGCTAATGCAGATATTGAATTGAAACTTCACATGTGCCTTCGGGGTTATAAAACTGGTTGATAACATCAAGTCCCATAACTCTGAACTTCATTTTAGCCAAGTTATGCCCGCTTTGGACTTAGAAAATTCTGGTTAAGTTTTGCGTGCAAGTACATACAGCTATTACTCAAAGGCATATAGATTTGAAACTTATTTTTTTGTTTTCTAAATCAATCACCAACCTTACTGGGTCAAGTTCCATAACTCTGACATGTATTTTTTGCAAATTATGCCCCCTTTTGGACTTAAAACAGGGTTTTTCCTGATGCACAAATCCTGCGTCATAGTCGCACTTTTCTGACAAATGACCCATAAAAATAAATTCTGAGCGTCACAGTGGACGCAATTTCTTGAAAATCTAAATTGGGCCAATTTTGTTTACAAAGAGCAATTTTCTGAAAATGTACTTTCAGTTTCTTAATTAAATACAGACTGTGTCACCGATTTTCTATATTTGTGTCGATTCACTTTTCACAAATTTAATACCCAGTCTGATACTTTGACTGATTAACACCTTGTAACAGTTGTTATCGCTGCTCGCTACTACAACCAGTAGAACCAGTCTGCTGTTTACTAAAAAAATGGCTCAAATGCAAAGCAAGCTGACGATGTTTATGATATCATCGGCAGCAAGTACAGTAGGACCCAGTGGTTCAGATCGCCTGTTTCTAGTATAACACTGCCTGGTAAAAAGTACTAAAACTTATTTTAGCACATATATAAATAAAAGTCAAATATCAGCTGTATTTATCATTTTATTCAGTGACAAATATGAGGAAAGACTTCAATCTGTATCATCACTAGTATTTTATAAGTAAAACAAAGTTTTATTCAAAATAATATGAATTAAGGCACCCGCCTAGCATGGGGATTTATCTTTTATATATCCACTTACAAAGAAATATTCAACACTCAAAAGAAAGTGAAACTTCGCTCTAACAGTTTACATTTAGTGTCATCATACCTCTTATAGCGAATATCATACTTTGCAAAATTTATGAGAAGCCGTGACGATGACGTCATTCACCGCATTCTCGCACTGGCTTTAGGATTTTTTTGTTTGTTTGCACTCCACGCAGAAACTTTACGGCCTTTACACTTCCTTACTGTTTTGAAAGTGTTCTTCAGTTGCACTTACAGTTTTCATTACGAAAAAGAAGTAAAAGAATCATGTTGGCGCAGATTACGAATTTCTGTGACTGATTCGAGGTGTTCTGATGTTCATGCAGACAACCAGTCTGCGACCTGTACATAAACTGGAACCGGAAAATGTCGAAAAAATTGCCTCAGTATATGCAAACAACAAAGAGGAATTTCCATCCCCTACTAATTGTAGTATATATATATATATATATATAAGCCTCAAAATTTGGAAATGACCCCCATATGTGAAACACTGGGGGCCACGATTACCCTCATTTTCAAAAGTCAAGGGAAAACGCTGTTTAAAATTTCTGGTTAAAGTTTTGCATGTAAGTTACTATCTCCAAAACTAATGCAGATATTGAATTTAAACATCACATGTGCCTTCGGGATTATAAAACTAGTTGATAGCATCAAGTCCCATAACTCTGATGTGCATTTTGGTCAAATAATGTCCCCTTCTGAACTTAAAACTCTTTTGATATTTAACATTTTGTAGTGTAATATTTTCCTGCCTCTGTGACAATATTTCGAATAGTCAAGCTTGGCTGTCTTAAGGACAGCTCTTGTTTCATTGGAAAGGTTCTGGAGGTTGTTTTAAAAATGTTTCTGGTTCTAAATTTATGCCCATTCCCAGGATTTGTTTCAATGCTTTTCTTGGCAGGTTTCATTTATGAAACTAACTCTCAGTATGAACAAATAAAACTGCCAGTAATCATGTTTGTATTATGGTTTATACTTTGAAATCCTAAAATTAATGTCTTATATAGAATCTCAAATTTGGCTTAAAAAATTAAGGTACATCATAGTAACTTAACTACTTGTCCTGGGACCAATTGGTAATGCAAAGCTGCTGTACTTGAACATGCCAGTTTGTGTTACAAAGCAGAATGCCCGCCCACTTAGCTCAGTTGGGAGAGCACAGACCTACAATTCATGGGATCTGAGTTCAAGCCCAGGGCGAGGCATTATGTTCTCCTTGACAGTTTGATAAAAGACATTGTGTCTGAAATCCTTTGTCCTCCACCTCTGGTTCTTGTGGGGAAGTTAGCAGTTACTTGCAGAAAACAGGTTTGTACTGGTTCAAAATCCAGGAACACTGGCTAGGTGTTACACAACAGAAAGACTGTTTAAAAATAGCATTAAACCCAAAATAAACAAAGTAGAATTTTTATGACAGAAATTTATTGACAGGTTTGACAGTTGAACAGGTGAAAAGATCGGGAGGTTTATCGGGTGTATCTCCACTGCCAAGAGAGTTGGATTATCCTGTGATGAAAGGGGACAGATGGCATGACCTGTATGACATGATTAAATTCCCAGCTGAAGCCAGCAACAAACCACATGACACAATCAAATCTACTACATCAGAACCAAGCGTGAAAGGTAGAACATGCATTTTTAGCTCACCTGAGCAATGCACAGGTGAATTTTTCTGATCGCTGAATATCCAGCGTCTGTCGTCTGTCTGTCTGTCAACATTTAGCTTATGTATGCGATAGAGGCTGTATTTTTCAACTGATCTTCATAAAATTTGGTCAGAATGATAACCTTGATGAAATCTAGGCTGAGTTCTAAATGGGTCGTCAGGGGTCAGAAACTAGGTCACTAGATCAAATCAAAGAAAAACCTTGTGTATGCAATAGAGGCTGTATTTTTCAACTGATCTTCATGAAATTTGGTCAGAATGATAACCTTGATGAAATCTAGGCTAGACTTTGAAAATGGGTCATCTGGGGTCAAAAAGTAGGTCACTAGGTCAAAACAAAGAAAAACCTTGTGTATGTGATAGAGGCTGTATTTTTCAATTAATCTTCATGAATTTTGGTCAGAATGATTACCTTGATGAAGTCTAGACCGAGTTCGAAAATGGGTCATCTGGGATAAAAATTAGGTCACTAGGTCAAATCAAAGAAAAACCTTGTGTATGCGATAGAGGCTGTATTTTTGAATTAATCTTCATGAATTTTGGTCAGAATGATTACATTGATGAAATCTAGGCCGAGTTTGAAAATGGGTCATCTGGGGCCAAAAAGTAGGTCACTGGGTCAAATCAAAGGAAAAGCTTATATATGTGATAGAGGCTGTATTTTTCAATTGATCTTCATGAAATTTGGTCAGAATGATTGCATTGATGAAATCTAGGCCAAATTTGAATATGGGTCATCTGGGGTCCAAAATTAGGTCACTAGGTGAAATCAAAGATAAACTTTGTGCAGTCATAGAGGCTATATTTTTCAATTGATCTTCATGAAATTCGGTCAGAATGATTGCCTTGATGAAATCTAGGTCAAGTTTGAAGATGGATCATCTGGGCCAAGAATTAGGTCACTAGGTTAAATCAAAGAAAAACCTTGTGTAAGCGATAGAGGTTAATTTTTTTCAACTGATCTTCATGAAATTTTGTCAGAATGATAGCCTTGATGAAATCTATGTCATGTTCGAATATGGGTCAGCTGGGTTTAAAAACTAGGTCACTAGGTCAAATCGAGGAAAAACTTTGTGTATGCAGTAGGGGCTGCATTTTACACTGGATTTTCATAAATTCTGGTCAGAATTGTTGCCTTGATGAAGTCTAAGTCAAGTTGGAATATGGGTAGTCTGGGGTCAGAAAATAGGTCACTAGGTCAAATCAAAGAAAAACCTTGTGTATGAGATAGAGGCTGTATTTTTCAATTGATTTTCATGAAATTTGGTCAGAATACTAGCCTTTATGAAATCTAGTCCAAGGTTGAATATGGATCATCTGGGGTCATAAACTAGATCACTAGGTCAAATCAAAGAAAATACTTATTTAAACGCAAGATTTTTGCTCCAATTTTAATGATAATTGGTCAGCATATTTTTTTCCATGAAATCACTAGATCAAACATGTTTACACTGTTATGATGTGTTATGTTTCTGTGATGAAAGGTGGCAGATCACTTATATGTAGTATGTATGTCATTTAGGTTTTGAAAATATTGCCCTAGGAGTAAATTGCTTCTACATCTTTTGTTACATAAAAGTTAATTCTCTATTTTGTGACATATGCACAAACAGACAGATGAAAAGAAAGGCAGTGAAACAATATGGCTTCCCAGTATGTTGGTGAGGGGACAGTTACACAGGATTCATTTCGGGGTGCTACTTATATCCCAGTTAGTGTTTACTGCTTAGTGATAACATAAAATGGGGCTGTTCCCAGCAGTAACAGCCAAAACCTAGACGATTCTTTGTTAACCTGCCTGCTAAGTTCAGTAGGGAGAGCGCAGATCTACAGCTCAGGGGTTGTGAATTTGAACCTGGGGCTGGTAGTATGTTCTCTGTGAGGATTTGAAAGTTTAAAAGACAGTGTCTGAAATCATTCTTCCTCTGATTATGTTGGGAAGTTTGCAGTTACTTGCAGAGAACAGGTTGGTAATTGAATAGAATCTGGGAACACATGTTAGGTTAACTGCCTGCCATTAAGTAACATTAGTGTTGAAAAACAGCATTAAACCCAAAACTAAGACAGAAACAACAAATTGATGCTTTGTAAATATGACACTGGCTATGGATTTGGCTAAATACATTTTAATCGGACCATTCCACTTTTGGATTTTTTACCACTCTTGCTCAAATTTTAGAGAAGAAATCTTTACCTTCATCCATAAAGACCAAGTAATCTTTTTCAGAAAAAAAACATGAATGAAAATATATTGATAATACAACAGGAAAAAAGCTTTTTAAAGCTTGCGCTCTAAATTTTGATGGTTTTTTGTTTTAACAGCTGTGAGACCTACATCAGGTGGACCAAAACGTATAGAGTCAAAGAAGGTTGATGCTAGCAAGTGTGCCTCAGAAAGGGTTTCAATGATTCACAGCATTACAAGAGATACTGACAAGGTAAGCAATTGTTCTTGTATCTTGTCCTTTTCTTTCATAATGCAATTTTCAGTGGATCTATTTTTACTTATTCTCTCCCTGGAAATAGAATCAAGGTAACTTTCAGGTTTAGTTTCGACCATAACAAATGTTATAATGGATATGAAAATGCTCAAAGTATCAAAGGGTAAAGTTCATATGTGAGTTCTATTTCACTTATCTGTCATTGTAACTATTTTTAGCCATGTGACATCATGGCTCATCTCTGATTTTATAGTAAATATTGAATATCAGAAGGAAAGGGAGGAAAAGATCCAAATGTTTTCACACCAACAGTAGTGTTGCACATACTTCAGTTATTAGGATGTGTATATGTGCATGTATCACTGTAGATGACCAATGAAGCCCTGACCTTACAGCTGTTGGTGTAGGTGAGAATGAAACCACTGAAGGACAGAGAAAAAGAGCACATAATGTTTTTGCTCTACCAGATGGTTGTATTTTGCATATATGTGCATGTTTCTATTTTTAGTATCATCGTAGACGACCAGTGACATCTGAGCTACCATCTGTTGGTGTAGAAGAAATTGACATGCAGAAGGACAGAGAAGGAGAGATCCATGTTTTTGCTCACCCTGACAGTAGTGTTGTACTGCATCAAGATGATAAATATACTGGAGAGGTGAATACTGCTGTTTTTCATACTTATGTTACACAATGTTTTAAGTGACTCATTCAGCCATTTTAGGTGAAAGTGTTTTCTCTCTCCCTAAAAATCTGTAAACAATGGGTATTGTGAAAGTGCCCAGGGGTACAAACTTTTTGACATAATACTTTTGCAAAATAATCCTAATGAATAAACAAATATATTGTGAACTAAACATGGTGGAATGGAGCATGTTGAAAAAATTTCACCCAAACTGTGGGTGAGTAACTTTAATGGATGCTGTCCTAAATTCTACAAAGAAAATTTACTTTTTATCATAGACAAACCAAAATTTGAATCCCTGTTTAAGCAATGTTCTTTAACCTTTTTTTTACCTTACCCAGCTAATATGTAAACATAAGTTAGTTAACATTATTCCATAGAAATTGATAAAATGCCTTAACCTTTAGCTTACTGGCAGCAAGTGTTTCTGCAAACCAGTGCAGACCAAGATCAGCCTGCACTTCTGTGCTGGCCCAGGGTTTCAGAAATCTGCAAATTTATTGGTAGCCCATTGGGCTACCAAAATTTTAATCTGACTGGTAGCCCGAACATTTAAGTTTATTTGGCAATGGCCATTTTGGTTTATTTACTATGTGCTTCTATACTACAGTGGATGGAATGATTAAATTATTAGAGGTTTCATAATTTTAGCCATATGCACATTGTTATAAATTTTGTTCTCTTAAATAGCAATTATCATTACTCCTTTTTCTCATTTTAAAAGATAAAACTACATGTTTTTAAATTGAGAAATATTATCAGGAGTACTCCTGATAGTTATTGCAACATGGCAATAAGAAAAAAGGAATGCAAATCATTTTTTATAAACTTGCAAATTCCTTAGAACTAATACTAACTTAGAGCTGTATGAATTGTAATTTATCTCAAAATTATTTAAAGTTGATCCTGTCTGATTCTAAACATCTGCCTGTTTTAATAAACAGACTAGAACCGCGTATAACGTTTCTCAGTTTCTTGACATTGTGTATTCACTTACCGCCGGGCACGCTCTGAAAAAAAATTAGTAGCCCGACAGAATTTTCTGGTAGCCCCCGGGCTCCGGACATGGGATTTCTGAAACCCTGTGGCCATTCATGCTCTGCACTGTAAGCTACTGTGAAAGCACATATTTTCGCTGGGTCCATCTTGCACGAATTTGAAATTTTGAGTATGTTCCCGAGGTTTAATATTCGCGAAATTGTGAAAATGGTATCCTACTTGAATTTGAATTATACTAATGGTGAATGTTTACACAGGGATTAATTTTCGTGACATGTAGGGTTTTGCGAATATAGTGAAATTTAAACCTTTGCGAAAATTTCTGCTTTTACAGTATTCAGTCAGTAAATTTTCAGTCAATACCCCTTTGAATAATAAATGGTGCTGCCCAAACTGAATGATAGATCAGTCCATTTTAGAAATTAAGCAGGGTAAAGGTTAAAATTTGATTTCCATTGGCGTGATATTTCAGGTTACTTTTACAGAATGTTATACATTTCTTTTTTGTCTTTCAGAGTGTAGTTGGGAGAGTTGATAAACCAGTGGATATACTACCTGTAAAGAAACCTTCATATAAGGTACATATATTTCGTATTCCTATTAGTAGGCTGAGAGGATGGGGATATGACTGATGTAGGGTATATTTTTACTGTTTGAATCATTAAATCTTATATATAGGATTATTATTCAGCATGTGAATTTGTGCACTTGGCTTTTGTTTGGGATTTCAGTTTGCCAGACAAGAATCATTGCCCTTAAGTCAGAAAGTGCATGAAAGGGCCTAAAAGTTTGTGTTGCACCTATATCAGAAAGTGTTTGACATACTGTCATGAAACATTACAGTGGTGTTATTCAGCTTATGGAGTTGTGCACCCAAGGTTTTGTTTTGGGATTCCACACCGCAAAACTGGAGTAATGGCTCTTGACTTCATCAAAAATATGCATTATGGTCCTAAAAGTTTGTGATGCACATATATGGAAAAGGATTCGATCGGAATCATCAAACTCAGTGGGAATATTGTTCAGCATGTGAAGTTGTGCACCTGAGGTTTCATTTGGAATTGAACCCCTCTTCTCCCTCCCCACATCCCCAAAAAAGAAAGTTTCTTTTATCATGTGTTTCTTGATGATGTTTTGTAGTTTCCATACCCATACCCACCACTCTGATGACTCATACTACCAACCCAAGGAAATATATAGGTTTATTGTCTCCTGCCTTTTTCGAAGGAAAAAAGGGGACATAGAAATGGGCTGCATCCTTCCAGCAATACATCCATCCTTCTAACTGTAAGTCCTTCTGTCTATCTGTCATTCTGTTTGTACGTCGGTCACACTTCATGTCCGGTATATAACTGTGACATCCATGATGGGACTTTAAAGTAATTTTGCACAAATGTTCCCCATAATGAGAAGACATGCCATGCGCAAGACCAAGACCCCTAGCTCCAAAGTCATGGTCACACTACAAAGAGGTCAAAGTTAACATGGTTGGTTTAGTGTCTGGTCCATAACTCTGCCATTCATAAAGGGATTTTGGAATTAGTTGGTACAAATGTTACTCATAATAAGGCAACATGTCATACGCAAGATCCAGACATTACCTCCTAGGTCAAGGTCACACTTAAAGGTCAAAGGTAAACCAAGTCTGTTTCTTGTCCAGTTCATAACTGCCATTCATTAAGGGATTTTAAAATTACTTGGGAGTATATTTAAATAACTTGGCATAAATATTCACCATAATATGTCAAATATATCATGTGCTAAGGTCAAGGTCAGATGCACCCAGGTTCACAAAGTGACAAGGTGAGCTTTTGTGATCGCGCGGTGTCTGTCATCCGTGCGTGCGTCTGTCCGTCTGTGCGTGCATAAACTTTTCCTTGTGACATCTCTAGAGGTCACATTTTTCATGGGATCTTTATGAAAATGGGTCAGAATGTTCATCTTGGTAAATTCTAGGTCAAGTCCGAAACTGGGTCTCGTGCCATCAAAAACTAGGTCAGTAGGTCTAAAGATAGAAAAACCTTGTGACCTCTCTAGAGGCCATAATTTTTAATGGATCTTCATGAAAATTGGTCAGAATGTTCATCTTGATGATATCTAGGTCAGGTTCGAAACTGGATACGTGCGGTCAAAAATTAGGTCAGTAGGTCTAAAAATAGAAAAACCTTGTGACCTCTCTAGAGGCCATATATTTCACAAAATCTTCATGAAAATTGGTCAGAATGTTCACCTTGATGATATCTAGGTCAAGTTTGAAACTGGGTCATGTGCCTTCAAAAACTAGGTCAGGAGGTCTAAAAATAGAAAAACCTTGTGACCTCTCTAGAGGCCATATATTTCACAAGATCTTCATGAAAATTGGTCAGAATGTTCACCTTGATGATATCTAGATCAAGTTCGAAACTGGGTCACGTGCGGTCAAAAACTAGGTCAGTAGGTCTAAAAATAGAAGTGCCTTGTGACCTTTCTAGAGGCCATATGTTTCACAAGATCTTCATGAAAATTGGTCAGAATGTCCACCTTGATGATATCTAAGTCAAGTCCGAAAGTGGGTCACATGCCATCAAAAACTAGGTCAGTAGGTCAAATAATAGAAAAATCTTGTGACCTCTCTAGAGGCCATATTTTCCATGGGATCTGTATGAAAGTTGGTCTGAATGTTCATCTTGATGATATCTAGGTCAAGTTCGAAAGTGGGTCACATGCCATCAAAAACTAGGTCAGTAGGTCAAATAATAGAAAAACCTTGTGACCTCTCTAAAGGCCATATTTTTCAATGGATCTTCATGAAAGTTGGTCTGAATGTTCATCTTGATGATATCTAGGTCAAGTTCGAAACAGGGTCATGTGCGGTCAAAAACTAGGTCAGTAGGTCTAAAAATAGAAAAACCTTGTGACCTCTCTAGAGGCCATATTTATGAATGGATCTCCATAAAAATTGGTCAGAATGTTCATCTTGATGATATCTAGGTCAAGTTCGAAAGTGGGTCACGTGCCATCAAAAAGTAGGTCAGTAGGTCAAATAATGAAAAAACATTGTGACCTCTCTAGAGGCCATATTTTTCATGGGATCTGTATGAAAGTTCGTCTGAATGTTTATCTTGATGATATCTAGGTCAAGTTTGAAACTGGGTCAACTGCGATCAAAAACTAGGTCAGTAGGTCTTGAAATAGAAAAACCTTGTGACCTCTTTAGAGGCCATACCCTTGAATGGATCTTCATGAAAATTGGTCAGAATTTTCACCTTGATGATATCTAGGTCAAGTTTGAAACTGGGTCACATGCCTTAAAAAACTAGGTCAATAGGTCAAATAATAGAAAAACCTTGTGACCTCTCTAGAGACCATATTTTTCAATGGATCTTCATGAAAATTGGTCAGAATTTTTATCTTGATAATATCTAGGTCAAGTTCAAAACTGGGTCACATGAGCTCAAAAACTAGGTCACTATGTCAAATAATAGAAAAAACAACGTCATACTCAAAACTTGATCATGTGGGAAGAGGTGAGCGATTCAGGACCATCATGGTCCTCTTGTTTTGATGAGGTATAATAAATATGTTTTTATGTCAGCTTCCTCACTAATTTAAAAATGACATTATGTCCAAGGTAAGATGATTGATATTGATAAATATAAAAAGCTATTAACAATTTTAGATTTCCAGAATGCAAACCCATTCAAAAGTTATAACTTTATAGTACATTTAGATAAATACAGCATTATAACAATTGCAGTACATTAGTTTGATATGCGGTGCAGCTGTCTATTGACCAACACTGGTATTACCTTTTTCTGGAGTGTAATTCAAAAGCAAGTTTCATGAGTACTACATGTATATAGATGTCATACATTTCATTTGTTTTTGATTAATTACTTCCCTTTAATGTGATAAAATATTTCATTATATTTTCATTTTTTTATTTTCATCATGATGATTTTAAATATAAAATCACATTGAACTCAGTCTTTGAAATAGATATTAATGTTTGAAAGCATTCATCAATTATAGACATCCAGACATTTTCAAACTACATATCTTCTTCATAAATTGTAAGATAATAACATTGTTATAATGTATATATACATTGTTAGTAAGTTGCCCTATTATTTAGAAGGTGCTGTATTTGCATACAGTATGTTTTGTAAAAAATGTCCGTAGGTGGGTGACATTTGTAACTCATACAAATTCTTGTCTAGTCTTGTATTATCCTATGGGAACACATCTAGTATTTGCATGAAATACTCTTATATTAGAGAAGACCTAGAAACCAAACAAAGTTATGCTTGGCAGTCACCATTATGTTATGATATCTAAGTTTTATTTGTATCATTTTGCAGATACTGGAACCAGATCCTATATTACACCTGAAAAGAATAATTGGGTTTGGAGGTAGCTCGTTTAGAGATGTAAGTTTAATTCCTTAATGTTGTCAGCTTTGACATGTTCTCTTGTTGCTGCTGAAAAAGAGGACATAATGATCAAGGAGTAAAAGTAGGACTATGTAAACAGGGGTTCAGAGTTCTACTCCCTGCTTCTTCCACTCATAAATAACAACTTTCATAGTGTTCTTCATGTGATTTTAAATTGCAATGCTGTAAAGGTGCTTTGCAACTTAACTGAAGGTATTGTTGCAGATGTGTTGGGCACATCACTTAGTTTTCCTAAGTTAGACTTACATTTGAAAATTGAAAGAATAAACAACTACCCAGTTTCTATCTAGGTGCTCTTTATCATTATTCTTAGCCCACCTGGGCTCAGGTTCAGGTGGGCACTTAGTTTGGGCAGGCGCTACGTTGTCAGTACTGGTACAGAACCCTAGAAAATTGGTTAGGTTTACTGATAAGCATGATATATCAGAAAAACTGTGAAATCAGTTAATAACATGGGCATAAAGTTTTAAAGTTTTGGCAAGAATGGAGTTTTGTGGGGACATTAGTTGCAGAATTCAACCTTTTATGCATTGAATTCAGGGATGATAAAATCCAAACTAATCGAGAAAGTCTCCCAAGTTCAGTTTTGAGATCAATGTAAATCTGTTGAATTCTTATGGTGGGTTGGTAGGGTGATGGTGGGTGTGGGGGGACGGGGAGGATGGATAATAGTGCCAGACTTTAAAGTTTGGTGAAGGTCACCGGAAATATGGAAATTAATGGAAACTGTCTATGAAGTGTTATCTTCCTTTTCCTTTGCCACAGATTAAACAATGTAACTGTTTTTAGCTCACCTGTCACAAAGTGACAAGGTGAGCTTTTGTGATCGTGCGGTGTCCGTGCATCCGTCCGTGCGTCCGTCCGTAAACTTTTGCCTGTGACCACTCTAGAGGTCACATTTTTCATGGGATTTTTATGAAAGTTGGTCAGAATGTTCATCTTGATGATATCTAGGTCAAGTTCGAAACTGGGTCACGTGCCTTCAAAAACTAGGTCAGTAGGTCTAAAAATAGAAAAACCTTGTGACCTCTCTAGAGGCCATATATTTCACAAGATCTTCATGAAAATTGGTCAGATTGTTCACCTTGATGATATCTAGGTCAAGTTCGAAACTGGGTCACGTGCCTTCAAAAACTAGGTCAGTAGGTCTAAAAATAGAAAAACCTTGTGACCTCTCTAGAGGCCATATATTTCACAAGATCTTCATGAAAATTGGTCAGAACGTTCACCTTGATGATATCTAGGTCAAGTTCGAAACTGGGTCACGTGCCCTCAAAAACTAGGTCAGTAGGTCAAATAATAGAAAAACCTTGTGACCTCTCTAAAGGCCATATTTTTCATGGGATCTGTATGAAAGATGGTCTGAATGTTCGTCTTGATGATATCTAGGTCAAGTTCGAAACTGGGTCACGTGCGGTCAAAAACTAGGTCAGTAGGTCTAAAAATAGAAAAACCTTGTGACCTCTCTAGAGGCCATATATTTATGAGATCTTCATGAAAATTGGTCAGAATGTTCACCTTGATGATATCTAGGTCAAGTTCGAAACTGGGTCACGTGCCTTCAAAAACTAGGTCAGTAGGTCAAATAATAGAAAAACCTTGTGACCTCTCTAGAGGCCATATTTTTTACGGGGTCTGTATGAAAGTTGGTCTGAGTGTTCATCTTGATGATATCTAGGTCAAGTTCGAAAGTGGGTCACGTGCCTTCAATAACTAGGTCAGTAGGTCAAATAATAGAAAAACCTTGTGACCTCTCTAAAGGCCATATTTTTCATGGGATCTGTATGAAAATTGGTCTGAATGTTCATCTTGATGATATCTAGGTCAAGTTCGAAACAGGGTCATGTGCGGTCAAAAACTAGGTCAGTAGGTCTAAAAATAGAAAAACCTTGTGACCTCTCTAGAGGCCATACTTGTGAATGGATCTCCATTAATATTGGTCAGAATGTTCACCTTGATGATATCTAGGTCAAATTTGAAACTGGGTCACGTGCCTTAAAAAACTAGGTCAGTACCGTATATTTCCGGCCATACGTCGAGGTTTTTTGACCAAATAATTAGCTCTGAAGTCAAGGGTCGACTTTTGGCTGCATAACTAAACGTAGTCATGATCCTCTATCCATTTTCGGATCGAACACAGCGCATGTAAGGCATTCTAATAAGTTTGTTATGATTTTCGCCATTTTGATAAAGGGAAACTACTCTTTGCGCACTAATTGTCTAGGCTAAAAACAACGATTGCCGTTACGTTCCGTAACTAAACAAAATTAGTTTTATTTAAAGTTAATTGTATTTTGAAAAAAAAAAATGAAAAAATCGTAAATTTTATTATACCTTTAACCGAGATCAAACTGCTGTGAACAACAAAACTGACATGAGGCATCTCACAAATTGCCGATAATTACTGGCCATTTGATCTATAAAGTTTAACAGATCGTTACAAAGGACTTTGAGTTTTGGTTTGAATTAAGAACTTGATGTCATTCTGATTCCATTTTTGTTGATACATGCCGGGGGCATTAATTATCTTACCACCTATTGTCACAATCGGCAAACAATTAACAGTTTAATGGTACACTTAGACAGATCCACTGTCACATTTTCAATCTCGCTAATCAGAGCCAATTTAAATCAATTAATTCTAACCGCTTACAACCTTCAAATGTACAACTCCCCTTTGCTTTGAAATTTACAGCTTCAAAAGACTTTCATTGTCTTAACAAGTTGTAAACAATATCCCAGGTGTTGTTTTGAAGTATGCCGAGGTAAATGTCATGTCTCACTGAATGGCCCTTTATCGATCTTTGGTTGGCTAAGGGCAGTTTGATTGACAGCGGAGGGCGGGGAGAAGACAACATAATTTGCTGCAACTGCATTGATTTTTCATCTGAGAGTTGTTGACAGTTTTATTGCATTTTATCAGGGTTTTTTTTAACTAAATGGATCATTAATTTATGAAAGAGGACAAAGAGGGTCTTGATCCCTGTGATTTAGTGTCATTACTGATAGAGAATACTCGATAGTGATTATGTTAGTGAGTCTGATGGATTTTAATGACTGATGGATAAACCACTGAAACGTAGGTAGAACTACAAATCTTTAATTTTGTTCATGTGTCTGATTATTGATTTTTTTTTTCACTTAGTAATTTTTCACGCTTGTTAATGGTGCTAGATAAAACGCGTATTTTAATGCTTGTTTGTACGGTAATTAACAAATGTTTGACTATCGTTATAAACACATTTATTGGTCATAAAATGAAATCAAATAAAGGAAAATTTTATTTTTTATTTTTGTTTGTTCAATTATATATGCCTTTACTGTAAAACTAACAGTATACTTTAACACTATTACGGCAGTAATAATTTATCGAGGAAACGTAACAAAAACGCGAGCGAAATTAGAAAGATAACTTGCCAGAAACATTTTTCTTTTCACAGTTTTTTGTGCCATAGCAGTTGTTAAAATGCTAGAAATATCCATCCCTCGACTTATGGTTGGGGCAAGTTGAAAATCTAAGATTTTTTATCCAGAGTAGGCTCTCGTCTTATGGCCGAAGTCGACGTATGGCCGGATATATACGGTAGGTCAAATAATAAAAAAACCTTGTGACCTCTCTAGAGGCCATACTTTTTATTGGATCTGTATGAAAGTTGGTCTGAATGTTCATCTTGATGATATCTAGGTCAAGTTCGAAACTGGGTCAGCTGCGGTCAAAAACTAGGTCAGTAGGTCTAAAATTATTAAAATCTTTTGACTTCTCTAGAGACCATATTTTTCAATGGATCTTCATGAAAATTGATCTGAATGTTCACCTTGATGATATCTAGGTCAGTTTCGAAACTGGGTCATGTGCGGTCAAAAACTAGGCCAGTAGGTATAAAAATAGAAAAACCTTGTGACCTCTCTAGAGGCCATATTTTCATGAGATCTTCATGAAAATTAGTGAGAATGTTCACCTTGATGATATCTAGGTAAAGTTCAAAACAGGGTCATGTACCTTCGAAAACTAGGTCAGTAGGTCAAATAATAGAAAAACCTTGTGACCTCTCTAGAGACCATATTTTTCAATGGATCTTCATGAAAATTGGTCAGAATTTTTATCTTGATAATATCTAGGTCAAGTTCAAAACTGAGTCACATGAGCTCAAAAACTAGGTCACTATGTCAAATAATAGAAAAAACGACGTCATACTCAAAACTGGGTCATGTGGGAAGAGGTGAGCGATTCAGGACCATCATGGTCCTCTTTTTGTTTTTTTTCCGGAACATTAGTGCATATTACGGTAAAGCATTTGAAGATACATAAGGATGAAAGTGCGGATATCTTGAAAAAGCAGTGCCAAATCATGACAAATGTTCCAAAGGGATGAAAATTTTTACATTCATTTTTAGCTTCAAGATAGACCTTAATCAAATGAGAAATTTTTCAGCAGGGCGGCATATATCTGACAGAGTTTGCTCATCTCTTAACATTAAAACTTGATAGAACTGTTGCTGAAAATATATTCAGTTGGATTCTGGTTGTTTGAGAAATGAGTTTGCAGGGTTGGCTAGTATATCCCAGTGGCAGGAATCCCGGCGGTATTGACCATGAATTTCCGTCCTTGAAAATACTCCTAAAATAGCAAAAAAAGTGGAAAATATTGGTAAATAGTCGGAAATATGGCAAAAATGACTCCAAATTCAAAAGGAAATGCTGTTTGCTGTAACAAAATGAAAAACATCAAATATCTAAGGAATAATTAATATTTAAATGAACACCAGCATGAGAAAAATACTGTACAAGTACTAAGCACTTATATATAACATAGTTCACTTTTGAGAAATGGACTTGCAATTTTACATAGTTCAACCATCCTAATGATCAATGATGTATTTGTTGGGGTTAAGGGGGAAGGGGGCTGAATTTCATGTTTCCTTGAATTGATTTTATCTTTCATTTGAAATGGTCGTAATATTGTTAATATTTATTTTTGGTCAACATGACTACAACTGATGAACATATTAAGTTTTTCCTGCTTTTACAAACCAACTACATGTATGATAAACAGTAACAACAGTATCAACATAAAAAATATAATAAGCTGTAAAAGAGAATAAGTGGAAGAATGATCAGAGTCATACCAGCAGTTAGCTGACACATTACTCTATGTATTCTAATGATAATAAAATATGTATAAATGTCAACAATGATTGTTTAGGAAATATGCAAGCATTAGTCATAATAAGACATTCATTATAGGTAGTTAAAAATTTCCAGAAAAATGAATTTTGTAATGATCTACGGAAATAATACAAACAAGTTTTACGTTTAGGTCAGCTTTTCTCCTAAACTATCAAAGGTATTGCTTTGAAACTTGCAACACTTGTTCACCATCAATAGCTGACCCTGTACAGCAAGAAACATAACTCCATTCTGTTTTTTGCAAGAATTATGGCCCCTTTTGGACTTAGAAAATATCAGATTTCTTGGTTAAGTTTTATGTTTAGGTAAACTTTTCTCCTAAACTATCAAAGCTATTGCTTTGAAATTTGCAGCACTTGTTCACTATCATAAGCTGACCCTGTACAGCAAGAAACATAACTCCATCCTGCTTTTGGCAAGAATTATGGCCCCTTTTAGACTTAGAAAATCATATTTCTTGGTTAAGTTTTGTGTTGTCAGCTTTTCTCCTAAACTATCAGAGCTATTGCTTTTAAACCAGCAATAATTGTTCACCATCATAAGCTGACCCTGTACAGTGAGCACATTCTTAGATTTAATGTAGAAGGTAATTTAAAGATTAAACTGTGTTTTTGCTGGGGGAGGGGCCTTTATTATGTACAGAGGCTTGCCCCTGCTGCCACTCCTGTGAATGGAAAAGGATAGGGATTTTATACTTTGTTGGAATTACATGAATTGACACAACCATGAAATCACGAAAGTTGAAATAGGCCCACACAAATGATAATAATTTCAATGTTCTCTTGATTAACAGAGGTCAACTAGTCAGTAAGACCACCTCATTGCTTGTCATGTCAGTTTCTTTCTTTCCAAGGCAAGTTTTTCAATACCTGTAGATGTTCTTCTATCCTTTAAAACACAGAATTCTATCAGTTTTAATTTTTGGTCCAACATATGATCAGATAATGCCCTTAATGCTTTGTTCTTTCGTTCCTCCAGTGGATGGCAATGAACTGGATGAAATTTCCTGGCTTTCAGTGTGTCTGTATTTAGATCAATATTTATCACAGATCTTGTAATAGATTTACTTGCTTGCATGACTACAGACAGCTGAAAAATACGTTCAGCTTTGTCTCTGTCTAACCCTGCATCCAATATTTGAATAACAATACCAACTCCTTCCTTCATATTTCCATTTTTAACACTGAATTTAACTACATCACCAATTACAATTTCATTTCTCAGGTGGACAGTAGCAGTTTCAACTTCAAGTGAGCTGAGTATTTTTCGTTCGTGCTTAGTTTCCATTTGAGTCTCATTATTGGCCCCTGTTATATAATATTGCCAGTGTGACTGTTTGTTAACTGCCCAGTAGCAGACGTGATCTGACCTGTTGGAGTGCCAGTGCCATTTCTTTTCACCTAGTCGACTTTGTATACGCGAAATTACTTCGTGTGGAGGAAATGCAGTCACTTTTCTCAGATCAAGCCGCCAAACTGTTTGTTCAGGCCATTTAATTTCCTCTTCTGCTATCACTCTGGTGTTTGGAAATACTAAATTATAGTGAACAACAGTTATTTTGCCAGAATTAGAGTTGTTAGGATTATGTGTAACTTTTGTAGCTATTGCAAAATGCTGAAATCCATAATATCGGAAAATTATGACTTCTCCCTGTTCAACCTCAGATAGCTGTTTGACTTTGATAGACTTGCATGCAAATGGTGATTTAAGGCCCTTATATAACCACTGTATACAAGCACTTAAAATAATAAATATCATATTTATTAGTATTGTCACTGGCCATGCTGGGAACAGCGGGATACAGGCCCATATCATCATGTACGATAAAGTACCAGAAAAAAGGAACCACATGAGTTTAATTACCAAAATGTATCGTCTTTCTTCATAACAATAGGAACATACACGTTTAGTGTTTTGTAGTCTTTTAAGTTTCCAAAATCTGCAAAATATAACAGATAAAATCCACCAACTGCAAGGAGAGGAGATGCTAGATCATAGTAGTTTTTCTTTGTTGTTATGGTGAATAGTCCTAGAATGTTCAAGATAATTATTGAAAAGACTCCTGCAGCCCCAGAACTTACTCTTAAAGGAAACAGAAGTAGCTTTCTCTTTTGGTCAACCTGGTAACTTTCTTGTTTGCCAATTACGCACCATGTTGCAAAATGTTCACAGTTACTTTTAAAGAGATTATAATTACCAAACACGCTCTCAATGTCTTCTGATTGATTCTCACTATTGTCAACATTTTTATATGTTTTGTCTGTACCATTTCCTACATCTTCTATTTTCTCTTTATCATTAGTAATACATACATCTTCTGTTTTCTCTGAATCATTTTCTACACATTTTGTTTTCTCTGTATCATTATATAAACCTTCTTTTATTTTCTCTGTATCAATACCTACATCCTTTTCTGTTTCTTCTGTTTCATTTTTCACACCTTCTGTTTCCTCTGTATCGTTTCTTATGCCTTCTTTTACTTGCGATTCTGCTCGTCGAACTATTTCTTCAGGAGTGTATTTTGAATAATTGTACTCAACAGTATATATTTCGTCATATTCTAAGTGTCTTTTTAGCTCACATGTCACAAAGTGACAGTGTGAGCTTTTGTGATCGCGCAGCGTCCGTCGTCCGCGCGTAAACTTTTGCTTGTGACCTCTCTAGAGGTCACATTTTTCATGGGATCTTTATGAAAGTTGGTCAGAATGTTCATCTTGATGATATCTAGGTCAAGTTTGAAACTGGGTCACGTGCGGTCAAAAACTAGGTCAGTAGGTCTAAAAATAGAAAAACCTTGTGACCTCTCTAGAGGCCATATTTTTCACAAGATCTTCATGAAAATTGGTCAGAATGTTCACCTTGATGATATCTAGGTCAAGGTCGAAACTGGGTCACGTGCCTTCAAAAACTAGGTCAGAAGGTCGAATAATAGAAAAACCTTGTGACCTCTCTAGAGGCCGTATTTTTCACAAGATCTTCATGAAAATTGGTCAGAATGTTCACCTTGATGATATCTAGGTCAAGTTCGAAACTGGGTCACGTGCCTTCAAAAACTAGGTCAGTAGGTCAAATAATAGAAAAACCTTGTGACCTCTCTAGAGGCCATATTTTTCATGGGATCTGTATGAAAGTTGGTCTGAATGTTCATCTTGATGATGTCTAATTCAAGTTCGAAACTGGGTCAGCTGCGGTCAAAAACTAGGTCATTAGGTCTAAAAATAGAAAAACCTTGTGACCTCTCTAGAGGTCATACTTTTGAATGGATCTTCATGAAAATTGGTCAGAATGTTCACCTTGATGATATCTAGGTCAAGTTCGAAACTGGTTCACGTGCCATCAATAACTAGGTCAGTAGGTCACATAATGAAAAAACCTTGTGACCTCTCTAGAGGCCATATTTTTCATGGGATCTGTATGAAGGTTGGTCTGAATGTTCATCTTGATGATATCTAGGCCAAGTTCGAAACTGGGTCAACTGTGATTAAAAACTAGGTCAGTAGGTCTAAAAATAGAAAAACCTTGTGACCTCTCTAGAAGCCATATTTTTGACAAGATCTTCATGAAAATTGGTCAGAATGTTCACCTTGATGTTATCTAGGTCAAGTTTGAAACTGGGTTATGTGCCATCAAAAACTAGGTCAGTAGGTCAAATAATAGAAAAACCTTGTGACCTCTAGAGGCCATATTTTTCATGGGATCTGCATGAAAGTTGGTCTGAATGTTCATCTTGATGATATCTAGGTCAGTTTCGAAACTGGGTCAGCTGTGGTCAAAAACTAGGTCATTAGGTCTAAAAATAGAAAAACCTTGTGACCTCTCTAGAGGCCATACTTTTGAATGGATCTTCATGAAAGTTGGTCAGAATGTTCACCTTGATGATATCTAGGTCAAGTTTGAAACTGGGTCACATGCCATCAATAACTAGGTCAGCAGGTCAAATAATGAAAAAAACGTTGTGACCTCTCTAGAGGCAATATTTTTCATGGGATCTGTATGAAAGTTGGTCTGAATGTTCATCTTGATGATATCTAGGTCAGATTCAAAACTGGGTCACATGAGCTCAAAAACTAGGTCACTGTCAAATAATAGAAAAAAAACGATGTCATACTCAGTTCAAAACTGGGTCATGTTGGGACAGGTGAGCGATTCAGGACCATCATGGTCCTCTTGTTTCTTTTCTCTTTTGAATAGAGCCCTTCTTAAAACCCTTGACATTAGGATAATGGATCAGTACAAGAGTTGCTTGATAATCATTTCTCTCCTCGATATCGGCAATGATAGCATGATGAAAGTAATGTGCCTTCAGGTCATGTTTTCTCTCCTTGTATTTCAATTTATTACTTCCAGGTTCACAGATATGCTGCCCAATTTTCAACTGGAATGCATTTAAAACCCTTGTTTTTCTTGAGCAAAATCCACATCCAATGTTTTTATCTGACATCTGATTTATTGCCTATGGGAAAATGTTACAGTTGTTTTTCAATTGTGCAAGGACAATGCTGAAACAGTTAAAAAAACAACATTCTTGATAGCTAAATCGTATAGTTGCAAACATTAAGGGTTTCAGTGGTTTAGGAGGCTATTTTAAGGTTGTTGAACAAAAAACATTTCAAAATATCAGAAAAGACATATTTTAGCCAAAAGGTTTATAATAGTAACCTCTAACCTGCTAGCAGCAAGTGATTCTGCCTTTGGAACCAGTGCAGAATTCAAGGACATGTAGGCTGGTCATTAATTGCCCAAATGGAATTTTGGACTTGTCCATTTTAGAAATATTATCTAATAATTATTCATATTTGCAAAATGCTCTTATCATGAATATTAGTTATATTGAGAAAAAAGATTCCAAAAGGCAGCAGAAAAAAAAAGCTTTTTTCTCACATGGAAAAATTCTATTTATGAACCCATGTTGAAGCAGCTCAACAGTTGTCAACAAGTTGATATTTTATTTTGCCAAGGTTAGTGTTTGAAATTACTGTTTATCCAATGGCATTCAGTATTTTTCAAGTTATCAAAAAATTTATTTTGGTAAATCAGCATTTACTTCCAGTCGTTTATTAACCCGATAAGTCAAATACTGCACGTAGGCAGAGCTTAAATTTGTAAACAAAAAATAATTTCAAACACTAAACAGGTAAGTGATATACATAAAAGAAGTTCAGCAAAATTTCTCCTTTTTTTCACTTCAAATTTTGCAATAATGAGTTTACCTAAACAAACTACCGGTACAAAAGTGTGTATTGAAGATAAATTCTTAAACTCAGTAAATCACTTTTATTAAAATTATTTATAATTCAAAAAACAACAACAACAACAACAACAACACATAAATCAGAAGTCCTGCCCCTTGTAATAAAAACAAAAGAAAACTTAAAATTGAGCTGCGCCATGGGAAAACCAACATAGTGGCTTTGTGACCAGCATGGATCCAGACCAGCCTGCGCATCTGCGCAGTCTGGTAAGGATCCATGCTGTTCGCTTTCAAAGCCTGTAGCTATTAGAGAACCCGTTAGCGAACAGCATGGATCCTGACCAGACTGCACGGATGTGCATGCTGGTCTGATTCCATGCTGGTTGCAAAGCCACTATGTTGGTTTTCCCATGGCGCGGCTCAAATGTTTCTCAGACGGTTTACTAATCATGAACAAGTCTTTTTCATTATGAACAATCAAATTAAGTATTTATTTTTCCTGATTTAATCACCATGTTAACTAGTTCAGACCTTACCTTGCTAAATTTCTATAATGAACTTGTCCATCTTTCAATTTGGACAGTACCATTAATTGTTAAAAGGGGCAATTACCAAAAAGATACTGGCTGAATAGTAAACAGTGCAGGTAATGATCAGAGTCTGCAGTCACTGCACAGATGTGCAGGCTGAGCATGATCTACACTAGTCGCAAAGGCAGAATCAATCCTGTCCAGCATGGTTAGGGTTTAAGTGCTGTTCAGAATACTGTAGAAACATTTAATTTTGTGGTTTTGGTCAAAATGGCAATTTTATGGGGATATGAATTCGTGGATTTCAACTTTTAAGCATAAAATGAATGGGAATTTTACCTGGTCATTAGGATTAAATTATGTGGACTGACTGAACCACGAAATCCACAAAAATTAATTCCCCATGAATATTAATTGATCTCACAGTATTCTGATACTAGACCAGTGAAATATATTTCTGTCAAAATTTCTTCAAAAACTGTCATATTGGGGATACATTGTATTGATAATGATACTTTGTTATTGTAATCATGAATGCAATTCTTACGAAATAAATGTATGTTTAAATTTGACAGTGTAAAAAGTACATCAAGACTTTCAGGTTTAAGACTTACTTTGTGAAGTTGTGTATAACTTCTTAAGAATTTTTGCATTATATATTCATTACATAAAAAAAATAATACTTACTGACAAAATACCTTCCTATACTGAAAGACATTATTAAATATGCCTTAGGAAACCCAAAATTAAGAGTCTAAAAATAAATCTTATTTCATTGCCAGAAGTTAAACATACCTTGGTTGTGTTTTATAAGTAGGATATATCTTATTTTTTTGTTATACCCAATATTGATATAGGGTTAAGCACTAGAGGGATTATAAACAAACTGGAGAGATAATGGTGCCTAGATTATTAGCTCACCTGTCAGAAAGTGACAAGGTGAGCTTTTGTGATCGCGTGGCGTCCGTCGTCCGTCAGAATGTTCATCTTGATGATATCTAGATCAAGTTTGAAACTGGGTCAGTAGGTCTAAAAATAGAAAAACCTTGTGACCTCTCTAGAGGCCATACTTTTCAATGGATCTTCATAAAAGTTGGTCAGAATTTTTACCTTGATGATATCTAGGTCAAGTTCAAAACTGGGTCACGTGCCTTCAGAAAGTAGGTCGGTAGGTCAAATAATAGAAAAACCTTGTGACCTCTCTAGAGGCCATATTTTTCAATGGATCTGTATGAATGTTGGTCTGAATGTTCATCTTAATGATATCTAGGTCAAGTTCGAAACTGGGTCAACTGCTGTCAAAAACTAGGTCAGTAGGTCTAAAAATAGAAAAACCTTGTGACCTCTCTAGAGGCTGTACTTTTCAATGGATCTTCATGAAAATTGGTCAGAATGTTCACCTTCATGATATCTAGGTCAAGTTCGAAACTGGGTCACATGCCATCAAAAACTAGGTCAGTAGGTCAAATAATAGAAAAACCTTGTGACCTCCCTAGAGGCCATATTTTTCATGGGATCTGTATGAAAGTTGGTCTGAATGTTTATCTTGATGATATCTAGATCAAATTCGAAACTGGGTCAACTGCGGTCAAAAACTAGGTCAGTAGGTCTAAAAATAGAAAAAAACTTGTGACCTCTCTAGAGGCCATACTTTTCAATGGATCTTCATGAAAATTGGTCAGAATGTTCACCTTAATAATATCTAGGTCAGTTTCGAAACTGGGTCACATGCCTTCAAAAACTAGGTCAGTAGGTCAAATAATATAAAAAACCTTGTGACCTCTCTAGAGGCCATAATTTTCATGTGATCCATATGAAAGTTGGTCTGAATATTCATCTTGATGATGTCTAGGTCAAGTTCGAAACTGGGTCAACTGCGGTCAAAAACTAGGTCAGTAGATCTAAAAATAGAAAAACCTTTCGACCACTATTTTTCAATGGATCTTCATGAAAATTTGTCTGAATGTTCACCTTGATGATATCTAGATAAAGTTTGAAACTGGGTCACGTGTGGTCAAAACTAGGTCAGTAGGTATAAAAATAGAAAAACCTTGTGACCTCTCTAGAGGCCATACTCTTCATGAGATCTTCATGAAAATTGGTGAGAATGTTCACCTTGATAATATCTAGGTCAAGTGCAAAACTGGGTCATGTGCCTTCAAAAACTAGGTCATTAGGTCAAATAATAGAAAAACCTTGTGACCTCTCTAGAAGCCATATTTTTCAATGGATCTTCATGAAAATTGGGTCATGTACAGACAGGTGAGCGATTCACGACCATCAGGGTCCTCTTGTTTTTATTTTGAAGTGTGTATCGATTTTAAATTTTTGGTGTATTGATTTTAAATTTTTGGTTCAATGTCTGTATGTTATGTTATAAAATGATTTTTGCTATTATGTATCTGTAATCTAAAGTATCACAGAATCAAGAAGTAAAAACTTGCAAACTTAGTGGGGATATTTTCCAAAGCAGTGGGTATGCTCAGTAGATAACCCAGATAGTTTTAGGGTCCAGTAGGTCAATGTCATATTGACCTCAATACTAAAAATATTTCTATTCAATAATTAAGGGAAACTTGAGTCAGCTGCCTTTAAACTTTAATAGAATAATTGCTTGTGTTCGGCAGATAGCTGTTGTTGTAGGGTCAGTAGGTTAAAAGTCAATGTCACTTAGACCTCGAGACCAAAATGCTTTGTGAATAATAATTGGCCATATGACCACGAAACATCATGACATTGTGAGGATTTTCTATGGTCGTCTAAGATGACTCATTGGTTAAAAGATTGGTGTGTCAAAGGTCAAGGTCATGAAACTTAGTCAGAATATTATCTTGATGATCTTTGTGTCAGGTTTGAATCTAGGTCATGTTGGGTCAAAAACCAGGTCACTTGGTCAAATCAAAGGAAAAGCTTGTTAACACTCTAGAGGCCACATTTATGACTGTATCTTCATGAAACTTAGTCAGAATGTTAATCTTGATGATCTTTAGGCCAAGTTCAAATCTGGGTAATGTGGGGGTCAAAAACTAGGTCACCAGGTCAAATCATAGGAAAAGTTAGTTAACACTTTAGAGGCCACATTTATGACCATATCTTAATGAAACTACATGTATCTTGACGATCTTTAGGTCAGTAGGTCAGGTGAGCGATACAAGGCTTTTATGGCCCTTTTGTTTAGGTCAGACCTTGAGATAGAAAGTAGAGTCAGACCAATTTAGGCATAAAAATTCATTTGCATGAAAGTTTTAAAAATCCATGAGTACAATGCATGCGTAAATAATCTGACAGAAGATACATTGTACGTCCATAATGATAAACATATGGCAAGCATTTTCATTTCAAGTAGACAAAATTCTTAGTAAATGGACCTCTCTAAAGCAATAGCCTCTGTACAATAAACACATTTCAATCTTACCAGTGGTGTTCACTCTAGAGAGGCTGCATAGCATGATATGCATGGTGAAATATTTGTGCCACCCTTCAAAGAAGGAGTGGTACTGTGAAATCATTAATATTCGTGGGGGACTAATTTTCATGGATTTCATGGTTGAGTCATTAATCCCAACGAACAAGTAAAATTCCCATTCATTTTATGTTCAAAAGTTGATATCCACGAATTCATATCCCAACGAAATTGGCGTTTTGACCAAAACCACGAAATTCCGTGCCCACAAAATTAAATGATTTTACAGTATATTGTTTTGCTGATATAGATCTGTCAGACGGTCAGTCTGTATGTAGACCAATCTGTTTCCGGATAATAACTCAAGAACGCTTGGGCCTAGGATCATGAAAGCTGATATGGAGGTTGGCCATGACCAGCAGATGACCCCTATTGACTTTGAGGTCAGTACCGTATAGCGGGTTATTTCTATGGGGGGAATATTTCTGCGTTTCTGCGGTCTCTCGGTAGAATCGCAAAAATATTTCCAGCAGAATATTCATCCAGCAAAAATTTAAAACGCAAAAAAACTGCATTTTTCCCCAATGTTGTTTCATGTTATGTTTCCCTAGGTAATCCGAAGTAATTATTGGAAATTACCGTCGCAGTCTGACAATTACCGATAATTGTATAATTAGGTGTGATGGTCAATCAAAGCCCTAACTGTTAATCCCTCAGAAAACATTTTTCTTCTGTGAATGAAATAATTGAGTGAATTTCAGTTGTGTTATTCTTATTAAACCCTTGTAATAGATATCTTCCGAACTATACTTTAATAACCTTTATATAAGTATAACCGTTATGCCGATATACCGTAGCTTGCAGTTGTTGTTTGTGCAATTGTTGTTGTACTTATATTTTTTCAATTCACATGTTATTGTATCCTACAATGTTTTCATTAAATGCAAAGTTATTTTACAACAGTTACCGGTAATTTAGTTTATTGTTTTCATACGCTATCATTCTCACAACGCCCGATCATGCGAGGAACTACCTCCTATTTGGCATCATTAACGCAGAAATTTCTCTTCCTTTTATGTGAAAACGCAGAAATTAAACACGCAGAAATTTGTTTCACAATTTTTGGGGCCAAAACGCAGAATATTTTGACCGCAGAAATAACCCGCTATACGGTATGTCAAAGGTCAAGGTCACAGTGACCAGGAACAGTAAAACGGTTTCCGGGCAATATCTCGAGAAGGCTTGGGCCTAGGATCAGGAAAATTGATAGGGAGATTGATCATGACCAGCAGATGACCAATATTGATTTTGAGATCATTTGGTCAAAGTTCAAGGTCACAGCCAGGAACAGTTAAAACGGTTTCTGGACGATAACTTGAGAACGCTTGGGCCAAGGGTCATGAAAGATGTTAGTGAAATTCATCATAACCAGCAGATGACCCCTATTGATTTTAAGATCAGTAGGTCAGAGGTCAAGGTTACAGTAACCCGGAACATTTAAACCGTTTCCAGACAATAACTTGAGAATGCTTGGGCCTAGGGTCATGAAACTTGATAGGGAGGTGGTCATGACCTGTAGATAACCCCTATAGATTTTGAGATCTGTAGGCTAAAAGTCAAGGTCACATTGACCCGGAACAGTTAAATCCTTTCCAGACGATACCTTGAGAACGCTTGGGCCTAGAATCACTTAACTTGATAGGGAGGTTGATCATGACCAGGAGATGACCCCTGTTGATTTTGAGGTCAATAGGTCAAAGGTCAGTGTCACATTGAACCAGAACAGTAAAAATTTTGTTTACAGTGAGCAAATAATTTGATGTTCCTTGTGCAATTACTGAATGCATCAAGGGAGGCATTTCGTGTTTGACGAGCTCTTGTTGATGAAATGTGTATTATACTTGTTTCAGTTAAATGTATTTTATATTTCAGGCATTGTGGACAGAGGACGGACATTGCCTGATCTATCCTTGTCATGCAGTGGTCGTAGCCATGAAAATATCAAATGGTCATCAGAGATTCTTTATTGGACATACTGACAAGGTATTTTTAGCTCAACTAATGCGAAGAATAAGTAGAGCTTTCCTACTCACCATGGCGTCGCCCCTTGGGTTAAGTTTTTCGTACCAGTCCACATTTTGACAAAGTCTTTTGAGATAAAGCTTTGAAACTTTCAACACTTGTTTACCATCATCATAGCCAGTTATAGGCAAGAGCACATAACTCAATCAAGGATTTTGGCTGAATTATGGCCCCTTTTGACTTAGAAATCATGGTTAAGTTTTTCGTACCACTTCATATTTTGACAAAGTCTTTTGAGATAAAGCTTTGAAACTTTCAACACTTGTTTACCATCACCATTTCCAGTTATAGGCAAGAGCACATGACTCCATCAAGGATTTTGGCTGAATTATGGCCCTTTTTGACTTAGAAATCTGTGTTAATATTTCGTACCAGTTCATATTTTGACAAAGTCTTTTGAGATAAAGCTTTGAAACTTTCAACACCTGTTTACTATCACCATGTCCAGTTATAGGCAATAGTACATAACTCCATCAAGGATTTTGGCTGAATTATGGCCCCTTTTGACTTAGAAATCATGGTTAAGTTTTTCGTACCAGTTCATATTTTTTGCAAAGTGTTTGACATATGGCTTTGAAACTTTTACCACTTGTTTAGTATAATAATCTCTATCTGTAGGAAAGAGAACATAACTCTGTCATCTATTTTGGCTGAATTATGGCTCTTTTTGGACTTCGAAATTGGTTCTGTTTTCATACAAGTCCATGTTTTGTCAAAACTATTTGACATATGGCTTTTGAACTTTGAACACTTGTTTATCATTATGATTTCCATCTGTAGGCAAGAGTACATAACTATTTTGACTGAATTATGGCCCTTTTTGGACTATGAAATTGGCTCATATTGCCATTTAGTGCAAGACTTATCGAAATCAAAGTAATACAGGAACATTGTTAGTCTAATCTATTTATTTCTTTTGTCTGAATATCCGTGGAAATATTTTGACCCCATTCTTCAATCAATTCTTCGAATAGTCGAGCGCGCTGTCATCAGACAGCTCTTGTTTGTTAAGCATTCACTTTTGCTTGAGGTAACATTACTGAATATTTCATAATGATAGAAGTTGATAATAGGGAGAGCACAGACATACATATTGAGGGGTTGTTATGTTGATCCTTGGGCAAGGTGTATCTTTTTTTGTGGTGATTTGATGATAGATATTGTGTCAGTAGTCATTTCATCCTCCACCTCTGTTTCATGTGGATAAGTTGGCAGTTACTTACAGAGAACAAATTAGTAGCTACTGGTATAGAATCCAGGAACACAGGATAGGTTAATTGTCTGCCATTACACGGCTGAAATACTGTTGAAAAACAGCACTTAACACAAACAGTTACTTTGTGCATGTTATAAAAAGTGAAGGAAAGTTGATCTATTAAGGATGTATTCAAAGGCATTCAATCAGTATTGTTTGCCTTTAACAATTATTTTTCTTTACTGGGATTGAAATAACACCAAGGACTGTACAAGCCAGCTGGATAATCTTCCTGACATGAAATAATTTTACTTTCCAAACATGATCCGGAGGTGTTAGGGATTTGGAAGCGATGTCCTTTCAGCTGTATAGGCCCTGCACAAAACAAATTGGAAAGAAAACTCAAATGTCCCTAAGGCTTTCTCCACAATCCAGCTATAATGAATTAGAATAAAACTATACACTGGCATTTAGTTGAATGTTTCATATACCAGTATGAGTTACAGAGATATGCCTTCACCTTACAGGTATCTGTGATTGCTATGACAGGGAACTCTGAGTTATTGGCTAGTGGTCAAACAGGGCAGCTCAGTGTGGTTAGAATCTGGAGAGTATTGACTGGGGAATGTCTGGCTCTTTGTAAAACACACGCACATTCTTTATCATGTCTGAGGTAGGTAACAGAGGTAGTCTTAAGGTAGTTCTGCACGTTACGATCGAAATTTTTTCTACAATGTAGAATTTGATTAAACTCTGATTTTTCAAAACTTCAGAATATACTAAGAAAATTCAGCAAATAAAAAAGATAGGGTCGTGTGCTTGATTTTTTGCTAGACTGATTTGAAAAATTTCGGCCTCATGCAAGTTTTCGTAATGGGAGTCTATGGGAAAATCGCAACTTTCATAACATTTTCGCAAATAGAAATTTTTCTACAATGTAGATTTTAATGAAACTTCTCACAGTTGTAAATAAATATATGGCCTATAATAAGGTGAAATAAAATGTATAGGTCCGTGTGCTTATTTTTGAGATATTTGGCTATGATTAAAGTGAACCGCCTATTTTAAGCTAATTTTAAGACATTATTTTGAATTATTTAAAGTGTCAGATATTTTAATATCATATATTAACTTTATAAAGATAGTAACAGTGCCATTTTAATAAATTTACTCACTGGTTGCCATTAATTCATAAAATGATTTTCGTTTCCGTACGCCGAATCCAGGCATTATTCTACGTTTTCCGGATAAATGACGTTACGCCATGACTTCCGGTTTATCAAACGTGCAGAACTACCTTAATATGTATTCTAAAATCAGTTCATTGCAAAGCTCTATTGTATCTTCTTCAGTTATATACAGTTGCTGGAAAGCTTCAGAAATTGCAAGTTTTTTCGGATTTAAATCAGTTTTTACCTCACCTGAGCCAAAGGCTTATGGTGAACTTTCGTGACCACTCATTGTCCGTCATCCGTCCGTCAACATTTTTTAACAAAATCTTCTTTTTGAAAACCACTGGGTAGAATAACACAAAACTTCACAAGAATGATCCTTGGGTGGCTGCCTTTCAAAGTTGTTCAAAGAATTGTATTCCATGAAGAACTCTGGTTGCCATGGCAACCGAAAGGAAAAACTTTAAAAAAAAATCTTGTCCAAAATGGCAAGGCATAGGGCCTTGATATTTGGCATGTGACATCATCTAATGGTCCTCTATGAAGGTTGTTCAAACTGTGCCCCTGGGGTGAAAAGAGGCCCCGACCCGGGGGTCCCAAGTTTTACATAGACTTAAATAGGAAAAATCTTTAAAAATCTTCTTGTCTGAAACTGAAAGGCCTAGGCGTTTGATATTTGGTATGTTGCATTGTCTTGTGGTCTTCTACCAAAATTGTTCAAATTATGCCTCTGGGTTGAAAAGAGGTCCTGCCCCGGAGGTCTCAAGTTTTACATAGACTTAACTAGAGTTGGGGCGATTTCGTCGATGCATCGGTGAATCATGATTTTGCTTTAACGATACAGTATCGTGATACAATGCCCGGGTATTGATACAGGACGATACTCGATCACATGTGTTACCCACATCTGTCATTGTTGCCATTTTGGTAAAGGGAAACTACTCTCCGCGCTTTTTGTCTACACTAAAATCAAGATCGCCGTTATGTTCTGTAAAAGGTCGAGTGGTTTATACTTCTTTTAAACAAAACTAGTTTCATAAAAATTTAATGAAATATATAAAAAAAAAAAAATCACGAATATTTTGATAAATAAATATAGATCAAGTATTATTTTTAACCGAGATCAAACTGTGAATAACAAAACTGACACGAGGTGACACGCTAATTGTTGATCAAAAACAAAATCCATTATTGAAAGGAGGAAGCCTATTTGCAACAATCATACTTGATTAGGCAGTCAGTGGGTGATAACTAGATTACTGAATAACAAATTGGATAATTATAATCATTATTTTGTTTGCTTTAAACATTTATATGTGTGGTGGGCTGGTTACGCTTTATAGCATTTTTAGCTCACCTGAGCACTTTGTGCTTAGGGTGAGGTATTGGGATCGCTCACCATCCGGCGTCCGGCTGTCCGTCCGTCCACACTTTTCTTTAAACAACATCTCCTCCTAAACCAACAGGCCAATTTTGATGAAACTTCACAGGGATGATCCTTGGATGGTCTTTTTTAAAAATTGTTCAAAGAATTGAATTCCATGCAGAACTCTGGTTGCCATGGCAACCAAAAGGAAAAACTTTAAAAATCTTCTTCTCAAAAACCAGGAGCCCTAGAGCTTAGATATTTGGTGTGAAGCATTGCCTAGTGGACCTCTACCAAATTGATCAAATCATGACCCCGGGGTCAAAATTGACCCCACCCCAGGGGTCACTTGATTTTACATAGAAAAATCTTAAAAAATCTTCTTCTCGAAAACCAGAAGCCCTAGATCTTAGATATTTGATATGTAGCATTGCCTAGTGGACCTCTACTAAAGTTGTTCAAATCATGACCCCGGGGTCAAAATTGACCCCGCCCTGGGGGTCACTTGATTTTACATATGAAAATCTTTAAAAAATTTCTAAAAATAAACCAGAAGGCCTAGAGCTTAGATATTTCACATGTAGCATTGCCTAGTGGACCTCTACAAAATTTATTCAAATCATGAACCCCGGGGTCAAAATTGACCCCGCCCCAGGGGTCACTTGATTTTACATAGGAAAATCTTAAAAAATCTTCTTCTCAAAAAGCAGAAACCCTAGAGCTTAGATATTTGACATGTAGCATTGACTAGTGGATTTCTACTAAAGTTGTTCAAATCATGATCCCGGGGTCAAAATTTACCCGGCCCTGGGGGTCATTTGATTTTACATATGAAAATCTTCAAAAATTTTCTTAAAATAAACCAGAAGGCCTAGAGCTTAGATATTTCACATGTAGCTTTGCCTAGTGGACATCTACAACATTTGTTCAAATATGACCCCCGGTTTCAAAATTGACCCCGCCCCAGGGGTCACTTGATTTTACATAGGAAAATCTTCAAAAATTTTCTAAAAATAAACCAAAAGGACTAACTCTTAGATATTTGACATGTAGCATTGCCTAGTAGACTTCTACAAAATTTCTTCAAATCATGACCCCCGGGGTCAAATTGACCCCGCCCCATGGGGTTACTTGATTGTACATAGAAATTTTTTTAAATTTTTCTAAAAATAAACCAGAAGGCCTAGAGCTTAGATATTTGACATGTAGCATTACCTTGTGGACCTCTACAAAATTTGTTCAAATCTTGACCCCCCCAGGGCCAAATTGACCCAGCCCCAGGGGTTACTTCATTGTACATAGGGAAATCTTCATAAATTTGTTAAAATAAACCAGAAGGCCTAGATCGTAGATATTCGATATGTAACATTGCCTATTAGACTTCTACAAACTTTGTTCAAATCATGATCATGGTAAAATTGGCCCCGCCCCAGGGGTTACTTGGTTGTACATCGGAAAATTTTCCAAAAAATTTCTAAAAATCATCAGTTTGACATTTGAAACATGTAGTTCATATTACTCTGGTGAGCGATCCAGGGTCATCATGACCCTCTTTTTATTACTGTCGAGGCTTAGTTAAAAAAAAAAAAATGCAGGAATTGTAAGTATTGAACAAATGTGATGATAGAAAAGAAACTGAACACAGTTACTTTATCGAGAATTAAAATTCTAACATTCGTTTTTCATATGTCACCAGTTTTCGCAACCGTGATTTTCAGAGATTTTATCGTTTCCAACAAGAGTTTCTAGTACACTCTTAATGATAAGTCAATAAAAAAAAGACTGCATTCAAGAAAAATATGTCAACTGTTGCCAAAGCAGCTCTTAGTTTTGAGCATTTTTTCAAGAATAAAACTTAAAAATGTCAAACCCCACCCACTTTTAGACAATTTTAAAATGTGATCTGCTTAAGAAAATTCTTCAAAACCTCGTTTATAAATGGCAAACAATTATAAAAGTGATAAGTTAACAAAATTTGATATCTTTAAATAGATTTTGAAAGGGTAGAAAGATTAAAAAAAAATAATTTCTGGAGTGCTAGATCTATAAGTATACTTTGGTAGTCCTACAAGAACATCAATGCCATGCACTTTGCAGTTGACTTGTTGGCCTTATAATCTTATTGTTTCCGAAAATGAAGTGGCTCAGAGAATAAATACCCAGTATGATGCCTGAATAATTCTGTTTATGATTGGCAGAACTCATGAAGCAGACTAAATAATTAACAGAATTCAGGTTTGTGTCAGTAAAGTTGAAAAGAATGTTTGTATTTAATCATGCAAAATTCCCCCCTTGCATGGACTCTGGCCCCGGTCCCAAAAAGCAAGAGAGCTCTGAGGCTTAAGTTTGTAAACTCAGTTCAAAACTACATTCATTCAGTATGTGTAAGTATCGTGATACTTATCGCGATACAAGCAAAAGTATGGTGATAATATTGCGATACATTTTTCGGGGCAGTACCCAACTCTAGACTTAACCCCTACTCTGCTAAATTTCTATAATGAACTTATCCATCTTTCAATTTTGACAGTATTATTAACTCTGTTAAATGGGGTGAGTAAAAAGATACTGACTGAATGGTGAACAGTGCAGATCATGATCAGACTGCCCGGATGAGCAGGCTGATCATAATTATCTACACTGGTCACAAAGGCTGAATCAGTCGTGCCTAGCATGATGAGGGTTATTATATAGAATTTTTTTAGCTCACCTGAGCACAAAGTGCTCAGGGTGAGGTATTGTGATCGCTCACCGTCCGGCGTCCGTCCGTCCATCCGTCCGTCCGTCGTCCGTCCACACTTTCCTTTAAACAACATCTCCTCCTAAACCAACAGGCCAATTTTGATGAAACTTCACAGGGATGTTCCTTGGATGGCCCCCTTTCAAAATTGTTCAAAGAATTGAATTCCATGCAGAACACTGGTTGCCATGGCAACCGAAAGGAAAAACTTTAAAAATCTTCTTCTCAAAAACCAGAAGCCCTAGAGCTTAGATATTTGGTGTGAAGCATTGCCTAGTGGACCTCTACCAAGTTTGTTCAAGTCATGACCCCGGGGTCAAAATTGACCCCGCCCCAGGGGTCACTTGATTTTACATAAGAAAATCTTAAAAAATCTTCTTCTCAAAAACCAGAAGCCTTAGAGCTTAGATATTTGACATGTAGCATTGCCTAGTGGACCTCTACTAAAGTTGTTCAAATCATGACCCCGGGGTCAAAATTGACCCCGCCCCAGGGGTCACTTGATTTTACATAGGAAAATCTTCAAAAAATTTCTAAAAATAAACCAGAAGGCCTAGAGCTTAGATATTTCACATGTAGCAATGCCTAGTGGACTTCTACAAAATTTGTTCAAATCATGGCCCCCAGGGTAAAAATTGACCCCGCCCCAGGGGTCACTTGATTTTACATAGGAAAATATTTAAAAAATCTTCTTCTCAAAAACCAGAAGCCCTAGAGCTTAGATATTTGACATGTAGCATTGCCTAGTGGACCTCTACTAAAGTTGTTCAAATTATGACCCGGGGGTCAAAATTGACCCCGCCCTAGGGGTCACTTGACTTTACATAGGAAAATCTTCAAAAGTTTTCTAAAAATAAACCAGAAGGCCTAGAGCTTAGATATTTCACATGTAGCATTGCCTAGTGGACCTCTACAAAATTTATTCAAACCTTGTCCCCCAGGGTCAAAATTGACTCCGCCCTAGGGGTCACTTGATTTTACATAGGAAAATCTTTAAAAAAAAATCTAAAAATAAACCAGAAGGTCTAGATCTTAGATATTTGACATGTAGCATTGCCTATTAGACTTTTACAAAGTTTATTCAAATCATGACCCCTGGGGTCAAATTGACCCTGCCCCATGGGGTTACTTGATTGTACATAGAATAATCTTCAAAATTTTCTAAAAATAAACCAGAAGAGCTTAGATATTTGACATGTAGCATTGCCTAGTGGACCTCTACAAAAAGTTTTCAAATCTTGTTTTTAAAGTTATTTAAAGAAAATTTCAACTATATTTTCTTCTATTATGATCTTTTGACCTTGAAGACTTGTCCTTAAGTGCAATGATAACAGGTGAGCGATATAGGGCCATCATGGCCCTCTTGTTTTAAAATGTTCTTACCTGAAACTGCAAGGCATAAGCTTTTGATATTTAGTATGTTCACGGGTATGAAACGTTGCCTGCAGCACAAAATGTGCCGCACTGAAATGAAGGCATTGCGCTTCCGACGGCGCAGGCATTGCGCAGGATGTTTACAAAAATAACGAGCAAGGCGAGTAGAATTGAAGGTTTTTGGTTATTGTCTTTTTACAGTAAAAACTTTTTAGAAATCGGGGAATACAGCGGGATGTAGTTGTGTCTTGCCGACAAATCCATGCCCAGTTTGTAAAGAAATATGTAATATTGTTACTTTGTGCATGTTTTTCATCGGATACAGTAACGTGAAAATTACAAAAGCAGTGAATATTCCGAGTCATTTCACCTCCTGCTGAAAAAGAAATGATGTATTTCTGTAGTATCTTATATAAAGACATGACATCTGATTGACTGAGATAAACTACATGTCAGGAAAAGGCATATCCCCTAGTTCTGCCGACTTTTCAGTCCAGTGCCGCAGGCATCTCGATGGTGCCGCAGACATGAGAGGCGCAGTCATCTTGAATACTATTGTAGTCAGTAGTACTTATAATTTCGACCTTCTAACATGTATTGAAGTACAAAAATATCAAAAACAATGTTGTTCCTCCAGTTATTGCGTAAGACAAATCTTCTCAACCCGAACTTTAGAATATTACCGTATTTTGGTGTGTATAGGTCGCTGTAGTGTATAGTCCGCATCTAATTTTTGCTCTGGAAATGGTCGGAAAATTTAAGTTCTAGCGTATTAGTCGCAGTTAACTTTCGGATTTTTTCCCCAGCAATATTTAATATTTACCGGCATAAAAAGTTATGGCGGCGGCCATATTGATGCCGCGGACTGAATTATTATCGAAACCTGATTGGTGGAAATCGGACAGTGTTATTTTCGATCCCAACCGTTTCGTACCAACAGTAGTATCGGTAACAGACTACATCAAAGAAAAGCAGCTTTTTGACACTAATTGGCAGCAGACGGTTTGCGTTTACATTCTGTTATTATGCAAGTTTAAATGTGAAATGTTTGCACAGCAATTATAACACCTTTCCGCGTCATGTAATTAACCGCGTTCTTTTGATTCTGAGATTAACAAAATATCTCTTTTTGGATTTTTTTTTCTTTTATTTAATAATCAAAAGTAAAAAATATTTTTTAAGTTTTTTAATACGCTAAGAATTAGTATAAACAATGTTTGGAATGGATGACGGATCTGTCCGGATTTTATCCAACCCGGAGTACATGTCAATGGCGTCCAGTAAAACGAAAGTAGAAACAAACGTGATTGAAATTGCAAAAACATCTTTGAATTAAAGTAATTCGTAATTTTAATAGTCTGTATGGGTTATTTACGATATATTTTATTGGAAGTAACCGCTATTGGTTGAAACGCCGCCGATATTGATATTTTTTATCCATTATGTCGTTCGTAACAGATGCACGTAATTTTGCGAGAGCCGCGGTCAGAAAATTGGCCCGAAAAAAAACTCTGCTGGCAATGTTCTGTCGTATAGGTCGCAGGAACTTTTTCAGACAGCAAAATAGGTAGAAAAAGTGTGACCTATACACACCAAAATACGGTAATAGCTATTTTAAGAAGTTTGCAATATTTTTCCTTGCTCTTTTGGGGGATGGGACCATGTGCCTCCCAGTTGAGAAAGTCACATCATTTTGTTTCAAATCTGGATTATTTTCTGCTAAAAAACATTATTCAATTACCAAACCTTCTCATTTGTAACAATTATTGATGCTTAGTTCAAAGCAAGGTATGAAAACCAGCATTGGAGCACAAAAACTGTCATTGTCATTTTTCAACCAGTTTTGATGTTTTTGTTTCAGCATCAAGTTTTGTTGTTGTTGTTTTTCTTTACAGTTTGGGCGTACTATTTTGATAAGCGATGAGTTGAATTTTGCCCCCTCCCCCAACCCCCGAAAAAAAAAAAATGGCGAAAAATCACTGTTTTGGCTTTCCGAAGAAAAGGAACGGCAAAAAAGACACACACACACACACACACACACACACAAACCCCGTAAAAACATGAAACTTCCCTTAAAACGATACCATTCCCAAGTTTTGTGTGGAAAAGAAGCAATGAAGTTAATATTTTTGTAAAATTTCAGAAATAATTAGAACAAGTTAAGCCCCATTTGGACAATTTTTTCATTGGTTCTTTTCTACACAAAACTTGGGAACAGTATCGTTTTTAATATTCTTCATTCGTATCTAAATATCTTGACATAACAGTAAAATTTGTGCTGATATACTGTTACAGAAAAACATGGCGCGAGATAAGCGAGAGAAATTTCATGGTTTTTTGTGTGTGTGTGTGTGTGTGTTTTGTCTTATTGTGTTCATTGTTTTCGGAACGACAAAACTGCGAATCTCACCATTTATCTATATTTTTTTTGGGGGGGGGCGGGGGGTATTGAAATTCAGCTCACTGCTAATAAAAAAAGTACGCCCAAACTGTAAAGAAAAAAGAAACTCGATGTTGAAACAAAAACATTAAAATTGGTTGAAAAATGACAAAAGTTATGACAGTTTTTGTGCTCCGATGCTGGTTTTCATACCTTGCTTTGAACTATAAGCATCAATAATTGTTACAAATGGGATGTTTAGTAATTGAATATTGCTATTTTACGGGAGAAAATGAATCCCAAATCGATACAAAATGACGTGATTTTCCTTGGCCCCATTCCCCAAAACAGCGAGAAAAAATACAGCAAACTTCTTAAAATAGTTATTTATATTACAAAGTTCGGATTGAGAAGATTTGTCTTACTACTACAATAACTGGAGGAACAACATTGTTATTGATATTTTTGTACTTCAATACATGTTAGAAGGTCGAAATTGTACGTACTACTGACTACAATAGTATTCAAGATGCCTGCGGCACTGGCCTGAAAAGTCGGCAGAACGAGGGGATATGCCTTTTCCTAGGCATGTATTTTATCTCAATCGATCAGATACCATGTCTTTAAATAATATACTACAGAAATACATCATTCCTTTTTCAGCAGGAGGTGAAATGACTCCAAATATTCACTACCTTTGTAATTTTCACGTTACTGTATCCGATGAAAAACACGCGGACAATAACAATATTACATATTTCTTCACAAACTGGGCATGAATTTTTCAGCAAGACACAACTACATCCCGCTGCATTCCCCGATTTCTAAAAAGTTTTTACTGTAAAAAGACAATAACCAAAAACCTTCAATTTTACTCACCTTGCTCGTTATTTTTGTAAACATCCTGCGCAATGCCTGCGCCGTCGGAGGCGCGATGCCTTCATTTCAGTGCGGCACATTTTGTGCCGCAGGCAACGTTTCATACCCGTGATGTTGCCTTGCCTAATGTTCCACTACCAAAATTATTCAAATTATGCCGTAACATTTCGTGTCCGCTCTGTATCTCGTTAACCCCTTAAAGGATTTTCATGAAACTTTAGTCAAATGATCACCTCATCAAGACAACGTGCAGAATGCATGAGTCAGCCATGGTGGCTTAAGATCAAGGTCACAAGTCTAGGTCAAAGGTTTGAGCTTTCTGTTTTTTGCCCGTTCTGTATCTCCTAAACCCCTTGAAGGATTTTTAGAAACTTGGGTTAAATGATCACCTGATCAAGACGATGTGCAGAACTCATTAGTCAGCCATATTGGCTCAAGGTCAAGGTCACAACTCTGGATCAGATGTTTGAGCCTTCCATTTTGTGTCTGTGGTGTATCTCCTAAACCCCTTAAAGGAATTTCAAGAAACTTTAGTCAAATGATCACTTCATCAAAAAGATTTGTAGAAATCACTAGTCAGCCATGTCAGCTTAAGGTCAAGGTCACAGCTAAGGGTCAAATGTTTAAGCCTTCATACAGAATTCACCCCTGCCAGCTTTCAGTCAAAGTCACAACTCAAGTGTTTAATGGTTCCACCCCAAATCATCAACCCTTTCACTATCCATAACAGTCAAATAATTTCGACTTTTATAATTCTACTTTGAATACATGTAGGGTTCGTTGTACTAGGGTATTTATATCTTTTATTTCAGCTTTTCCCATAAAGGCAGTATCTTATGTGGGGTTGGAAAGGACAACCATGGAAAAAATGTGAGTTTGGTCTTAAAATTATTATTGACAATATGCAACATAATAATCTGTAACTGGTTGTAGATACAGATAGGAATTTCTGGATTGAGAGTAACTGTTTTGGGTGGATCAAAAGTAAAACTTTTTGGCGGTAACAAGGCTCTGAAAGTTAGTCATTTTATTCAGGTATGAACTTTAAAAAAAATAGGTTCTTTCCTCTTTATGACTATATATACATACAAAAATAAATTGGGCGAAATGATGTTTTGCCAGGGTTTATATTTAATGGTAATTTAACATACTACTTTTTAGATGGTTGTGATATGGAACACGAGTAAAGTGAGCAAGACAAGGGAGGTAACTGTGATGGCCAAAGCACATACTGATGTGGATATCTTCAGAATGAGAGTAGCAGTGTTTGATGATACAAGGTAGAGACAGTTTCTGTCAAATTTTGTTATCTCAAAGTAGAATGCTTGATCCTTTGGAATTCAGGATTCTGGGTTTCAACAGTAGAACTTCTGATGGCAGCTGTAAGACTTGGGGAAAAATAAATCTTTCTTTAGTAATGAATATTTTGTGAGGACATCAACTTGCTAGAAAGTATTTTTAGTGACAGTCCAGTAAATACCTTTTTATTCTCAGTATTCAGAGAGGTTATTTGAGCACAGATACTGGTTGACTGGTTGCAAATAGATTTGAAAATTTCTTATGATATGACAGATATGTACCTGTATGTTTTCCTTAGAATGGTATCCTGTGGCCGAGATAATATACGGTTATGGAGAGTTAAAGAAGGATCGCTGAGATCGGCTCCCGTCAATCTAGGGGAGTATCACAACATTGAGTTTACCGATGTAGCCTTTGAGGCGGGCTACCACACAAACAAAGATCCAGCAGACAGAATTGTGTAAGTTGCACCTTATGCTATATTTAGCACATAATTATAATAGTGTTAAATATGTGTTACAGATGCATATTGTTCAATATACTGAAAAGCGGAAATATTTTTTCATCATAATTATATTGTGTTAGTTTTGTTTCTATTTTAAACCATAATAAATAATAACAAGAATGATGATGAGTAATAATAATAAGTATAACAGCTTTTAAAGTAGTGGTGATAAGTCCATTATTATACCAACATACACATGGTATATCTGGGTTATATTTCAGTCATGTTTGTCCACAGGTCTGTCAGCAATTCCTTTCCAGAAAAATATATTTCAAAACAAGAAATGAATTTTCAAATAACTAAACTAAAACTATGTCATCATAATACTACCACAAAATACATGTGTAATGATGGTCACTTGGTCAAATGTCAAGGTGTCGCCTCCATAATTTCTAAACCTCTCGAAGGATTTTTATAAAACAGGCATAAATTACTATTTGCAAAATGCTTACCTTCAGTGTATCTAAAGAGTGTGAATCACCTTCCAGTATAGTAGTGGATAATAAATCTTGAGCAAGTGTATGTAAGTCTGCACATGTTTAGAAGACATAATTATTTATTCTTTTGTTGTAGTTATGCATGCAGCAGGTCAGGCCATATATTTGAGATAGACATTAAAAAAGTTTGTGTACAGCATGTAAGGAGACTTTTACCTAATGAGTCAAGGTCGGACAAAGATAAACAAACATTCAGATCAGGTAGGTGTCTATCAAGTTTTGATCTTACTTGAAAAGAATAAGTGTGTTTGGTACATACTCGCCTGTAAGGTTAATCGTTCATAAGACGGGTCCCAAGTTTGCAAGTTGTGTCTGAAAAAGTTTGCATCTGCACAGTCTGGTCAGGATCCATGCTGTTCGCTAATGGTTTCTCTAATTGCAAAAGGCTTTGAAAGCGAACAGCATGGATCCTGACCAGACTGCGCGGATGCGCAGGTTGGTCTGGATCCATGCTGGTCGCAAACCCACTATGTTGGTTTTCTCATGGCACGGCTCATATGTGTTCTTTCACATGTTTGAAGAAGGGACCTCCTTGGTTAGGTGGTTAATGTACCAGACTTTGAATCACTTGCCATTCAGTTATAAGAGTTTGAAACTGCACTTGATGTGTAGAATTCTTCATATGAGGAAGCCCTCCAGCTGGTATATGGAAGATTGGGGAATTCTGTCCAGGTATCCTATTATACCATGCCTGAAACAATATCTAGAGAGGCACCATTGGCTCTTCCTCGACCATGAAAGGCCTGAAAAGTCGCCTTATGACCTAAATTGTATTTGTGTTGCTGTAATCCCAACGTAATATAAAACAGACATGTTTGAAGAAGATTATTTTAAATATGAATTTTTACAGAAGTGACATGAAATAACTTTATATATAAATACTAGTAGCTTGATATGACGGGGCTACATAGGAAAATTTCAGTCAAAGAGCTTTGAATTCAGTAACAAACTCTGAAACACTCGAATTTTGTACTTTTTGTTTTGTGACTGTCATGCCAAAGGTATTGTGTTTAATTTCATGTTCTATACATATTTCTTTTTCATGCACAGAACAGTTATTATATTTCAAAAATAGTTATCTTTCATTTATCAGCATACTATGTAGTAAATTTAATACATAACTTTTCTCCAATCTCCCATCTATTTTCAGGTCCTGGTATTGCCATCAACTGTATGTCAATCAATGAAACATTTTGTGTGACGGGATCTGACGATGGATTTATGAGGCTGTGGCCACTGGATTTTGCCCATGTATATCTGGAAGCTGAGCATGAGGGACCAGTCACAGCTGTAGATTTCTCTTCGGATGGTCTCAAGATTCTGGCTGGAACTGCCCAGGTTTGTGACTGATTAGTTAATCCACCAGATTGGACTAATGGTAACTTAGTCCTTGTCCATCCATCTGTTCTTCCATCTGAAGGTCATAGAAAGCAGACTTGTGAAAACTACAATTCAAGAAACCTCATAATAAGGAATATACACATCCTTCTGTTATTCTTTAGGATTTATTGTTCCATTTCAAGGTTAAACTGTTCTGTTAATTCATATATTGGTATTCAGAGAGCTCTTGTTAGAAACTACAAACAGAAAAAATTCTTAAATTTGACACATTTGATAAACCTGCGAAGTTGTCAAATAGAAGATTTTCCCTATCATTATATGAGCCGCACCATGAGAAAACCAACATAGTGGGTTTGTGACCAGCATGGATCCAGACCAGCCTGCGCATTCGCGCAGTTAGGTCAGGATCCATGCTGTTTGCTTTCAAAGCTTATTGCAATTACAGAAACCGTTAGCGAACAGCATGGATCCTGACCAGATGGCGTAGATGCGCAGGCTGGTCTGGATCCATGCTGGCCGCAAAGCCACTATGTTGGTTTTCTCATGGCGCGGCTCATATAGTGTTATACAGTTCCTTTCACCTCTTCCTTTGATGATTTTAAATGATTCTGAATTTTTGCGATAGATGTGATGACAATTATGCATAAAAATTCTTTCACTTTGATTTTAATGATATTGTTTGATTTTCAGGGAAACCTTGGTATGTTAGATATAACGTCTCGAGGATATACAACATTTATGCGTTCACATACGGGCAGTATACGGAGCGTAGCTGTAGATCCATACAGAAAACATATAGCTACAGTGTCAGAAGACAACACAATCAGAGTGTGGGATTCTGAAACTTTACAGCAGGTAAAATATATTACTACAGATGGTAGAACTACTCACTCGGGCAGTAAATGGAACATACATTAGATCTTTAGAGGGACACAGAGTTAACATAACTTTTTTAAAATGTATAATTAAAATATTTTTAAAGCCACTTGCTCAAAGTTGTATTGAAAGGTTGAGATGTCTAATGTCTTCATATACACAGAGTTTCATATAATTATACTGTATAGCTGACATTTAGAATAAACAACTGAATGAAAAGTGATATTAAATTCCCATGTATTTGTATACAATACAGATTTTAGTCATTATTTTGATACATCTTAGAGATATTTGCTGTTTTCAAAACATTGCTTTTACACGGCTCATATGTCGATATAGGTAAATACTACTTACACCAAGGTATGTACCTGCCCCAATCCCCAGTCCAGCCACATTCTGCCCCCCCGCCCCCAAAACTTGAATGAGATGTTTTGAAATTGTATGAAATGAATGACAGTCATTTGTGTAATAGAATGATCTTGTTTCAGTTGTATGACTTCAGTGCTCCAAATGAGTGTCCCTGTACTATCAGCTACCACCCATCGCGGCAGATCTTTGCTTGTGGATTTGAGAGTGGTGTTGTACGAGTGTTCAATGTTCAAACAACAAGTCTGCTGGCAGAACACAAGTATTCTAAGTTTTATATATTATTAAATAATTGTGTCAGCAGAAGTAGATATTTATATATATGTATTGATACAGATTGAAATCTTTTCTAAGGAAGATTTTAATAATAATAAAAAAATTTCAACACCCCATGATAATTTTCTTTTGGAGAAATTGAAATTGACTACAGTATACTATTCACAGCCATGTACCACAATATTTAAAAGAAACTTGAATAAAGATATATTGTTATATCTGTGTAACTCAAATTTTAAATTTAAATGAGGCAAGCTCATTTAATTGAGAGTTAAATTATTCAGCATCAAGAATTGTGGTTTTTAACTTTCAAATATGTTGCCTGTGACTTCAATTTATATATTATAAGTACAAACAGTTGGAAATACTTAAATTTTTGAAAAAGCCTATAGTTTTAAAGAAGCCTACACATCTACAGTTTTACAACCATACCTTTTTACAGACAGCACAGAGGGAAGGTGACAGGTCTCTCATTCAACCCTAATGGAGATTATCTGTACAGCTCATGTTCTCTCGGCTCTCTGGCCATGTATGATGCATCATCTGACGGCTATCCACTCCTACGTCTCCTTGGTAACACAGTTGCCCGGGGAGAGAGGTACTGCCCTGATGCCCTCGCTGTGAGTCCTGATGGAAGACGTGTAGCATTTATAGGGCCGTCGGAATACACAGTCACCATTGTAGATTCTAAGTCCTTGGATGAGGTAAACATAAGTCTAGATAATTATGTCTCCTGGTGTGGGAGACATATTGATTTACTCCAGTCTGTGTGTCTGTCTGTCACAAAGCTTGTCCGCACTCTTAAGTCGAACATTTCTCATCCGATCTTTACCAAACTTGAACAGAATGTGTTTGACCATAAGACCTCAGCCAAGTTCAATAACTAGCCAAATCCCCCCAGGCACTTTTGAATTATGGCCCTTGAATTACTGATTGGGTCCACTCGTCCAAGCCATCTAATTGAGTCCACTCGAGAAACTAGACATTTTTCATAGGGGCAGTTGTGGGAGACATGCGCTTTTCTCAAAAGCATCTCTAGTTAACTTTTAGACTTTGCTAAATTTCTAAAATGGACTGGTCCTTAATTCAATTATGGCAGTACCATTTATTATTCAAAGGGGTGTTTACTGAATATTTACTGGCTGAATAGCAAACAGTGCAGACCAAGATGAGCCTGCAAGGATGTGCAGGCTCATAGTCCACACTGGTCTGAGAGGCAGAATCACTTGCTGCCAGCAGGCTAAAGATTAAGATAATCACCCACATCCAGTTGTAAAAATCTTTAATTTTCTCTGATTGTTTAATGTTGCGTTTATGTTACATGTTTTAAGCATTATTTTTTATCTATATAGATTGTGAAAACCCTATTTTGAAAAATAATGAGCTTCCAAAAAAATGTAAAGTTTACATCGCTAAAGTTGAAATCTGTCTAACATTCTATCAGCTTACAGTATGTGCGATACATTTATCAGTAAAACAGTGTGATTGTTAAATCGTTGACTCCACTGACTTTGAATTAAGAGTTTTAAATATCATTGAAGTGATAAGCTGGTGTTGTAACTATTTTTTGTAGGCTAAAATATCAAGTAAGGGGCCTCTGCAGCCAAGTGGTTAAGGCTGTTGATTTTAAATCACTTGGCTCTCACTTATGTGGGTTTGAGCTTCACTTCATGTGGGGAAGCCATACAGCTGGCTTTCAAAGGTTGTAGGTTCTACCCTGGTGCCCGCCCATGATGAAGTAATGCCCAGAGAGGCACCTGGGGACTTCCTTCACCATCAAAAGCTGGAATGTCACCATATGACCTATAATTGTCTTGGTGTGACTTTAAACTCCCCACAAATATCAGTTAATTGCACAGCCTGTTTTAGGCTTTATAATATCTGTGTAATTTTGCTGTATGGTGTATATATATATTCTTCTGATATATTTAGACAATGAGGATTGATGTTTCAAGTGTAGGGCAGAGTGGGAAATCAAGGATAGACACTGCAGCAAAAATATACTATTCTCCATTGAAAGTCAGCCATCTTCTGGTTGTCACTGGCAACAATAAACTACTCAAGTTTGAGGCTAAAACTGGCAGAATACTTTCTGAGGTAAGTTGGAAAAAATAGGCTCATTTCCAGGCTGTAGTTCAGTGAACTTGTTGTTGTAGGAATTTATCACATTTGGCATTCACTGAAAATCATAAACATTTCAGGTTTACCATATTTTGCAGTCATTGAAAACCATAAACATATTAACCTTGCCATATTTGGCATTCACTAGAAACCGTAGAAATTTCAAGATTACCATATTTGGCATTCACTAGAAACCATAGAAATTTCAAGATTACCATATTTGGCAGTCACTGGAAACCATAAACATTTCAAGATTATCACATTTGGCAGTCACTAGAAACCATAAACATTTCAAGATTAACACATTTGGCAGTCACTAGACACCATAAACATTTCAAGATTACCACATTTGGCAGTCACTAGAAACCATAAACATTTCAAGATTACCACATTAGGCAGTCACTAGAAACCATAAACATTTCAAGATTACCATATAAAGCAGTCACTGGAAACCATACACTTTTCAAAATTGCCACATCTGATAGTAACTGGAAACCATTAGCATTTCAAGTTCGAGGCTGAATCATGTAGAATACTCCACAAAGCTTTAAAAAGTGACAAATTATATCCTATCTTCCATGTTTTTAGGAAAAAGATCTTGGCCAAACATGGGATACTCCAATGATTACATTAAAGCAGAATGAAAGTGCATTTGATAAATTTTATATCAGATTTAAAACTGTTCCATTCTGTACGTATTTCATTATATTTCTAGGTTGACCACATACACAAGAATGGATGTTCCTCAATAGCCCTGACAGATAATGGTCATTACCTAGCAACAGGAGGTGACAAGGTCATCAAAGTGTGGGACTACAATATGAGATTAGATATCAACTTTCAGGTGAGGTTTATTTATAAATTATGCTGACTTTATTATAGTAAAAAATGTCAGCTTTTTAAGCTTCTTTAGGGGAAAAAAGCAGTGCTTATGTCTTGTGTTGGTGCTGTGTTTGTAACAAATTATAAGATAATTATGGGTGAAAATTATTTTGATTTTCAACTATGCAGTATCACAGACCAGGACTTCAAAATAGTTAGCCCTCAATACTGTGCGTTGGATACCTCCCTTGGAGTGTAGAATCCTTCCATCTGAGGAAGCCATCAAGCTGACTTGTGGAAGGTCGATGGTTCTGCCCATGCTTGGAGGGGCACCTGGGGCCTTCCTGCACTATCAGATGGAAAATGCTGTATGACTATAGTTGTGTAGGTGTGATGTTACACTGAACAAAACAAACAAATGGACTCAAAAACTAGGGTTCTGATAGTGGCAATGAATGCTTGAATGTGTGTATTATTCATTACAGGTATTTATAGGGCATTCAGAGAATGTGTCAAGGATAATATTCACACCAGACAGTAAGAACCTGTTGAGTGTTGGAGAAGCACTCTATCTATGGGATTTTCTAGCATACAGACCTCCTTCACCATCAGAGTAAGTAGATACAAACCATTTATATCTTGGTTCAGGTTGTGGATCCAAAATGACAAGCCACAATTTTTAGCTCGACTTTTTGAAGAAAATGTGAAGCTATTGCACTCGCGTCGCCGTCGCCGTCGCCGTTGGTTAAGGTTTTTGATAAAGTCATATATCTCTGTTACTATCAAAGCTATTGACTTGAAACTTAAAATAGTTATTTACTATCAAAGTCTACACCAGGAGAAACAATCCCCATAACTCTGATTGAATTTTGACAGAATTATGCCCCTTTTTAACGTTACTTAGAATTTTTGGTTAAAGTTTTTGATAAAGTCAAATATCTCTGTTACTGTCAAAGCTATTGACTTGAAACTTAAAATACTTATTTACCATCAAAGTCTACACCAGGAGAAACAATCCCCATATGATTTGAATTTTGACAGAATTATGCCCCTTTTTAACTTAGAAATTTTGTTGAAATTTTTGATAAAGTCAAATATCTCTGTTACTATTAAAGCTTTTGACTTGAAACTCAAAATAGTTATTTACTATCAAAATCTACACCAGGAGACACAATTCCTATAACTCTGGTTTGAATTTTGACAGAATTATGCCCCTTTTTAACTTAGAATTTTTAGTTAAAGTTTTTGATAAAGACAAATATCTCTGTTAATATCAAAGCTTTTGACTTGAAACTTAAAATTCTTATTTACCATCAAAGCCTACACCAGGAGAAACAATCCCCATAACTCTGATTTGAATTTTGACAGAATTATGCCCCTTTTAACTTAGATTTTTTTGTTAAAATTTTTGATAAAGTCAAATATCTCTGTTACTATTAAAGCTTTTGACTTGAAACTCAAAATAGTTATTTACTATCAAAGTCTACACCAGGAGACACAATTCTCATAACTATAATTTGAGTTTTAACACAGTTATGCCCCTTTTTAAATTGGATTTTTTTTTTTTTACTGGCCAAGCTCAAATTCAGAGTCAAGCACTGAGAAAAGTCGAGCGCGCTGTCTTACGGACAGCTCTTGTTGTTTGATATTCTACGTATGTGATTTCAGCATTCCCTGGTTGTTAGGGAAACTAAGTGCATGTAAAAGATAAATGCTGAAAAAACATATGAGAATAAGAAGTCACACTGAAATATGATTTCTTTTCAAGCATTCTTCATTAATAGTTATTAGATTAGGTAAAAAGATAGATTAATTAGGCTGCAGACACAAACAGAGACACTTGATAGACAGACATTGTCTGTATTCATATCTGTTTTCAAACACAAGGCTTTTAATTTTTATCATAGTGGTTTGGTACTGGTAATGACTTATTATCTCTGAAGAACAAAAAAATAATTATTTGGTTTTTAGCTCGACTATACGAATTATAAGGAGAGCTATCCTACTCGACCTGGCATCCGCATCGGCGTCCTTCCACGTCCCCACCTTGGTTAAAGTTTTTTTTACACTTTTCTCTTTTTTCTTCTTATTTCTGTAATTGCTTGATGGATTTGATTCAAACTTAAAATAGTTATTCCTCATCAGACTTGAAATAATTGTTCAACATCATCACCCACATCATATGACACAAGGTACATAACTCTGGCACAAATATTTCATGAATTATTCTCCCATTTTACTTAGAATTTCAGGTTAAAGTTTTGATGCACTTTCACTCTATCTCTGTTATTACAGAATGGATTTGATTCCTACTTAAAATAGATGTTCAACATCATCACCATCATCATATGACACAAGGTGCATAACTCTGGCACAAATTTTTCATGAATTATTCCCCCTTTTTACTTAGAATTTTAGGTTAAAGTCTTGATGCACTTTCACTCTATCTCTGTTATTACTGAATGAATTTGATTCAAACTTAAAATTATTGTTCAACATCATCACCCGCATCATACGACACAAGATGCATAACTCTGGCACCAATTATTCATGAATTATGCCCCCTTGACTTAGAATTTAAGGTTAATTTTGATGCATTTTCACTGTATCTCAAGTCTTACGAAATGCATTTGATTCAAACTTGACGTAGTTGTTCCACATCATCACCCACATCTGAGTCAATCCACAAAATTTAATGGTGGACAGATAGCTCAGTGGTTTGCACACTGGCCTTCCAATCCTGAGGTCGGGGGTTCGATCCCCGGCAGCTACTCGGGACTTTTCAGAAACACTTTTCAGTGTTTCCCACCCAACTAGAGGTGTACTGGTCCGGAACCCAGGCAATCTTGCGTGTATCAGTGCTATACACTGGGCACGTTAAAGAAGCAGGCTGTCTATTTGCAACGAGCTAGGCTAAGTTAGCCGGACAAGCCTGTATCTGATTTCTGATCTCTCTGTCATGGGGGCTTTGTCTCACTCTGTCCCTCTGGTCAGATCACTCTGTGTCTGTACTAGTAGAGGATGAATTATGCGCCCTGTGTGGCTGCATTCGAACTATGTAAAGCGCCTTTGAACGTGAAATTGATCATGAAAAGGGCGCTATATAAATCTGGTATAATAATAATAATCCCACGAACATGTTAAAAGTCCCATTCATTTTATGTTCAAAAGTTGAAATCCACGAATTCATATCCCCACGAAATTGCTGTTTTGACCAAAACCATGAAATTTCATGCCCACAAAAAGGAAATGGTTTTACAATAAGAGATCAACAGTAACATGTATTACATTTATATATGATTGCTTTAATACTATCTTGCTGCTTAACTCAGTTAGAACTTTTTGCACAGAGGACGTGAGTATAGAGAGAAGGACTATCTAACAGGCCACACAGACAAGCCAACAACTGTCTCATTCAGAGAAAACCATAATGCATGTAGTCCTGGTCGAGAAAGTCTGGGAGAATCATTCCTTGACATGCCACGACGTACCCCACCCCGTCCAGCACGAGAAGATTCTCCAGGAAGGATAGGAGACCTCAGTTCCATCAGAAAATTCCCATATGATGGTAAGTATCATTCTTGGCATTTGTAACTACAGTCTAACCCACACTAACCGTCACCTCCGATCAGTTGTCACCTCCATTTAGCGGTCATTTTCTAAGGCCCCCGACAGATTTTCCTTTATTTCATCACTTTATACAGCGGCCACCGAAATTGCCTCCCGATCGCTGTATTTGACAGCTTTCAGCGGCCGTGTTTCTTCCAAAACTAATTATTTTTAGATGATAATCGCCAAAGATACCCGATTTTTGAGAAACACGTGATTGCTAAGTTTCGCTTGAGTTTACCACAAGAACAACAAAATGACATGAGCTTCTCAATTAAAATTGATAACCAAAGGTGTGATCCAATTAAAATTGATAACCAAAGGTGTGATCCCCGTTTTGTTACGATCAAGTTGCCAGTAATTATTGGCAATTAGCATGTCACCTCGTGTCAATTTTTTTGTTCACAGTTTGATCTCGGTTAAAGATAATACTCGATATCTAATTAGTAGCATAATATTTTTGATTTTTTTTGTATTTCTTTCATCAAAATACAGCCCGCCCGCTTAGCTCAGTAGGTAGGAGCGTTGGTCTACAGATCGCGGGGTCGCGAGTTCGATCCTCGGGCGGGGCGTATGTTCTCCGTGACTATTTGATAAACGACATTGTGTCTGAAATCATTAGTCCTCCACCTCTGATTCATGTGAGGAAGTTGGCAGTTACTTGCGGAGAACAGGTTTGTACTGGTACAGAATCCAGGAACACTGGTTAGGTTAACTGCCCGCCGTTATATAACTGAAATACTGTTGAAAAACAGCGTTAAACCCAAAAAAACAAACAAACAAATCATCAGAATACGTTTAAATTTATACGAGATTTATTATGTTTGAACGAAATATAAACCACTCGATCTTTTGCGGAATGTAACGGCAATCTTAGATTTTAGCATTGACAAAATGGCGAAAATTGAAGCTTGTTTTGAAATTGGAAAATTGTCTCTAACAATTTTTGTTGTAAAAAAAAAGATAACGCCAGAGTTTTAGATTGCTAAGAAAACCATTCGTATTGCAAAGACAAATGCATGCCAATGTATCCTGGTAAAATAATACTAGAAAACTGAAAAAGAAATTGGCCTAAAGGCTAAACTGGTCAGAAGTCTGAAATACATATACTGGCTGCACCTCCGATCAGCGGTCGCCTGGCTTAAGCGGCAAAATTGTCTGCTTCTCCTGGATGGCTGCTTAAGACAGGTTTGACTGTACCTGCACATCAGTTGCGTTAACTTTAGATACCTCAGTAAAAATTTAATATAGGTTATTGGTAATTTATTGAGCTTCTAATAAAATTCTTTCAGCGTTATGAAAGGCTTGATGATGGCTTTCATATAAAATTAACTTATTTTCAGGCTTTCCTTACCCTTTATTTTTTGTTTTTAGCTCACCTGTCACAAAGTGACAAGGTGAGCTTTTGTGATCGCGTGGTGTCCGTCGTCCGTCCGTGCGTCCGTCCGTAAACTTTTGCTTGTGACCACTCTAGAGGTCACATTTTTCATGGGATCTTTATGAAAGTTGGTCAGAATGTTCATCTTGATGATATCTAGGTCAAGTTCGAAACTGGGTCACGTACCGTCAAAAACAAGGTCAGTAGGTCTAAAAATAGAAAAACCTTGTGACCTCTCTAGAGGCCTTATATTTCATAAGATCTTCATGAAAATTGGTCAGAATGTTCACCTTGACGATATCTAGGTCAAGTTCGAAACTGGGTCACGTGCCATCAAAAACTAGGTCAGTAGGTCTAAAAATAGAAAAACCTTGTGACCTATCTAGAGGCCATATATTTCACAAGATCTTCATGAAAATTGGTCAGAATGTTCACCTTGACGATATCTAGGTCAAGTTCGAAACTGGGTCACCTGCCTTCAAAAACTAGGTCAGTAGGTCTAAAAATAGAAAAACCTTGTGACCTCTCTAGAGGCCATATATTTCACAAGATCTTCATGAAAATTGGTCAGAACGTTCATCTTGATGATATCTAGGTCAAGTTCGAAACTGGGTCACGTGCCTTCAAAAACTAAGTCAGTAGGTCAAATAATAGAAAAACCTTGTGACCTCTCTGAAGGCCATATTTTTCATGGGATCTGTATGAAAGTTGGTCTGAGTGTTCATCTTGATGATATCTAGGTCAAGTTCAAAACTGGGTCATGTGCGGTCAAAAACTAAGTCAGTAGGTCTAAATATAGAAAAACCTTGTGACCTCTCTACAGGCCAAATATTTCATGAGATCTTCATGAAAATTGGTCAGAATGTTCATCTTGATGATATCTAGGTCAAGTTCGAAAGTGGGTCAAGTGCCATCAAAAACTAGGTCAGTAGGTCAAATAATAGAAAAACCTTGTGACCTCTCTAGAGGCCATATTTTTCATGGGATCTGTATGAAAGTTGGTCTGAATGTTCATCTTGATGATATCTAGATCAAGTTCTAAAGTGGGTCACATGCCTTCAAAAACTAGGTCAGTAGGTCAAATAATAGAAAAACCTTGTGACCTCTCTAAAGGCCATATTTTTCATGGGATCTGTATGAAAATTGGTCAGAATGTTCATCTTGATGATATCTAGGTCAAGTTCAAAACTGGGTCACGTGCGGTCAAAAACTAGGTCAGTAGGTCTGAAAATAGAAAAACCTTGTGACCTCTCTAGAGGCCATATATTTCACAAGAATTTCATGAAAATTGGTCAGAACGTTCACCTTGATGATATCTAGGTCAAGTTCGAAACTGGGTCACGTGCCTTCAAAAACTAGGTCAGTAGGTCAAATAATAGAAAAACCTTGTGACCTCTCTAAAGGTCATATTTTTCATGGGATCTGTATGAAAGTTGGTCTGAGTGTTTATCTTGATGATATCTAGGTCAAGTTCGAAACTGGGTCACATGCGTTCAAAAACTAGGTCAGTAGGTCTAAAAATAGAAAAACCTTGTGACCTCTCTAGAGGCCATATATTTCACGAGATCTTCATGAAAATTGGTCAGAATGTTCATCTTGATGATATCTAAATCAAGTTCGAAAGTGGTTCACATGCCTTCAAAAACTAGGTCAGTAGGTCAAATAATAGAAAAACCTTGTGACCTCTCTAGAGGCCATATTTTTCATGGGATCTGTATGAAAGTTGGTCTGAATATTCAACTTGATGATATCTAGGTCAGTTTCGAAACTGGGTCACATGCCTTCAAAAACTAGGTCAGTAGGTCAAATAATAGAAAAACCTTGTGACCTCTCTAAAGGCCATATTTTTCATGGGATCTGTATGAAAATTGGTCTGAATGTTCATCTTGATGATATCTAGGTCAAGTTTGAAACTGGGTCAACTGCATCAAAAACTAGGTCAGTAGGTCTAAAAATAGAAAAACCTTGTGACCTCTCTAGAGGCCATACTTGTGAATGGATCTCCATGAAAATTGGTCAGAATGTTCACCTTGATGATATCTAGGTCAAGTTTGAAACTGGGTCACGTGCTTTAAAAAACTAGGTCAGTAGGTCAAATAATAAAAAAAAACCTTGTGACCTCTCTAGAGGACATACTTTTCATGGGATCTGTATGAAAGTTGGTCTGAATGTTCATCTTGATGATATCTAGGTCAAGTTTGAAACTTTGTCAACTGCGGTAAAAAACAAGGTCAGTAGGTCTAAAATTATTAAAATCTTTTGACCTCTCTAGAGGCCATATTTTTCAATTGTTCTTCATGAAAATTGGTGAGAATGTTCACCTTGATGATATCTAGGTCAGTTTCGAAACCGGGTCACGTGCGGTCAAAAACTAGGCCAGTAGGTATAAAAATAGAAAAACCTTATGACCTCTCTAGAGGCCATATTTTTCATGAGATCTTCATGAAAATTAGTGAGAATGTTCACCTTGATGATATCTAGGTAAAGTTCAAAACAGGGTCACGTACCTTCGAAAACTAGGTCAGTAGGTCAAATAATAGAAAAACCTTGTTACCTCTCTAGAGACCATATTTTTCAATGGATCTTCATGAAAATTGGTCAGAATTTTTATCTTGATAATACCTAGGTCAAGTTCAAAACTATGTCAAATAATTGAAGAAACGACGTCATACTCAAAACTGGGTCATGTGGGAAGAGGTGAGCGATTCAGGACCATCATGGTCCTCTTGTTTTGTTTGTTTTGGGTTTAACGCCATTTTTCAACTGAATTTCAGTTATATAACGTCAGGCAGTTAACCTAACCAGTGTTCCTGGATTCTGTACCAGTACAAACCTGTTCTCCGCAAGTAACTGCCAACTTCCCCACATGAATCAGAGGTGGAGGACTAATGATTTCAGACACAATGTCGTTTATCAAATAGTCACGGAGAACATACGCCCCGCCCGAGGATCGAACTCGCGATCTGTAGACCAACGCTCTTACCTGCTGAGCTAAGCGGGCGGGCTTCCTTACCCTTTAAAAAAACTCATTTGAAAAAAAAAAGAGATTTAATATATAAGTTTCTTTAGATTTTCCTAACATGTCGTAACTTGATTTTTTTCATTGATTCCCAATGCTTAGTATGTATATCAGAGCACGGTATGCAAACTTCAGATATTAAGTCAACAGCTTTTAGGTACCTCAGTTCATATGGTGATTACAGCTTAACTTTGACCTAAAAATAATTTACATAAAGTCATGTTTGTGGTAGAGATCAAATTATTTGTTTATCCCCCGCCACGAGTGGTGGGGGGTTACAGGAATGGTCTCCGTCTTTCCGTTCGTCCTTCCATCTGTCTGTCCATAACACTTTCGTGTCCGGTCCATATCTCCTAAATCCTTGAAGTATTTTCATGAAACTTGGGTCAAATGATCACCTCATCAAGATGATGTGCAGAACATGTGAGTCAGCCATGCCGGCTCAAGGTCAAGGTCACAACTTAGGGTTAAAGGTTTGAGCTTTCCACTTTGTGTCCGCTCTGCTTCTCCTTAACCCCTTAAAGGATTTTCATGAAACCTGATTCAAATGATCACCTCATCAAGACAATGTGCAGAACTTATGAGTCAGTTCTGTTAGCTCAAGGTCAAGGTCACAACTCAGGGTCAAAGGTTTGAGCCTTCCATTTTGTGTCCGCTCTGCATCTCCTAAACCCCTTGAAGGATTTTCATGAAACCTGGGTCAAATAATTACCACATCAAGACAATGTGCAAAACCCATGAGTTAGCCATACCAGCTCAAGGTCAAGGTCACAAAGGTTTGAGCATTCCATTTGTGTTAACTCTGTATCTCCTAAACCCCTTGAAGGATTTTCATTAAACTTGGGTCAAATGATTACCACATCAAGAACTCATGATTCAGCTAGGTCAGCTCAAGGTCAAGGTCACAAATCGAGGTCAAAGGTTTAAGCTCTGTATCTCCTAAACCCCTTGGAGGATTTTCATGAAACTTGGGTCAAATGATCACCTCACCAAGATGATGTGCAGAATTTATGAGTCAGTCATGTCGATTCAAGGATTCAAGGTCAAGGTCACAGATCAGGGTCAAAGGTTTACCCTTTCACTGTCCATAACATTGGCGGGGGATTTAGTTGTCTTTCAGACTGCCTTGTTGAGACTGATACAGAATTTTTTTTTTAATTTTCCCATGTTCTTTAGATGGTTATATTAAAAATTTTCTGTTACAGATGATATAGAATCAGTTTCATCAGAGAAGGAACCTGTCTTAGCAGCTGCACTCAGACAGCAAGAGAGAATTTCTAACAACCAGTCTGACGATGAATACTTAGAACCAGTATGTTTTATTATATGCCTGAAGGGACTTATTAATGTTACCATGCTGGTGTCCGTCTGTCTGTCCGTTTTCAGTTTGGTGTCTGCTCTGTAACTCTTGAACGCCTTGAAGGATTTCGAAGAAACTTGACACAAATGTTCACCACACCTAGACGATATGCAGGGCACTTGGATGGCTCGCTTCAAGGTCAAAGTCACACTTAGGGTCCAAGTTCATATGAGTTTGTTTCATGTCTGCTCTGTAACTTAAAAGATTTTAAAGAAACTTGGCACAAATGTTCACCACATCAGACGATATGCAGAGCGCATGTTTCGGATGGCTTGCTTCAGGGTCACGTACACATTTAGGGGTCAAAGGCCATACCTTCGGGCATATATTGCTCCGCATTCAGGTGCTCTTGTTTTGTATTTAGTATGATCTCAGTTTTTTCCTGAATATTTTAAGGATCTCTGACAGAAAAAAAAATTAAATGACTTTTAAAATTAAAAGTTTTACAATGTAACTTAGAGTGAGGATTTTATAATCTAATTGTTCTTAATGAGACATTCTTATAACAGAAAACAGACAGACATAAAGCTTTGAAGATATGGACTGAAAAGTTTTGGTTTTAAATCCTAGTGTAAGGTTGAATTCATCTTATTCAGAAGGGGAGCAGTGGTCTAGTGGTTAGGGTACTGCTCAGTCTGTGGAGTTGCGGGTTCAAGCTCTACTTGGGCCAAGTGACAACTGCATCTTCTAATATTAATCCTGTACTTGAAGTGGACTCGAGTGGTTCAATTAAGCGTGAAGCTTTCATCACCAACAAGCCAAAACTGATTTGGATGTGGTTTCCCTAACCTTTACCATGGTTGAAGTACCGGCCAGGAATCTAGGAAGCCGCAAGCCTTGATAACAGAAGTTTTAGTGTGAAATAAGTTTATACCAACAAAATGACATTTTGTAAGTTTTCCACTATGTATCAGGTTGTGATAGTTGTGTGTTTATATTTTCTTGTAGGACAATGAGAGTGAGGCAATAACTAATGGCCAGTATGGTCAGCAATTTACACGACACACCACCCCATCAAGGATGCCATGTAAGCGGGCAGCACCTATGGGTATGACACCCAGAAAGAAACACACAGAGGCAGAAATAACTAAACCTGGAGCATTTAAACATTTTGTTCAGAGAGAGAAAAAACATGCAATGGCGCAGGTATGTACTGATTTGTATTAAATATTTTAAATTTTGTAATCTGTTTATACATAGCTAAATACAACACAGATTCCTTGGGTTCATGAACATTTTAAATTCAAATACAGCAAAAGCAAGACAATGCATATGCGAAATCATTAAATATTTTGGTGGTCTGCTTTTTAGCTCACCTGAGTCAAAGGCTCAGCATGAGCTATTGTGATCACTCACCGTCCGGCGTCCGTAAACTTTTACTTCAAACGACATCTCCTCATAAACCGCTAGGCCAATTTCATTCAAACTATGCAGAACTCTGGTTGCCATGGCAACCAAAAGGAAAAACTTTAAAAATCTTCTTCTCAAAAACCAGAAGCCCTAGAGCTTAGATATTTAGTGTGAAGCATTGCCTAGTGGACCTCTACCAACTTTGTTCAAATCATGACCCTGGGATCAAAATTGACCCTGCCCCAGGGGTCATATGATTTTACATAGGAAAATCTTAAAAAATCTTCTTCTCAAAAACCAGAAGCCCTAGAGCTTAGATATTTGACGTGTACCATTGCCTAGTGGACCTCTACTAAAGTTGTTCAAATCATGACCCCAGGGTTAAAATTGACCCCGCCCCAGGGGGTCACTTGATTTTACATAGATTTCTATAGGAAAAAATTAAGAAAATAAACCAGAAGGCCTAGAGCTTAGATATTTGACATGTAGCATTGCCTAGTGGACCTCTACAAAATTTGTTCAAATCATGACCCCGCACCAGGGGTCACTTGATTTTGCATAGGAAAATGTTCAAAAATTTTCCAAAAATAAACCAGAAGGCCTAGAGCTTAGATATTTGACATGTAGCATTGCCTAGTGAACCTCTACAAAATTTGTTCAAATCATGACCCCCCGGGGTCAAAATTGACCCTGCCCCATGGGGTTACTTGATTGTACATAGAAAAATCTTCAAAATTTTCTAAAAATAAACCAGAAGGCCTAGAGCTTAGATATTTGACATGTAGCATTGCCTAGTGGACCTCTACAAAATTTGTTCAAATCTTGACACCCCCAGGGTCAAATTGACCCAGCCCCAGGGGTTACTTGATTATACATAGGGAAATCTTCATAAATTTGCTAAAAATAAACCAGAAGGCCTAGATCTTAGATATTTGATATGTAACATTGCCTAGTAGACTTCTACAAACTTTTTTCAGATCATGATCCCCGGGGTAAAATTGGCCCCGCCCCAGGGGTTACTTGATTGTACATCGGAAAATCTTCCAAAAAAATTCTAAAAGTCATCAGTTTGACATTTGAAACATGTAGCTCATATTACTCAGGTGAGCGATCCAGGGTCATCATGACCCTCTTGTTATGGTTGCATCAGTCTGTGGAATTGTATCCCAAACAGACATTATATATTCTCATTGATTTTGTCTTTAAAAATTGAAATCCACAAATTTATGTCTTCATAGTAATCTTGTCCAAAACAAAATTTATTGTTTTCCACAAAAATGATGATTTTGTACCGATCTGAGTTTTTTTCACCAAATTAACTTTGAAAACAACATAAAAGACATCAGATTATTTTATTCGTATTTTGTTATACTAAGTTACTACTAAGGAAATTTAGTCTTAAAACTGACATTTATACCGTGTTCAGACTACGTTTTTAATCCTACATTAACTTGGGTTTATTTTTTAAACTTGCTTGCGTCCACACTATATGTGGTGTAAAACATGAATTTTGTAAAGGTCAAGTGGTTTCTGTATTGTAGCATTAAAACTACCTCTGGAGGTGGTTTTAATGCTACATTAAAAAGTAATGCTACATTATTTTACAAATGTGAACGCAAATGTGGGTTATAACTGGTTTTTACAATCCCAAATCCACAGATCTTACCTTTTTGAGGAAGAATACCATGTGTTTATCTTTTGTATCAAACAATTGATGCTGTGGCTGGCAAAAGTTATTGGACTGTTGTTGAAACAAAAACATTAAATTGCGATATGCAGTCATGCTGACTCTCAAAATGGACAAAAGATTGAATGGACAGAAATTCTTAGATGAACACAGAAGTTTAAATATTGATGACCTCTTCTTGTTTCTGTTAGTCTCAATTCTTTGTAACCTATTTTGCTTATTGCAAGATATTTGTTAACTTCCAACATTGCATGTATATATTTAAACCACATTTCTTTGCCTAGTGTGGACGCAAACTAGATTATATTTTGATGGGTTTTGAATGTCAAATACCAATTATAGCCAATTAGTGCATAATAAAAATAAAACCGTTCTGCTAGTGTGAACACGGTATTAATGCTTTGAATACTTTATATACATGTAGATATGTTAGTATGAGAATATAGTTTGATTTGATATGTTCTTTGCATTGGGAAGTAACAGATATGATTTTACTTTGAATTTGAAAAATGCCATATTTTTATTTCAGAGAAGATATACAGCCCCTCCAAATCAGGCTGGTATCAGACTTAGGTCTGTTATAGGGTATAATGGTAATGCCAGAAACAACATGGTCTGGCATCCGGATACTGGTATGTTAAATAACATAGTATCATATTTTCCCAAAATCTTTAGTTAGCCCGAAAGTTTGTAAATTGCATGTGTAATTAGAGGCCTTTTTGGTTGTGCAGTAAAGGTCACTGACAGGAAAACACTTGCCCCTCACTGATGTGGAGTCTGAGTTTTGGAGTAGAATTCTTCATGTGAAGAAGCCATCCAGCTGTCTACAGAAGATCAGTGGCTTTACCCTGGGGTCCACCTATGCTTGGCCATCCAGCTGTCTACAGAAGATCAGTGGCTTTACCCTGGTGTCAGCCTATGCTTGGCCATCCAGCTGTCTACAGAAGATCAGTGGCTTACCCTGGTGTCCGCCTATGCTTGGCCATCCAGCTGTCTACAGAAGATCAGTGGCTTACCCTGGTGTCCGCCTATGGTTGGCCATCCAGCTGTCTACAGAAGATCAGTGGCTTACCCTGGTGTCCGCCTATGCTTGGCATCCAGCTGTCTACTGAAGATCAGTGGCTTACCCTGGTGTCCGCCTATGCTTGGCCATCCAGCTGTCTACAGAAGATTGGTGGTGTACCCTGGTGTCTGCCTATGCTTGGCCATCCAGCTGTCTACAGAAGATCAGTGGCTTACCCTGGTGTCAACTATACATAAAACAATGCTAGGAGGAGGGGGGCACTTGGGGAGACTTTCCACACCATCCAGTCACCATTATGTATGGTCTGATTTGTGCTAGAGTTACGTTGAATCCAAGAAGAACAAAACAACTGTGTGTTACTATTTAGCTTGTCATATTTTCAATACATTTGCATTAACTCGTACGAAAATGTATTATTAGACACATACATATTGAACATTTAATCACAGGTCAGTTGATACCTGTAGAAAGAACTTCCTTATATTTCACTAAAAACAGATCAGCATTGGTGAAATTTGTAAAGCATTATTTCATGTTAAAATACAGTACTATTGTCTGTATGTCTGTCTGTCTGTCTGTCACAAATCTTGTCCCTTCTAAGTTGAATATTTCTCATTTGATCTTAACCAGACTTGAGCAAAATGTGTTTGCCAATAAGTCCTCTGCCAAGTTTGATAACAAGCCAAATTGACCCAGTCACTTCAGAATTAAGGCCCTTGAATTACCAAAAATCACATGTCAGCATCCGCACTGTAAGTCATGAGTGCATGTTTGACTCAGATACATAACTATTCAGATGATAAGGCAGGTGTGGGAGACATGCGCTTTTCTCGAAAGCAGCTCTAATGTTAGTTAATGCAGAGGTAACTAGGTACATTTTTTAGGAATGACAAATACAACAAAAATCTTTTAAGGTATACTCTGTTACTGAAGATTTACATATGATGATACACATGATGGTATTTTCTTGATGAAATATTCATGTGTCTATATTTCAGGTCTGTTTGTATACACAACTGGTAACACCATTATTATAGAAGACCTTAACAACAGTTCACAGAAACACCTGGCTGGACATGTAGAGGAAATATCAACTTTAGCACTGCAGAATGATTGCCAGGTAACATTCTTATATACTGAGGGTTGGTCATTAAACTGTAGTATTTCATAGAGGGTTGTCCAATAAACTGCAATAATACAGTGAGGGTGGGACATGAATCTTTGGAATATTAATCCTTATCTAAGAGTTAGTATTGTATCAGGATTAAGAGGAAGACATATTCCAAAACACCACTTGTATTTATTGATGAGAAAATTAATGAAAAATAAAGACAGAACTTTGAAATTGGTGAACACTATTTGTAAAATTACACATGATTCTCAAAAAGATTGATATAGGGTCATCTGGGGTCAAAAACTAGGTCACCAGGTCAAATCAAAGGAAAGCTTGTTAACATCACTAGGGGCCAGATTTATGACTGTATCTTCATGAAACTTGGTCAGAATGTTAATCTTGATTATCTCAAGGTCCAGTTTGAATCTGTGTCATGTAGGATCAAAAACTAGGTCACCAGGTCAGATCAAAGGAAAGCTAGTTTATACTGTAGAGGCCAAATTTATGAACATATCTTAATGAAACTTGGTCAGAATGTTAATCTTGATGATCTATAGGTCAATTTCAAATCTGGGTCAGGTGGGGTCAAAAATAAGGTCCCTAGGACAAATCAAAGGAAAAGCTTGTTAACACTCTAGAGGCCACATTTATGACTGTATCTTCATGAAACTTAGAATGTTAATCTTGATGATCTTTAGGTCAAGTTTGAATCTGGGTCATGTCGATCAAAAACTAGGTCACCGGGTCAAATAAAAGGAAAAGCTATTTAACACTTTTGAGGCCACATTTAGGAGCATATCTTAATGAAACTTGGTCAGAATGTTAATCTTGATGATCTTTAGGTCAATAGGTCAGGTTAGTGATACAGGGCCTTCATGGCCCTCTTGTTTAAATTAAAGGTCACATGAAATATCAAAATTCCCATGTATATATTGTTCAGTTCCCAAGTTTTCTTTTCAGACACTAGCTTCAGCCAGTGGTAGTTTTGAGATGTCTGGCAGTCAGATATGTATATGGGACCTGCAGTCTCTGGTTTGTAAGAAGGTGTTGTCCCATCACGAGTTTGATATTGTTTGTTTGGCTTTCTCCAGAGATGATAAATTTCTTGTCTCTGTTGGTAAGTTATTTTGGTAAGCTGACAATCTGTAGGAATTCCTTGAGACCTATTAAAACAGTTGTAAATAAAATCGTCTTCAGATTTTATGTCAGATTTTACTAATGAAGAGTTATGAATTTGAACTGCAATTTTTGACTTGAAGGCAGTTAAGGTATATCATAAGATATGAAACATCATTAAAATATTTACTTTTATTATGACATTAAATTCTTTGTTACGTTGCTGGCCAGTACCTGATGGAGGAGACAGAGCAGAGGTGTTTGCTTCATAAAAATGAGAACATTTATATGTTAAGTTATTGGTATTAAGGCCCACCTTCTTAGATCAATAGTGAGAACCCAGATCTGCAGAGCAAAGTTCATGAGTTTGATCCCCTAGTGAGGTGTTTGTGTTATGTGATAATTGATAAAAGGCTAGAGTTTGAAATGAATCATCTTCCACTTCTGATTCATGTGGAGATGCTGGCAGTTACTTGCAGAAAACAGTTTAGTATTGGTACAGAATCCAAGAACACTGGTTAGGTTAATTGCCAACCATTACATAACTGAAATACTATTGAAAAACATTGGTAAACCCAAAACAAACTATATATCAAAGTCTTGAGAAAAAGCATTTAATTTGTTATTCTATTTCTTTACTGTAGGGGACTATAGAGATTGTACAATAGTTATCTGGAGTACACATAATTACTGTATCCTGACTACATCAAAGGCAGCTAGTCCAATCCATGACCTACGTTGGGATCCATACACAGTGAACGAGTTCTCGTCCGTAGGCCAAAATGGTACAGTATTGTTCTGGTTACTGGATGAGACGACATCAAACATCTGTCTCAATGTGCATGAAGGAGAGGTGCCAGATGATCTTCTTTATGTCAAGGGATCTGTAAGTTAAAGGAAAACCTTTTTTAAATTGTTTTCCTTTCAGATATTAAGCTTTTACTGTAAAGAATATAAGCAGAATGCTTTGTAAGTAACATTAGATAAAATTTGTATGTCAGAACTTACAAAATTTCTTTTGAGTTATGATGATTAGATATGTACAGTCAGGATAAAAAGTTCGTTTTGATAAACTGTCATTCAAGTTCAAAACTTTGATTTATGGATTCATTTGGAAAACTTCAAGTAGATGCTGTTTCTAACATGTGGGAATTACTTTGTGTACAGACGAAGAAAAGTATTGATTTCTAAACCTTTGTTGTTTTCTGTGGTATTTGAACTAAGGACTTCTGATTTCAGGGTGTGAAGAAAGAGTGTGTAGAGTTTACATGTATTGTGTATGCTGGGGACAGCACCTTATACACGGGAACCAGTAATGGTAAAGTTGCAGCCTGGGATACCAACAACAACAGCTGCTTTATGCACTGGGAAGCTGATAGCTCAGAGATAGGTAAGTACCCGTAGAAGGAACTAATGCTGGAAACTAAAATTAAGCAGGGAGAATGCATATCAAGTTGACCCTATATTAGGAAGTGGGCAGTCAGCTATCTTCTCAAATTCATGTTTTGTTCTAATTTCATATTGTCTTAAACAGCCAGATTGTTTAGATTGCTTAATACAGGTGTGACTGTTTACCTGTCAGGACAGAATTTTTGACTGAAGAATATTTCATCCATGAACAGTGTTGCAAAACCTAATTTTAGTATGGTATAGTGGTAGTTTGGGGAGTTATTATGGAGGAATCATTCAGATAAATTCCTAATTTGATATTTGCCGTTTGAATTGTAACAGTATTCTAACACGACTAATTTTGTTTCCCTATTAAACAAAGAAGGCTGAAAACTTTGCGTTATTATTCAACAATTTGTTTTTCTAGAGTGACAGTTATTACGTCATAACCTTAGACTGCTTCCTCGTGATATTCCTTCGCATCTAACCTCCCAACAACGATTTTAATATTCAATGATAAATCACGGTTTTGGATATATCACTTTTTAAGTGGATGCTTAATGTTGAATATTTACTAGAAAGTGAAAATAACTTTTCATACTGAATGATTATATTAGGTACATAACATCAACTTTCAACCATTTCACTTTTTTTTAGCCCACCATCATCAGATGGTGGGCTATTCAAATCACTCTGCATCCGTGGTCCGTCATTCCGTCCGTCCGTCCGTTAACAATTTTTCGTTATCGCATCTCCTCAGAAACTACTGGGGGGATTTTGACCAAACTTTGTCAGAATGATGTATTGGTACCCTAGTTGTTTCCCCCGGAAAATCAGACTGGTTCAACAATCTATGAGTGAGTTATGGCCCTTTGTTTATTTCTATAATTTACAAAGATTTATGTAGGGAAAAACTTTGAATATCTTCTTGTTCAAAACCACAGAGCCTAGGGCTTTGATATTTGGTATGAAGCATCATCTACCGGTCCTCTACCAAGATGATTCAAATTATTTCCCTGTGGTCTAATATGGCCCCGCCCCGGGGGTCACATGGTTTATATAGACTTATATAAGGAAAAACTTTGAAAAACCTCTTGTCCAAAACCACAGGGCCTAGGGCATTGATATTTTGTATGTGACATCATCTAGTGGTCTTCTACTAAGATTGTTCAAATTATCCCCGTAGGGTCAAATATGGCCCTGCCCCGGGGGTCACATTGTTTACATAGACTTATATAGGGAAAAACTTTGAAAATCTTCTTGTCCAAACCACAAAGCCTAGGGCTTTGATATTTGTAATGTATCATCATCTGGTGGTTCTCTACCCAAGTTTGTTAAAATTATCCCCCTAGGGTCAAATATGGCCCCGCCCTGGGGGTCACATGGTTCTATATTATAGACTTATATAGGGAAAAGCTTTTAAAAACTTCTTGTCAATAACCTACAACATTCAGATTTGGACCACATGTATGGTTTTGAGTGGCAAGATGAACCTTGACATGAGTTGACCTTGATTTTGACCTAGTGACCTACTTTCACATTTCTGTAGCTACAACCTTCAAATTTGGACCTCATGCATGGTTTTGTGCACTGAAAGAAACTTTGACCTTGACATTGACCTAGTGACCTACTTTCACCTTTTTGAAGGTACAGGCTTCAAATTTGGACCACATGCATAGTTTCGTGTTCCGAAATGAAATTTGACCTTGATTTTGACCCAGTGACCTGCTTTCACATTTCTCAACCTACAGCCTTCAAATTTGGACCACATGCATGGTTTTATGTACCAAAACAAACTTTGACCTTTACATTGACCTAGTGACCTACTTTCACATTTTTGAAGGTACAGGCTTAAAATTTAGACCACATGCACAGTTCTGTATTCTGAAATGAAATTTGACCTTGACTTTGACCTAGTGACCTACTTTCACATTTCTCAAGCTACAGCCTTCAAATTTGGACCACTTGCATGGTTTTGTGTACTGAAACAAACTTTGACCTTTACATTGACCTAGTGACCTACTTCCACCTTTTTGAAGGTACAGGCTTCAAATTTGGACCACATGAATAGTTTTGTATTCCGAAATTAAATTTGACCTTGATTTTGACCTAGTGACCTACTTTCACATTACTCAAGCTACAGCCTTCAAATTTGGACCACTTGCATAGTTTTGTGTACCGAAATGAACTTTGACCTTTAGATTGACCTAGCGACCTACTTTCACATTTCTGTAGCTACAGGCTTCAAATTTAGACCACATGCATAGGATTGTGTACCGAAACAAACTTTGACCTTGACAGTGACCTACTTTCACATTTTTGAAGGTACAGGCTTCAAATTTGGACCACATGCATAGATTTGTGTTCTGAAGTGAAATTTGACCTTGATTTTGACCTAGTGACCTACTTCCACATTTCTCAAGCTACAGCCTTCAAATTTGGACCACTTGCATAGTTTTGTGTACCGAAATAAACTTTGACCTTAAGATTGACCTAGTGACCTATTTCAAATTTCTCAAACTACAGCCTTCAAACTTGATGCGCATGCATAGTTTTGTGTACAAAGAACTTTGTCCTTGAAATTGATCTAGTGACCTACTTTCACATTTCTCAAGCTACAGCTTTCGAATTTGGACCACATGCACAGTGTTGTGTACGGAAATGAAATTTGACCTTGAGCTAGTCACTAAATCTTGAAATTTGGAACACTAAAAAATGGCACATTGGTGGGCGCCAAGATCACTCTGTGACCTCTTGTGCTCGACATAAAACAGCTTGGGCACCTGGAACTACTTTGTTGACAACCTGACAATACAGAATATGAATTCTTTATTACAGATGTGATTATAAACAGAGGTAATTTACTGCTGACTGGTAGTGAGGGAAAGAATGTGCGGGTGTGGTCAGTGGTGGGTGTAGGGGAAATGAGGCTCCCTGGGGAAATGTATAACATGCGCACGGGAGGTCTGACCATGGAAGACGAGATGAATTTAGACGGTGCTATAGTATCTGCTGCATTTGATGAGGCCATGGACATGGTAAGAGGGGTTGATTGTATTCTTATATGGAGTTTTTGATATTTTAACATAAATAATTTGTTATCATGATATTGTCATGTCTCAAATCCAGCTTAAGGTTAAGAACTGGTGTGTAAACCAAAATTGCAGTTCTGCTGCTACTTCAACTTGTGTCCCAACAGTCTTTGAAAAAATTACCAAGATATATTCATTATGCAGGTACAGTTGAATTGATACATATGATGATGACAAAAAGCAGCATTTCAGGTTTATTAATAGGAATGCTGTTAATCAATTAATTGCATAGGGTTTTACCCAAAACAGCTATTTCATTGGGATATGAATTCATGAATTTTAACTTTCCAAGATAAAAGAATAGGCACTTTGCTTGTTCGATAGGATTTAATTTTGTGGATTGATGCAGTCCAGAAGTCCATGATAAGTTGCCCAAGTCCCCCCACTGGAGAATAGAAAAAAAACTTCTGTTGTACTGATTATATTTGTTTACATATTTTTGTTGAATGACAGGGTATTGTGGGAACATTGGCTGGTACCCTGTGGTACATTAACTGGGGTGAGAGAACAAGTATCAGACTGGTATCCAGCCATATGAACAAGGTATTTACAATAGAACTTCACTGATTTAAATAATTGAATAATTCTGCAGCAGGTGTAGTGTTACAGTTGAAAGGCGAAAAAGGTAAAAAATAGAGCTACAATACAGATTATGTTTTAACTTTGTTGGCAGTTTAAAAAGATTTGATGGTACTTTAAACAGACATTTTTCTTTCGTTTTTATGAAGTTTTTCCTATCAGTGATACAGGGTAATACTGTTGACAGCAACGTCATCTTTGCAAATTTGGCTTCAAAATGTATAAGCGAAATATGACCTTTCTGTTTTACACTTCAGGTAAATGGATTATCACTGTGTAACAATGAACTGTTGGCATCTTGTGCTGATGATGGTAGTTTACGAGTATGGGCTATCAGTGACAGGGAACAAGCACTACAGTTCCAAGTCAAAGATCAGGTAAGGAACATGTAATTAAAAGTATTTTTTCTGATGCATGATATACATACTTGATTTTTTACAATTTAATGGACACTGTAGTTAAGCTTTGTAATGGTCTTTTTACAAATTTAATGAAAACTGAGAACATGATTGTAGCAGTCTAGTATATTTTAATCAGGTTGTACAGATTTTAATTTCAAGTTTGGAACTTGTATATTTGATACCATGTAATAGTGTGGAAGTTCTCTGTAAACACTTAAATACATGACCCTTCTTTCGGAGTGATTGTCTTTATACCTTTGTTTCTCACATAGGATATTAGAAATTATTGGATGTGGGAAGAAGGTCTAGTCATTTTTAGTTCGACTTTTCAAAGAAAAAAGTAGAACTATTGCATTGGCCCAGGTTTCGGCATCTCCTTCAGCATTGGTTAAAGTTTTTTATGAAGTCAAATATCTCAGTTACTATCAAAGCTATTGACTTGAAACTAAAAACAGTTATTTACTATTTAAGTCTACACCAAGAGAATCAATCCACATAACTTTGATTTGAATTTTGACAGAGTTATTCCCCTTTATAATTTGGAATTTTTTGGTTAAATTTTTTGATAAAGTCAAATATCTCTGTTACTATCAAAGCTATTGATATGAAACTTAAAATAGTTATTTACTATCAAAGTCTACACCAGGAGAAATATACCCATAACTCTGATTTGAATTTTGACAGAGTTATGCCCCTTTTAATTTAGAATTTTTGGTAAAGCTTTTACTGGCAAAGCTCTAATTAAAGCACCGAGAAAAGTTGAGCGCGTTGTCTTATGGACAGCTCTTGTTCATATAACTGATTAATTAGATGCTTTCAAAAACTTTTTTTTTTATCCTGCGCATGATAGATTTTTACAGCTGTATTTATACTAATTTTGACATAAATTAAGTAACTCAGTTTATCTTTTTTTTCAGTCATGCACTTGCCTAAGTTTTGCTCCCATGTCATCAGTATTGTTAAACCGGGTAAACGGGTCATCAGATATAGCTGCCACCTCATATCAGAAGAAAGATCAGTTACCAAACATTGCCGCTGGTTACAGTGATGGTACGGTGCGGATGTTTGATGTCAACAAGGTAGAGATGGTACTCAAGATGCATCCACACGCTGTTGCCGTGACTGCCATCAGCTTCTCATCAGATGGTAGGTGTTCTATTGATAGTTTATAATGTTTGCTGAGAGGAAAAAATTCAAGGATTTGCCAAGAAATAATTTAGAATGTATTTTGTGCTTATAATGTGGAATTCGTGGCATTATAAGAAAGTGAAGCAAAATATTTGACAAGGCATATTTTCAAAAAAAGAATAATCTGTATGTGAGGTAAAATTGACAAACAATAATGGTAAAAATTAGGGATAAAGGCTGCCAAAATAGAATGGTTAAGTTTCTTTGATTTGATTTCAGAATGTTAAAACCCTGCTCTGTAGGAAATCTGTTTATGCTAAATTATGTATATTCAGTATGAGCAGTGGAAAGTGTGTCAGAGAACTTTATACTTTTAAGTGACCAAAGCTATTCTTGTAGAGATGAGATTTATTACTGTACGTGACTTATTCTTGTATGTGACAGAACTGTATCTGTATTACAGGTACAATGATAATCTCAGGTGGGAGTGATGGTTTGATAGCAGTGAGTAGTCCTACCACAGGTATGACGGTCAGAGTGATTAGTGACCATAAAGGAGCACCTATAACTAATATAGATGTTACCAATAAACAGGTATGTTTAAGCATAATTTTATAAACTCTTTATGTTTAAATTTGACACAAAAAAAACAACCAAAAACACAGAGAAATAGTTCTGACATGATTTTGGAGGCCCTACAAAAGGCATTATCATACCTTCTGTCTTCATTCGATATCTATATTTGATTATTAATTTTGGAAGCAATTAGATATGTTAAAATGTTAGAGAGATAAAAAAAAAAGTCAGCAGTCCTTTCCTTCGATGAAAATTTATACCGGCAAACCTGTATTAAGCTACCATTTAAGGGAGTGTACTACCAGTTTAACTGTTTAAAGCAGGCAGTTTCTTAAGACAAGTTGAAATAGTAAGGGAAGTTAGCTGACTGGCTGCCTAATACAGGTAGGCAGAATTAACTGTACAAGGGTCTCAGCATGTAATACTATCAAGTATAATTTTGCTATGTTTTTATTGTTCACTTGCTGAAATTGTTGCATGTTTCTAGGACCAGGATGTTGGAGTATCCGCCCCTCTGCTTTGGTTGGCTACAAGTGCAGATAGGCGTGTCAGTGTGTGGAGTGCTGATTGGTCGAAAGATTTCTGCGAGCTTGTTGATTGGCTGACATTCCCAGCACCAGCATTTGGTCCTGATGGTTCTGTACTGCCAAAGGATGATCAGGTAACTAGAATGTTGTCTCGTAGTTTATAAAATACTGAAATATTGTTTTGATTTCATGGGCATGAAATTTTGTGACTTTGACCAAAACTGCAGTTTTATTGGTGGGGGTCAGAATTTTTGGATTTCAGATTGGAAAAGATAAAATTAAAAGAATTTTTAACTCACCTGAGCACAAATTGTTCATGGTGAGCTATTGTGGTCACGCTGTGTCCATCATGCGTCAAGTTGTCCATCTGTCATCAACACTTGTGTTTAAATGACATCTCCTCCAAAACCAATGAATGGCTTTTGATGAAACTTAGCCATGATGTTCCTTGGGTGGTCCTCTACCAAAGTTGTTCAAATGGTTCGGCTTGGTTGCAAATAGGGGCTGCCAGAGCTAAAAAAATATTTGATAAAAATTGATAAAACCTTGCATAAGTCTTTATCTTGATATGAATTTGCACACCATCTATTTTTTATCTGGCTCCACCCCTATTTTTAGAGCTATTGCCCCTGAAATAGCCAAAAATGCACATTTTCACCTTGTGACATGCCTAGCTCAATAAGCATTTGATATAGATTCGTGAAACCTTGCACGAATCTTAATCATGATATGAACTTGTGCACCTATTTTTCATCTGGGTCCGCCCCCTATTTCCAGAGTTATGGCCCCTGAAATAGTAAAAAATGCACATTTTCACCATGTGACGCACCTAGCTCAAAAGTGTTTAATGTAAATTCATGAAATCTTGCTTGAGTCTTTATCATAATGTGACCTTGCGCACTTGGCATTCTTCTTGAGAATCTTAGCGTTTATTACAGAGTTATGGCCCATGAAATAGTCAAAATAGTGGATTTTTTGTTTGTGATGCTCATAGCTCAAAAAGTATATGGTATAGAATAATGAATACCCATTAAGACTGCAAACATTTGAATTTTTTCCCTTTATTTATGACAAATGTACCATGGGGGGTGGGGGGGGGGGGGGGGGGGGGGGGGGAAGACGCACCCTGTGTCCTACAGACACATTCTAGTTTCCTATAAGTATATAGTAGAGGAAACTTTAAAAATCTTCTTGTGTGAAACTGTTGGCCCCATTTTAGAATGATTTTACACAGATTGTCCAAATGTGTGATCCTTTACCAAGATTGTTCAAATTATTTCAATTCATCAAAAAACATTGCTACCAGAGGGCATGGTCACTTTTCCAGGCCCGTGTCCAGGATTTTTTTGCTGGGGGGGCCCAACCTGGGGTGGGTTTGGGAGGGGTATCCCCTCCCGATGTCGAAATTTTTTTAATATGGTACATGAAAAGATGCACTTTCCTGCTACCTGAAACACCTTTAAGGATGCATGAATGTATTATATAATTAAGGAAAAGTCTATTTTTTAATCATTTCATCAAGCCTTTTCAATGTATGTATGATTGTACAGTCACAGTGTATGGACTTCATTTTTCTGTATGATACCCAGGTCTCAGTGTATTGGCTCTGATATCTACCAGTCCAATGTATAACCAGCTACCAGTAATAAAGAAGCTAGTGGTTTGAAAATCAACTTTATTTATCATAATAAAACAAACTATATGATTGTCAGCAATAATTATACTACATTTTAATCAAATGAATAAAATTTCATTCATTCTACCCTTTTCTTTCAATCATAATATAAAAAACTGTTTTCTAATTAAATTTAAAAATAAAAATAAGTGTAATTTCACTAAAAAGAAAGTTACCAAAAACTGCTCAAAACTGATAAACAAAATGACATGATTTGTAGAAAAATGATTTACTAAGTTCACAAGTAAGTATTAGTAATAAAATAAATAAAAACACAAAAATATTTTTTTGAACTTTTTCTGCATTTCTTGTGTTCTAAGCAAAAATAATGAAAAACTACCCACTACCGAATCAAGTACCACGTTTAAAAAGCAAGCGATCAATGAAATATGTAGCGTTAGAAATTGTCAGACTGGATTCCCAGGCTATGAAGCATGTACAGATAAATTTTTACCTGTAACATGCCTGGGGCTAATTTCCACTACCGGACACGGTTTTATGGCTCTTTAGCCTGTGTATTGCTGTCAAATCAAGCCAATTGCGCTGGTGTATAAATTTGTTAATTGAGGGGCCCATAGTAATAAAAATCGTAACTAGCCAGCCAGCTGGGGGGGGGGGGGCCCAGGCCCCCTGGCCCCCCACCTGGACACGTGCCTGTTTTCCCTATATGTATACAGTGGAAATTTCAAAAATCTTCTTGTTTGAAACTGCAAACCCAATTTTAAAATAATTTTACGCATTCAAATGGTTCTTGTGTGACCCTCTACAAAGATTGTTCAAATTATTCCGATTCGTCGAAAAACAGGCTGCCAGGGGGTCACTTTTCTTCTCTGAATCAGTAATAACGCCTTGATATAATAGAGCCTTGATATTTGGTGCGTGATGACAGATATGTAATGTCTGCCATAAGTGTTCAAATTATTGCCCTAGGTTCAAAAGTGTGTGTGACATATATATAATATAGGCTAACATAGAAGAAACCTTACTCTGTACTTAAAAAAACACACTTGAAGCCTAGTACACAGGTGAGTGCTTTAGGGTCTTTTTTGTTCTTTTGGATTTAATTTTGAGAAATCCATGAAAATCATTCCTGCACTAATAATGATTTTACAGTGTTATACCTTGGATCTGTATACGCACAGTAATGAAATTTTACTGAGCTTTTTTTCACTAATTTGTGAAAGTATGTAACTTTATTTTACAATGTATTACTCTTGACAGGCTGTATATAGTCAACTGCCACCAAGTATTGCCAGATTCTCCCCTGAGGAATCAGACATCATTGTGTATACTGGGTATGGTATGCAGAAAAACATGCAGTTTTACAGTCTGTCACAGAGAAAGGTATAGCATTTCTGTTTTGTCTGTATTGACTTAAATTCTGATTCTTAACTTATGCATGAAAATTTTGACAAGGTTTTGTAAGAATTTTTCATGCACATAAATGTAAGTTTTGTCCATAGTGAATTAGAGTGACTGTAATTTTTTACCCTAACAGCAAGACTTAGTGTCATTTCTCTCAGAACTGGATTGGTTTAACCTTTTAAAACCAGATGTTTATTTAAGGAACAAATTGTGATAGTGAACATGATGTTACCATCAGGGTAATCATTAGGTTTAATATTGAATTCTTTTAAAGGAATAAATCTTTGAAAGGACAAAATTATCAATTAATTTAAGGTAGTTGTTGAAATAGTGGACTTCCCAACATTGTATCACAATACATGTACATGTTTTCCATTGGCAAGTTTAGGAAACTATGCATTTTACTAATGTTATCATGATGTATGTAAATAATCATAGCCAATGGACAGTCATGACTCTAATTTGGTCACAACATTCATTTGGGACTGTACCAGTATGTGTTAGTTGTATAAAACTGTATCTAAAGGAACACATTTGGACTGTAAATATTAAAAATGGTTCTTAACCCAGCACATATAAAACACTTTATTTATTTCAGGTTTTGAGAACTTTAGCATTAACTCACTGGTGCCGAAGTTTAGACCTTGTTGCCGAGTGTCCTTTAATAGCTATTGGAGCTAATGGTAAATACATGATTTTATTTGTCATCATTGTATAGATTGAGGCCATTCTGGCCACGTAGTTAAAGTAGCCTACTTTGATTCCATTCGCTGCTGGAGGTTTGAAACTTAGCAACATATGCAGAATTCTTGCAAATAAGGAAGCTGTCAAGCTGACTTCAGGAAGGACAATGGTTCAAACAAGGTGCCACCATTTGTGCCATAAATTTTGACAGAAGAGGGAAGAGCATGTGATCTTTCTATCCCAGATGTTCACAGTAATTTCAATTCTGCCCTATTAGCTTAGTAGTAGAGTGTTGGTCTATGGATCTTGGGGTCGTGAAATCGATCCTTGGGCGGGTCGTATGTTCTCCCTGACTATTTGATAAACGACATTGTGTCTAAATTCAAAAGTCCTCCACCTCTGATTCATGTGGGGAAGTTGGCAGTTACTTACGGAGAACAGGTTTGTACTGGTACAGAATCCAGGAACACTGTTTAGGTTAACTGCCCGCCATTACATGACTGAAATACTGTTGAAAAATGGCATTAAACCCTAAACAAACAAACACAAAGTAATTTGATGAAAACTAAATGTCAGTGAATATTATTTTAGCATGTAATTAATTGTTACAGAAAAAAAAAATCAACTAAAGACATGTAAATTATTACCAAGCGACTGGTATCTCTGAAAGAAAAAACTGTCAACATGTTAGCAGTATAGATTGCTAAAAATACTAGTAAGAATATCTAACACTTGTCATATAGATTATTTTGCATTATAAATATAAATGAGGTACAATATACAATGCTAGGTAATTTATCTTTACTTCTAATATGTATTTGGAATCAGTTAGTCACTTCAAGAGAAGAAATTACTTCTGAGAAGTTTGATAGATGAACTTACTGCTGTCTAAACCTTGAATACTCTTGTAAACCCTTAAAAATGGTTCAGAAACAAATTTATCTTTCTGATTTCAGAACGTCTGTTGAAACTACTAGACTATTTTGAGGGCAGTTTTCAGGACTTTATTGGACATAATGATAGAGTGCAGGCTGTGAAATTCTCACCAGATGGAAAATACTTATTCTCTGCCTCACATGCTGAAATATTCATCTGGGATGTTACCCTGTGATAGTTTAAATGTTACTCTGGGATGATACACTGTGATAGTGTGAATGTTACTCTGGGATGTACTCTGTGATAGTGTGAATGTTACTCTAGGATGTACTCCCTGAGACACATCTAATGTTACACACTGGAATTTCTGGTATTACATTTTATGTTTATGGGATGATACACTTGTGTTGTAAGCTAGAAATGAGAAAATGTGAAATCCATCTCTTGATGAGTAATGGGGTCACAATGTTCAAGTAAAAATTAGGGAAAGTTCACTAATGGGGTGACATATTTCTTGTTGAATTACTGAATTAAGAAGGCTTGAAATATTAAATGTTATTATAAATCTTCAACATCATGTTGATCAGAACATGAATCATGTGGTCACAGAAGCTTGAACACATCATATAAATGGAATAAAGCAAAAAATGTGACATTTATGGGAATGATGGGGATACAAAGTCAAAATTTGATGAAATGTAAACCTACTATGTGACATGAATCCTGTGAGGAATAATGACACAGCCTGTAGCTAGAAAATACTACAGGGTGAGGAAAGCATGGCATTTTTAGTACTTCCTGTACAAAATAAGGCATTCCAGTATTCTGTGATATGTTGAGTGCTAGAGTGACTACTTAATTCGTGCCTATTGTAATGAAATTATCATCTGAAATGTATTTGTATTATTGGTGTTAGAAAAATTGTGCTTGTTGTAATATCTTCTACAGACTAGTGGTTCTAATGAAACAAAGCCAAATGTTTAGTCACTTAACACAGAAGTTATACTTGAATTTATCATCTGAAATGTAAATGTGTTCTTGGTGTTAGAAAAATTGTACTTTTTGTAATATCTTCTGCAGACTAGTAGTTCTAATGCACACAAAGCCAACTCTTCAGTCACTTCACACAGAAGTTATCCTTAAACTATAAATTCATATTTTCAGTTCTAACTAAACCCATATCGTTTTCCAATAAATCATTGAAGACTGAAAGTGTGACATTATTATGGGATAAAATCAGTTGGTACCAGTATGTCACAGTAATTGTGTCATAGCGTTGCCCTCAAAATGAATTGGACACAATACAGGCAATTTTTTTATAGATTTGGTTGAGGATGTAAATAGATATCCATGATAGCTTGTTAAAATAAAACATTACTTATTTCAATAGTGATTTTATTATTGAATAATCTTTGTTGTTCAGATTGTGGTTGCACCCTTGTGATATATTTTTTTTCGCACAAAGATTTTATTTAAGAAATAATAAGTTCCCCGAGTGTGGTTTATCATCTATATTTTATTATAACCTGTGCTTTGAGTTCTTATGCATAAGAATATATCACGAAGGCCGTAGGGTTGAGAGATACATTGTTTAGCATAAGAACGAAAAAATGGTAACTACTTTTTACGACATGAACTACACTTGGTGCTATGCACCTGGATTTGGGGGTTGAAATTTTCTCCATGTATTCTCCCCATTGCTTCAGGATTGCAGCAAATAAAGTGTAACATGGCCATCAGACCGTTCTTCAATTACCCTCTAGTCCCGAAAATCATGGTGAATCTCGCAGATTGTTCCCGTACGCACCAGATTTGTTGTTTGTGCCATTTTGCAGCCGAACTTTGTTGTTGTTTTTGTTATATGTGGATACCACAAGTTTTACGCTAGCATTTACAAACATCATGTGTCCTTCATTCATAAAAGAATTGCACATAGGGGTTTGGCGGTAATCGGAACAGTGAAAACAATTCTTTGCACGCACATGGGTTATTGCAAAATAACCGTAATTTCATTTTCTTCTCTGTGTATGTAGGTTATTTGTTGGTCGTGTTAAAATCAATGATAAAATCACTGTTAGGAATGAATCATTTCTTAGATATAAGACTTTAGTCTAGTATGTATATGTAGCACTAGATTTTTTGCCAGCATGACATTTTTCATCAGATAGATTGTTATTTCTTATACAAATTGGTAATTTAGCAAATGCATGCATTTCTAAACTTACAGGAATATTACTACAAGTGTCCTTTAAAATCACTAGGGGATTTATAAGGATCCTACACATACACAGTTTTCAGGAGAGGAGGTGTTGATATTGTAATTGCAAGAAATGTTTGGCTCTAGGATAGATTTCCTAAATAAAACTGCTCTTTTTCAGTATAAGAAATTTAGCTGTAGGTGGAAATGCCAAGTACTCTTGTATGTATTTTAACCTTACAGCCCGAATTTCTTATATGATCAATTGAAGTTTGAAGCAGATCTGTTCTTGAAGAAATTGTTTATCTATGTTTGTGTACATTATACCTGACGGAAGAATAATTGGTCTGTTGTATTTAATGTTAGAGGAATATTATTGTATTATGTAAGAAATATTACATTGTAAATTTATAGTGAGAAAATCTCATACTTTCGAATGTCCGTCCATTAATTTATTGAATATATGCTAATTTAATAAAGCTAGAAAAATCAATTTTGTCAACTGGTATTTATATTTTACATGTAGATTTATTGGACAGATACTATAGAATCATTTTATTTCATGGGAACAAAGTTTCATTTTGTCCAAAACAACTGTTTTGTTGGGATATGAATGTGTGAATTTAAGCTTCTTAACAAAATAATTGAAATTTACTTCATCACTGGAATTTAATTTCGTTAATCGACTCAAAAACAAAAAATTGTTCTGTCATTATATTTTTACAGGTAATGAAACTTTGCATAAATGTACAACAGGCTGCTCCAGACATGTCTGAATAATTCATCTGTATAAAGATAAAGCCCGCCCACTTAGCTCAGTAGGGAAAGCATTGGTTTGCGGATTGTCCTCCACGTCTAATTCATTACTTGCAGAGAACAGGTTTGTACTGGTACAGAATCCAGAAACACTGGTTAGGTTAACTACCCGCCGTTATATGACTGAAATACTGTTGAATATGGTGTTAAACCCAAAACAAACAAATCACTAAGGAAAGAAGTCCTGTTTACCTTTAATCCAATGACTCCATCTTAGCTGACTGATTTTTTGATTCCCTGTTCATGGGGAGAAAGTATTTTCAGTAATGATATTGTAACCATGACCTGTCTACTAACCTCAGTCTCCCATCCAAGTAGCAGGGCAGATATTCTAAGACTATTTTATTCTCGAGTTATATTTCTGAACCAATATGTTATACCAACAAATTCGTACAGTTTCTACAACTTACTTCAAAACTAGAAAATGCTTTTGTAAAAAAGCGCATGTCTCCCCCAATGCAAAGTCCTTTAGGCAAGAAGTCAATACGGGTCAGGAGCTAAAGTCAAAGAGACACTGATGGTTCTCAAGTTATTGATTGGAAATGGTTTTCCATGATCAGGCCCCTGTGGCCTTGACCTTTAACAGAGTGACCCTAAAATTGTTAGGGGTCATCTACTCTGCATGACCAATCATCCTATGAAGTTTCATCATTCTGGGTCAAGTGGTTCTCAAGTTACTGACCGGAAATGGTTTTCAATGTTCAGGCCCCTGTGACCTTGACCTTTCACAGAGTGACCCCAAAATCATTAGGGGTCATCTACTCTGCATGACCAATCATCCTATTAAGTTTCAACATTCTGGGTCAAGTGGTTCTCAAGTTACTGACCGGAAATGGGTTTCAATGTTCAGGCCCCTGTGACCTTGACCTTTAATGGAGTGACCCCAAAATCGATAGGGGTCATCTACTTTGCATGTACAATCATCCTATGAAGTTTCAACATTCTGGGTCAAGTGGTTCTCTAGTTATTGATCGGAAATGGTTTTCCATGTTCAGGCCCCTGTGACCTTGACCTTTGATGGAGTGACCCCAAAATCAATAGGGGTCATCTACTCTTCATGATCAATCATCCTATGAAGTTTCAACATTCTGGGTCAAGTGGTTCTCTAGTTATTGATCGGAAATGGTTTTCAATGTTCAGGCCCCTGTGACCTTGACCTTTTACGGAGTGACCCCAAAATCAATAGGGGTCATCTACTCTTCATGGCCAATCATCCTAGGAAGTTTCAACATTTTGGGTCAAGTGGTTCTCTAGTTATTGATCGGAAATGGTTTTCAATGTTCAGGCCACTGTGACCTTGACCTTTGACGGAGTGACCCCAAAATCAATAGGGGTCATCTACTCTTCATGGCCAATCATCCTATGAAGTTTCAACATTCTGGGTCAAGTAGTTCTCTAGTTATTGATCGGAAATGGTTTTCAATGTTCAGGCCCCTGTGACCTTGACCTTTGACGGAGTGACCCCAAAAACAATAGGGGTCGTCTACTCCAGCAGCCCTACAACCCTATGAAGTTTGAAGGTTCTAGGTCAAATGGTTCTCCAGTTATTGCTCGGAAATGAAGTGTGACGTACGGACGGACAGACGGACGGACGGACGGACAGGGCAAAAACAATGTCTCCAGGGGGAGACATAATAATATATCTTTATGTTAGCATGAAAATATCATAGTTTTAGCCAAACAACTACTTCATAAAGATAAGTATGTGCGGATTTCAAATTTCGACAGTAAAATGGGAATTTTGTCAATTTTAATTTATATTTTATGGATTTGTGCAGCCGAGAGTATAGACTGTAGACATTTTATAAAGAGACCACACAAAGCACTACCATTAGGTGCGTCTTAGTAGAATGGTCACATAATTAAAATTGGTGAATTTAGAAAGAGACCATCCAGCTGGCTTACGGAAGGTCGGTGGTTCTACCCAGGTGCCCGCTCGTGATGAAATAACGCACAGAGGGGCACCTGGGGTCTTCCTCCACCATCAAAGCTGGAATGTTGCCATATGACCTAAATTGTGTCGGTGCGACATTAAACCCAACAAAATAAAAAAAAAAATAGAAAGAGAACTGTTGATAAACCAAACTCAAGGTTTGTTCCAGTTTTCAGATGGCAAATACTTTTCACAACACTCCTGTTGCCTTTCCGTATTTGTCAACTGTTGTAAAGGTTAGAGGATCTTCATCAGTCATTTGATACGTAGTTTCGCAGACAATTTTACCAGCTGGAGCCAGTTGCTGATCACATAATAAACAAGAGGTCCACCATGCAGGCACTTTATACCCACAAGGACAGAAGCAAAATTAAAAGAAAGCAAACAAGAGATTTTTTTTGGGGTGGAGTGGGGGGGGGGGGGGGGGGGGGAGGTGTGTGCATGTGTATAAGGGGTGGAGGTGTAATATAGGTTGTATTCTGTACATCGTCTCATCACCACCTACCTGTATTCAAAGTTTTGTGTCAATACCTTTAATACATGTATGTCCTAAGTTATGCTCTGAACTAAAAATATGATGGGCAGATTTGGCATCGACCTTTGACATATCACCCTTGTTAAAACACTCTGCACATCGTGTCATCACCACCTACCTACTACATCCAAAGTTTGTATTCAATATTTTGAATGGTTAGTTAAGTTACGCTACGCTACGGATAATTTTGGCATTGGAGCTACATTTGTGACCTTGACCTTTGCCTTACAGAGCTAGTTCAAGAGCACATTGTCTTACCACCACACTGCGAAAAATATATGCATATACGGGAGTTTACGGTCCCGTATATGTCTAATATACGAATATCATATAAAAGGTATCTTTCCAGAAAGTATGATCAAAACCTACGCCTTAAACATACCTTTGGACCTTGACAATCCCTAACTTGGAATACTGACATAAACTGTTGAAACGTATTTGTGCTAAGTATGAATGAATGGATCCATGACTATTTGTGAGAAAAACATGAATGTCCAATTAAAGAATACGGGATTCCCGTATATGGAATGTTCCATATACGGGAAAAATGTTTCCGTATACGCCCGTATATTAGGAGTATACGGAATGCGTACACTCCCGTATATGGAACCATTTTCCGCAGTGCCACCTACCTACATCCAATGTTTGAAGCCAATAAGTTGAATGGTTAATAAGCTATATACTACCAACAATTTTGACATTTGAGCTGAATCTATGACCTTGACCTTTGCCCTACAGAGCCGGTTCAAACACATCATCTCACCATCTACCTATACGCCAACATCAGTCAATACCCTTAATGGTTATGAAGATACACTGGTCACACGAATTATGACAGATGAAGAGACGCATGTGTCATATAATGCGTCCAGTTTTTCAAAACGGGTGTATTTATAAACATATTTGCTGGATGTCTTTTGGCTGTCGATTCATATGAAAAATAGCTTCACATAGGTGCTTGTGTGTACAATATTGACTTACTGGATTTTCAATTTTTAAAAGAATGTAGCTCCTTATAATGCTTTTAAAGTTGACAAATATACCAAGGGAAACTGGATGGAAAAAAAGTCTATAAAACTACAACATATAATTGCAACAATATTTTATTTGCTAAAGACAAATTTAGCAAAAATAGTTACATTCATAGACTATGAATTCTCCTTTAGTTAATAGAATCGTAAATAGTATACATGTTTAACGATAAAAAAATGACGGGTGTATGCAGTGAAATTTGATTAACCTTTACCCTGCTATATTTCTAAAATGGACTGGTCCATATTTAGTATGGGCAGTACCACCATTTATTAAATGGGGTGATCACTGAAAATCTGACTGAATATGTGCAGGCTGATCTTGGTCTGCACTGGCTGCAAAGACAAAATCACTTGCTACCAGCAGGCTAAAGGTTAACTGTTATATTTCACTAGAAACCAATACAGACAAATAACATACACATTAAATATCTATAATTAACCTAAAAAAAACATCACTAGAGCAAAAACAACTGATGTGTATTTGAGTGTAAAACATGCGTAAAACATTTATACAGCTGGAAATAATAATAATTAACATACCGATCTAACATCTAACCTACATGAAGAATCTCTTTAAGTAAATAGAATAATATGTTGACAAAAAAATATGTCTTGATCCAAATTTGTGTCTCCTTTATATCGTTAATTTGTCACTGTAAGAAGTAAAACAAAAGTAAAGTAAACAGTTTAAGTATAAATTTAAACTTTTAGTATAAATCTGTGTAAAAAAACAACAACTGATACCTGGTGCCCTTTGGCCCCCATTTCATAAAAATGATTTCATATGTTTCTAAGGACTGGTAAAATTTTTTGTAAACATGCCAAAGATTCAAATTTTCACTATATAGAGAATCATGAAACGTTCCTGTCATATAACCTCAGCTCATAAAATTATACATGAACACATCACAATTTTCTTGATCGTATAATCTATACTATTTATCTATATTACAAGTTGGACTGTCGAATTGACGAGGTGGGCTGGTCAAAACTACTGAAAAAAAATGGACAGAATTTTCTATAATTTTTCTAGGAATTATTTAACGTGAAGAACAACAGGCACCTGGGTTTAAGAACAACTGAACTGGAGCTAGCTAGCCAGCTATAGGCTTCCCTGTATGTGATCCTACTTAGGCTTAAACCCAGTGGACACGAGTCAGCTGTTCAAGTCTGAGACTCGAACCACTCAAACACTTGAGTTAAACATTTTTCTTCGAGGTTTTTGGGTGGGCTTGATCATATTTTCAGCATGTAAAATTGGTACAATGAATCAGGTTAGCACTTAAAACACGATATTGCTATAATTTTATGTATAATCAGTAAAATATGTTGATTTATTTACAAGCAATAATAGGTCATGTATAAGACAGAAAAAAGAAAATAATCAGTATGTGATATGTAGAAGTGAAGAATGCCGTGTCGATTTAATGCTTTTATTAAAATTATAAAATAATACAAAGTCGTACAAAACTTATCCTAAGTTAGCTGTGTTTTTGCCAGTTAAGATTTTAATACAAATTGAGACTTCTGGCTAGAAAAGATTTCTGCTTAGATTTCAAATTCTTAAATCGCATGTGTGTTGAATATGTAGTATTTAACAGTACAGACAAAATGTAAGAAAACATGATTTGTAAATGGAGAGTAAATAAAAAAAAATGAATTACACTTCATTATTATATTTTATCCCAGTTTTCAAGAGTTACAAATAAATATTCAAAGAACAATATAAGAAATCCAGTCTGATTACCATAAACAACTTAATAAAAGACGTAAAAAAATTCAAAACAAGGAAATATCCTTGATTTGTTTGCGTACAGGTACAAAAGTTTGCCAGCTGTTCACTTGTATTTAAGCTGTACAATATGGCTATATTTTCATTTTCTCAACTGCCATTAAAAAAAAACACTCATCTTATTACGTCTGCCTTTCACAAATGCATTACCGGTATGCACAGTTCCAATCTCTTACAGCTAAAGTCCATTAATCCTGCCTCGAGTCAACATCACAACAAAATTTGTCTTCTCAAACTATTGTTTTAACACTACTAAATAATGTCTGTATCCATGGCAACAAAAGGGATTCAAAATAATATGGCAATAAATAACGAAACTAAATATCTAAGAACATGTAATGTGATAAATATGGAAAAAAGGCAAAATAGATGTGGCGCTCAGTATGATCCTCCTATCAGAGAAAGCAAACACCTCCGATAATCTCCTGATGTGTCACCCTGAAATACAGAAAAAAAAAAACATGGTGTTACATTTAAAAAACACCCACTGAATTGGAAAAATATCTTGCTGTAGTATCAGGTTAAACAGTAAGTCTTTCTCAAAAATCAAAATACCATAATTTTCAAAACAGATGGAAATTTTTATAGAATATTACAAGCGGGCCATGTTGACCTTAAATCGCTCACCAGAGTTTCACAGCTCAAACATGTTTAAGAAGCAACATCTCTAACAACCAAATAACTTAGAAAACTGGTTTTCAGATCCAGAGGAGACAATTTCAGTTTCTAACAAAGTAATATGGGGAAAACTAGACCCTTCCCAAGCAGCCATAGTTTTTTCTCCGTCAAATTAAGATGGCTGTTATTAAATTATAAATCGTAAGAGTTAAACTAGAAGTATTTCTGTGACATTTCAAAATTGGACCAGACTGGTTTAAAAGGAGATGGCATTTGATTTTTTTTTCTTCTATTTACACAAGTAAATAACATTAACAACTTCTGAAGAGCAACCTCAAAAAAAAAAAACATATCAAGGCCAAGTTTCATCAATTTCCAACAAATTGGGTAAAAGATGTTGTTTTACAAAAATGTTGATGGACAGGCCACAGGCCCAAGAATCGTAAGTGTTCACACTTCACACTTGATTTGTTGACCTATTATCTCCCAATCATATGATCCAGAGGCATGTAACAGTGTCAGTGGTTATACCTTTTATATCATATTGCAAAAACAGAGTAACAAGTATTTGAGGAGTTACATCCCTTCTGTGTATGTCATTACATGTATTACTGTGTTGCTAGCTGATGTATACATGTTCATATATCCCCAAATTTAACTAAATGCCATCATGTCAGTATGACCTAGAATATAACAGGAGTCATAAAGTTTTCTGCATATATAGTAACCAGCTGTTCAATCAAACTGGCAAATTCACAGCTTTTCTCAAGACGAGGAAACAAAATTATGTTATGTAAAAGAACTCGTTAGCAATGCTATAACAAAAGAAAACATCTTTAAATGACAGGATTCAATTTATTAATCACCAGTCTCAAAAACATGCCTATTAACCTGTACATTTTATTAGATTATTTGAAAAAACTTAAATGAGCCGTGCCATGGGAAAACCAACATAGTGGGTTTGCGACCAGCATGGATCCAGACCAGCCTGCGCATCCGCGCAGTCTGGTCAGGCTCCATGCTGTTCGCTTTTAAAGCCTATTGGAATTGGAGAAACTGTTAGCGAACAGCATGGATCCTGACCAGACTGCGCGGATGCGCAGGCTGGTCTGGATCCATGCTGGTCGCAAAGCCACTATGTTGGTTTTCCCATGGCACGGCTCAAATATTATGTCACTGAAGTCTCAAATCGATGGGTCAGTGCAACACGGTCGTAACTCTGTTTTTTTACCAAACTCACTTTTTTGCATTAATTGCTTTATTTTACACATATACATCATTTCTGTAAATATCTAGATCAAGTTCTGAAAATTTAAGTGTGAAAAAGTAAATTTGCCAGAAGGTTGTATCTCAGGTAGACACTTTCAGTTAGTGCAACATGGTCGTAACTTGAGATACGACCATGTTGCACAGAGATACTCTTAACTTAGCAGCATGGTTTTCAGTGCAACATGGTTGTAACTCATGTTAAATTCTATAAATAGAAGTGAAGATGAGCTGTTTATTGATTTTTCTTATAGATTAAAAGAATTAGTGACATCATAACTGATGTCATGAAATATTGGTATTGAAAGATTATTAAACAGAAGATGGAAATAAAATAAAAATATTATATTTTTGAAGTAATGAAAATATTTGAAGAAGGTTTTACTACTAAATCAGCCAGAACTTTGAATGAAGATTAGATAACACAAAAACATCTATAGGTAAGTTTGATACAAAGTTTATTAGTATTTTTATGTATTATAATATATAAACTGAGTAATACTGCTAAAAGAATATTTATTACATTAAAATTTTTTGTCTCTGTTTGTTTTATCAATGTTATTAATGCCACATTCAATCCCTTAAAATAAAGATAATGATGGTTGTAAAATTCATGAAAACCTATATGCACTTTCTCTAATCTTAAGATAAGAGTATTTAATTGTTTTAACATCATTGTTGACCAGATTTCTATAAAATTTTATATTAATGATAAACTACGGTGGTTATTCTTTTAGTCTTTTTAGCTTGACTATTCTGAGAATAGTCTAGCTATTCTACTCACCCTGGTGTCAGCGTCAGTCTCATACCTTGGTTAAAGTTTTTCAAGGAAGTACATAATTATGTACCTTTCATTTAGTTTATACTAATTTGTTTTATCTCCAAAACTGATGCAGATTTGAATTGAAACTTCACATATGTAATGAGGATTATAAAACTAGGTGATAGCATCAAGTCCCATAACTCTGACATGCACTTTGGCCAAATTATGCCCCCTTTTGGACTTAGAAAATCCTGGTTAAAGTTTTGCTTGCAAGTAAATATAGCTATTACTTAATGGCATATAGCTTTTAAACTTATTTTTTCTTTTTCTAGGTCAATTACTGGGTCAAGTACCATAACTCTGATTTTTATTTTAGCAAATTATTCCCCCTTTCGGACTGAAAATCTTGGTTAAAGGTTTTGCATGCAAGTTACTGTATCCAAAACTAATCAGTTATTGAGCTGAAACTTGAACTGAAGACTGTGTCTTTGGGGTTATAAAACTAGGTGATAGCATCAAGTCTCGTAACTCAGACATGTATTTGGGCCACATTATGCCCCATTCTGAACTTTGAAAATCTTGGTTACAGTTTTGCATGCATTAGATACTATCCCCAAAACTAATAAAGATACTGGATTGAACTCTGTAGATATTTTAACATTTGTGGTATTAAATTAAATATATTCCTGCTTCTGGGACAACAATTCTAATAGTTGAGCACTGGCTGTCTTACGTACAACTCTTGTTACTGCATTTACTGATAATTATACTAAAATGCAACATGTTAAGAAAATTAAAAGAGCAAAAATACACAGGTAATTATCCTTTTTCAGAAATCAGTCTACCTGTGCCTAGAACAATGTTAGCAACACGTCACCAGGGTGATAAGATATACAAAGGAAGTGGCAGACAATGCATTGGGAATTCCATTCAGTGTCTGCTTACTGCTAAAAGCTCAAACCCCTGTAAATGGACAACATCTACTCTAGATGATATACTGTATAAAGGGGACCAGCTATATCAAACTCTTATTCCTAGCAATGAGTCATACCTATCTCTTGAGGATATCCCTTCAACAATAAGCAGTTTTATGGTACGTTTCCACGCCATTACAGGGTACCTTGGTAACCAGAAGAACTGATCCACCAACTTACACTTTAGAAGATGCAATAGATAAAATGTTCACGCCAATTTGTAACAAAAGTGGATACCTGTTTACCATTGGATCAAGTAGTCCTTATTACACAAGTGCTATTGTGGTAGACAATAACCAGTTTTATTTCTTTGACCCCCATAGCAGATCGGAGACTGGTATGGTAGTGGCAGATGGTCAGGCCTGTATGACAACACATCAGAACACAAGACAACTTTGTCATTTCATCAGACATTTATCTGCATCTTTAAGATCAAACAGTAGTATCAATTTTGAAATTGCAAAACTGTTATTAACTGATGTACATTCTAGCACTGATTCTACTGACTCTGATTTTTCTGGCTTTAGCTCTGTAAGTGATGGGGAAGTTTCATGTAAACTGTTTCTAGCAAAAGAAAAAAATGACAATATTGATACACTTGAAGTTTCAGATGTAAGCAGTGTCTACCTGTCTGATATATCGCAGTCTTCAGTTGATTTAGATTCTAGTTATCTCGATAGACTCCTTGATGACTTAAATGACAGTGCCACTTTTATAAAATCTTTAAATGTTGATGCACTGAGTCCTATCAGTGATGAAAATGGTGTCCGGGGGAATGATAATTCCAGTGATGGTGATGATGATTGTTGCATAAATGGCAATTATGATGGTGATAGCCATGGTAGTAATGATCAGTATCAAAATGAGTATGATGTTGTTTGTGAAGGAGATAATGAATCAAATGATGAATTCACTAGCATTCTCTCCTCTAAGAAACGTAAAAAGGGTAAACCTTTTAGCACCCCAAAGTATACTAAGGATGATGTGCCTGTATATCCTGGTAGTGATTCAGACAGTGGGGACAATATCCCACTGTCTAAATTACGCAGGAGGTTATATGTTGCAACAAAATTACCAGATACAGATGAAAATGGCCCATGCTTTAAACTGAATATAGGTAGTGACAATTTGGACACGAATAAAAAGCAGACAGGTAATGTTGAACCTTCTTGTAGTAGTGTCACGCAAGATCTAGAACCCTCTTCTGATAATGAAAATATTGCTGAAAATAAAAAAGCAAGAAGCAGGAAAAGGCAACGAAATCAAAATGGTTGGAAAAGAAATGTAACTAGGAAACGTAGAAACGAAGGCAAAAGTTACATAGACAGGACTGGTAAGTATAGGGCAGCAAAAAAAATGAAACCTGGTTGTGGTCAAAATTGTAGATATAAATGCAAGCAAACTTTCAGTGATGAAGACCGAGAAACCATTTTTCATTCTTTCTGGCAACTTGGCTGTATTGAACGACAAAGGTATTTCATACATAAAAATTCTACAAGGAAACAAAAGACAAGCAAAACAAAATCTGCAAGCAGAAGGCATTTTTCTATTTCGTACTTCTTGCCAAGATCTGATGGTGGAACAGCAAAGGTTTGTAAAACTTACTTCTTGCATACATTAGCTGTGTCTGATAAGATGGTTAGGACTGTTCACAGTAAGTCGGAAGTTGCTGGGGTAGCTGTGGATGATAGAGGGAAACACAAATACCGTCCAAATAAAATTACTGACAGTCAAAAACAAAAGGTAAGAGATCATATAAATTCTTTCAGAAGTGTTGAGAGTCACTATTGTAGGAAAGATACAACAAAAAAATATTTGCCCTCAGACCTTAGTGTAGCTAAGATGTACAATATGTACAAACAAATGTGTGAAGCAGATGGTGAAATGCCAGTAAAGTTGTCATACTATAGGGAATACTTCAACTCAAATTTCAATCTGGCCTTCAATAAACCTTTAAAAGACCAATGTGATGTTTGCAGCATCTTTCAAAATTCTAATGACCAAGAAAAAGACACACTTAAAGATGACTATATAAGGCATCTAGAAAACAAACAGATGGCCCGTGAAAATAAAACCTTGGACAAACAGAGAGCTAGAAACTCTAATGAACCAAATCTTGTGGTAGCGGTTTTTAATTTGGAGGAAGTACTTCTGACTCCAAACAGTTTTCAGTCCTGTATGTATTACAAGCGCAGGTTGAATACATTTAATTTCACAGTTTATGATATGGGCACAAAAGATGGTTACTTTTACATCTGGCATGAGGCCATAGCAAGCAGAGGGGGGTGTGAAATTGCATCTTGCGTGTTTTCATTTATAAGTGATATGAGTAGAAAGGGTAAGAAAGAGTTCATTTTTTACTCGGATAATTGTACAGCACAAAATAAAAATAGGTTCTATGTAACCATGTTGTGGTTCTGCCTGCATAAATTTGGCTTAACTTCAATTACTCATAAGTACTTAGAGAAGGGACATACGCAAAGCGAGGGCGACTCTATCCATGCAGCAGTTGAGACTGCACGTCGTAAGATATCGGTGTATTCTCCCCAACAATGGTCTGCTGTTGTCAAAACATCAAGAATTAATCAGCCCTATATTGTTAAGGAGATGTCACTGCAAGATTTCTTTGATTTCAGGCAAATGTCCACAAACATTAAAAATTTTGAAATCAATTCTGAAAATGAAAAACTGTACTGGAATTCTATAAAAGTACTGCGGATTACTTCTTCTTGTCCAAATCAAATAGAGTACAAAATGGATTATTCTGGTGTTTCTCACTTTCTAGATTTATTTCATCGTCTTCGTCTAAGAGAAATCCCAAGCCCTCATAGCTTAGGCTTGCCTCAACTGCGTAAGGCTATGATCAAAATTAGAAGATTAAAGTACTTGGATTTGGTTGAGCTTTGCAGGAAAAACATCATCCCTAGTATACATCATGCTTTCTACCTCCTCCTTCCTCATGAATAAATTAAATCTCATGGCACCCTGTTAGAAGTCTCAAGCTTAGATTTTCGTGTATAATTGCCATAAGCTGATGTATTTAGGAAAGTAGTGAAAGCATGCCCAAAAGATGTTGATATTATTTATCTTGAAATGCATACTTCAATCTATTTAGAGTGGCACCATCAAGCCAAATTGTTGATGTAAATTATGGTTTACATTGCTTTGAAGGTATTTTAGTCGCAATTACAATAGACAGTGTTTCATGGACTTAACATTGCTGTATTGTATTTGCATAATAGTACTTTATTTTTATCCTGAATAATAGAAAAAATAAGTTGTGACACATAACTATGCTTTAGTTTTACACTAGGCTGTTCTATATTCCATATTAATTTTACATGAAGCCCAGTCCATAACCTAGAGTATTATTTTTGTTGATGGTTAGCATTTACGAGTTTGTGTTATATATAGATGTATCAGAATGCATTATTTAGTGAACTTGTTATAAACAGAGCTTTTCATATACAACTGATATAAATTGTAATATTTACTTTGTATAATGAAATTGTTTTAATAATTTTCCATAAAAATTATTTCTAATTCAGGAATAGTCATTATTCATAATTGTGAAAATAGTAACCTTGCCACTTGCGATTATTTTGGATTTTCAATGAAATATACAATGTAAAGGTTATATGTTAGTATAATATTACTGAAGAATGCATTTGTTAGTAATATATTAATAATTCTTTTAACAAACAGCTGTTAAATCAAATATATTAAGCACAGTTTCTGATTTTTTTTTGAGTTACGACCCTGTTGCACTGAATCAACAAGATGAATATGCTCACTTTTCAGCGCAACATGGTCGTAACTCACAAATCTTCAAATATATCTTTATTGATTTTTTTTTTTCAATTTTATCTTGCATATTCTTGATTAAACTTTGTTCAGAAATAAAAAGTTAAAGTGTCCTGTTTTTCAAGTGTTGCATTTGTTCATTATGGTTTTTTTTGCTTGTCCTGTAAAGTTTTGAAAAATCAAGTTACGACCGTGTTGCACTAACCCATCGAAATGTGGAATTTTCAAAACTGTTGATTTATATGATGATATAATATGTGGATATTTGTACAAGAACAATAATTTATACACTCATGCAATATGGTAGCACACAGCTTAGGCCTGACAGCCATCTTGTTCCCACAGCATACATGTACATAGTGAAATTTAATACTATATATATTGGTAAGCTGCTATGAAATTAACTTATTCCAGTCATGTTATTGAATTCAGCTACCAGTACCTCTTTACCCTTCATAAAATACTTTTAGTAGTATTACCAAACTTGTCAAAGAAACCAAAGTTGTGAATGTAAGGATCTAAAGAGGGCCAAATTGTGAATACAAAGAGTCAAATATGAGAATTCAGCAATGTGAAAATGAACCATGTGTAAAGTATGACTTAAGCTAGAACAGCAGATTCCTTGTTAAATATGGAAGGGATGGACACCAAACAGGACATGAAACACTCATAAAGGTCTTCTTATCTTAGACAACCATCTAATGTGGCTTCATCTTGCATACAGAGTAGATTATGCAAAATCCCCTCACATTAATGGTATGTAATTTGTGTTACTCTGTTGTGGGTTCTGCATAGTTTTGACAGCCAAACAAACAACTCATATCTGCTAAATAGCCCTTTGTCCTAAATAGCCACAGCATAAATGTAAGTATTTATTAATTTGTTTGTGCTCTCCTGTTAACTTTCTAGAATTTGCATGAGATTTCATACTCCTGGAATGTAGATCAACTCTTGAGTACACCAACAGTACAAAAGTACATAAAGATAAGGTATTAAAAGTTATTAACTCATTTGGTACAGATAAAAGTTAAACTTGACAAGTTCATAATACAAACACTGGCACCCAAACAAAATTTCAGTCAAACACGAGTTTACTTGCACCTTGAATTCATAACAGGGGTAAGAAGCACCTTAAAAGTCTAAGAAAGGGACTCCTAAAGCAGTAAAGAGATACCTTATTTAGTTAGGTTAGAAATCAGACACACTACAAACTGTGATACCATTCACCACTCACTGGGACAGAAATGTGAAAACTTGTAGCTGAAGATACATGTGATGTCAGACATAATACTTCTATTCCAAGAAGAAATTGGACATAACACACAGCAGATGTCAAGCAAGTGAAAACTTCATACTTTTGTTGCACTTACACCATCCCTTAAATGTACTGGTTTTAATGCTCTTATCTGCGAGTGGGATTTTCTAAGGAACAAAGTTTACACATTTTTTTCATCACTTTGACAAGGACAACATTGTCTTTACCCACAGATACAATACCAAGGGCTCATGATATGTAATCTAGAAATTTCTACTGCACAAGTGTCACTTTTACAGAAACATCAACAAAGTTAAGTAAAGATACAATATTTCATAAACTCTATAACACCAACATGCACAGTTTGTAACAGATAGTCCAGACAATTTATACTGGACAGGTGTGTATAAAATCTATATTTGACTGTAAGCAGAAGATATGCAGTGGTGTGGCCCTATACACCTAGCTAATCAAATTAAACCATCCCTATTAGATAATATTTGATAAAGTTAATCTTCAATTTACCTACTATGCAAGGTATTTTACTGAACAGAGGGCAAGATAAAGTATACATTTACATACCATTATACTTGTTTATTTAACTTAAAAAAGTTTTTCTTTTTCATCTAAATTTGTGATCGAACAACAAGATTAACAAGAGCTGTCTGTAAGACAGTTAATGCTCAACTATTGAAACTGTTGTCCCAGAAGCAGGGTAAGTAGAATAGTCCAAACTATTCAAATAGTCAAGCTAAAAACAGTGATAGAAGATCTGCATAAAGTGAGGTATGACTGCTTATAAATGAAGAAAGAAGTTTGCTGGTCTTTCTTTTTCTTTGCAGTACAATAAAGCATAACAAGCAGCTAATGCCTGATGGTGTACTGGCCGGATTTTCTGAATAAGGTGATAATGAGTTAAAGTTCTAATAAAGGCATACAATAAATCACCTCCAAATTAATAAGCACAACTGAAGGAAAAAGGGATAGAAAGAAATGGACAGGTAGAAAATGAAATTAAAGAACTAAATTGGTGTAAAAAGTAAAATAAAGAAATACACCATTTTCAATGTTTATATCCCTGTGACCTTGACCTTTGACCCTGAAATCAATAGGGGTCATGTACACATCAAGACCAACATACATAAGAAGTTTCAAGGTCCTAGGTGAAATACTTGTCCAGATATTGAGCAAAAACAATTTTCAATGTTCAGATCCCTGTGATCTTGACCTTTGATCCAGTGACCCCGAAATCATTAGGGGCCATGTACACATCAAGACAAACATACCTATAAAGTTCCAATGATCTAGGTGAAATACTTGTCCAGATACTGAGTGGAAACCATTTTCAATGTTCAGGTCCCTGTGACCTTGACCTCTGACCCCAAAATCAACAGGAGTATGTACACACTAGACCAACATACCTAGTATGGAGTTTCAAGGTTCTACTTCTAGGTGAAATACTTGTCCAGATAATGAGTGAACAGAAAGGTTAACATGAGATTCATTATTTCCATCCATCCACCTGCCCACCCATCCTCCCAGACAGACCTAATCCACAAGTCGGATTTTTCTTCGAAAATCCTTCCAATAAAAATACTGACTAACTTCCCTGTGGATTTCAAATGACTGATTACTTGAATACTGGTCTGAAGATCCAAGGCATATACTGCACTTTATATTATATAGTGCTCTGTTGGACTACAAGTACCTGCCAATACTAATTCTAACTTAATAGCTGAAGTGCTGGTAAGGGTGCAAAGGGTACAAATCTTTCCATGCAAAATGGTTAAGTTGTGAAACTGATATGATACAGCAAATAAAAAAGTAATCACTTAGATGACATATGGTAGAGTGGAAACTTAGTTCAGTTACATATTAATGTCATTAAATGAATACAAAGCATTGGCTTGTAACCAAAATACACAATCAATTTTATCGAAATCAAGCACATCTGAAAGTTTAATAATTTAAGGTGACCCTCATGACTGGTAAAACTTTCAAGGTTTTCCGCACAAACATCTAATTTGTCACCAGTCTAAATATCTCCTCCCACTACCGGGTATATAGGGAAAAGCTAAAACTACAAAATATGCTACTTTAAAAAAACCCAAAGAATCTCAGAACAATTTTGAATAATTTTATAGTGACTTATTACTGCAAGCCATTCCCCAGATATAAAAGGTACCATGTTACCACAGTGTTAATGTGGAAAATTAATATAATTTACTTACTTTTTCCATTACGTTTTCACATTTATAAATAAATAATTAAAGTAGTGTCTTAAGTGCTGTACAAGTAATACAAAAAACACAGTCATCCTGAGCCTTTAAGAAATGCACAACCAAGTTTGAAAAAAAAAATTGTACTAAGCAAAGAAAAGTTTCATCAACCTATACCAAGGAGGAAATAGCAAGAGAGAGTTGCAGCCATTTTATCCAGGAGGCGGTCTTAACAGTGGGTTGACAGTGGGTTGAATCATACAGTCTAGTTTTGTTTATAAACATTGTCATTTGCATTAATTTATCAGCTTTGACATAGAAGTTTTGAAGTCTTGGAAGTTTTGTTGATTGATTCTCAAATTATAACCCAAGTTTCTTTCTTCTTAATTTCTTTAAAATCCCCATCATTGTGCCTCCAAGATCCACTATTTTAGAGTCAAAATGAAATAAAAAAAATGACACCAATGGAGGTCACCCCTTTATGCATCTACCCCCCAGTGCCACAACAATATTCTGGAGTACTGGACTTTGGTAAATTATAAAACAATAATAATGTACACGAAGATGAAAATACAAGTGCAGACATACTACATAGATAATTAATCAACATGAACTAAACAAGAGACAGTTCAGAGCATGATATAAAATAAAACCACATACATAAGAAGTGGTTCAGTGCCGCCCAACAATTCCAGCATAAACACGAATCACCAGATATGTCATCCAAATCAAGAACACTGTCGAAATAAGAAAACTGAGGAACACTTTGTGCAAATCAGAAATATATCTAGAAAGAAAACTAGCGGTCAGAAACAATTGATCGCAATAACTCAGTAAATTTCCAAGATCTGGCCCAACTGAATACCTAATTTGTCTTTCTTCCTCCAAAGTCCTTGACTCCATTCAACAGTAACAGAATGCAAAGAGACTTAAAAATGCCCATTTGCTATACTATTCCAAACACAGAGAAAAGTGAAAATGAGAGAGAGCTGTGGGTGCAATACAAAATTTTTAAAAATAATTTAACTTTTTACTTTTGGATGTGTGTGGGTTTAGCGTGCATTAATAAGGAAGATGGATTTTAAGAAACACAAGGTGCATGATTTATTTTACTCTACTGATTACATAATTATATGCACTAAGAAAAGCACTGGGAAAATACAACAGCATCTTTCATATTGTTCAAATAGTCAAGAGGGCCATGAAGGCCCTGTATCGCTACCTGACTATTGACTAAGATCATCAAATTAACTTTCTGACCAAGTTCATAAGATTGGTCATTAATGTCTCTAAAGTGTTAACTACTTTTCCTCTGATTGACCAGTACCTATTCTGACCCCTATGACCCAGATTCAATTCACTAAAGTCATCAAGATTACATCTGACTAAGTCAGTAAAGATGAGATAAAGTTATAAATGTGTCCTAAGTGTAACAAACTTTCCTTAATTACTAGTAACTGTTTTTGACCTCACCTGACCAAGATTAAAACGATTATAGATCATCAGATTAACATTTGGCCATTTTCATTGAGATATGGTCATAATGTGGCCTCTACAGTTTTAGCTAGCTTTTCCGTTGATTTGACCTGGTGATCTAGTTTTTGACCCCAGATAATCCAATATCGAACTTGTCCAAGATTTTATTTAGGGTAACATTCTGAACAAGTTTCAATATCATTGGGTCAAAATTGTGACCTCTAGCACGTTATAAAGTTTTTCCTTTGATTGACCTGGTGACCGCCAGTATTGACCCCAATACATTTTTGAACCGCATCCAGATTTTTTAGAATAACATTCTGCCATTTCATAAATTGGTTAAAATTTGAACAGTGTTAACAAGCATTCTTTGAGTTACCTGGTGACCTAGTTTTGACCCAGATGACCCAATATCAAACTTGTCCGAATTTTATGAGGTAAACATTCTAACAAGTTTTCAATATGATGGGCAAAATTGTAGACCTTTAGCACTTAACAAGCTTCCTTTGATTTGACCTGTACCTAGTTTCTGACCCGATGACCCAATATTGAATCATCCAAGATTTTATTAGAAATTAAATAACATTCTGACCAAGTTTATTCATAGATTGGTTAAGATTTGACCTTTGTTAACAAGCTTTCCTTTGAATGACCCCGTGACCTGTTTTGACCCCAGATACCCAATATGGAACTCGTCCAGATTTTTTGAGGAATTAAACCAATTATAATTAAGATTCCAAAATTGGACCTCTAGAGGTTAACCAACTTTTCCTTATTTACCGTACTAACTTTTTACCCAGATGTCCAAACAAACTCGTCCAAATTTTATGGAGGGTACATTCAACCAGTTCATTAAGTTTGGGCCAAATTTATGTTTAAGTGTTAACGTCAAACTGTTGATGACGGACGGATGCTGACGCGGACTGATGGTCACAGGGCATCACAAAAGCTCACTTTGAGATTCGTCCTCAAGTGAGCTAAAACTGATACCATATGTTAATCAATAACAAATTAACCCTTAAAACCACATCATCCTTTTTCTAAAACCCTTGCAATCCTTAAATTATCAATGAGAAGGACATAATCTGGCAATCCATATTCCTTCGTGTAAATATGTTCTGTACGATGTAACAGCATCTTCATGCTGCATTATGTATCATACAGCATCTGCTTACAATGAATTTAGAATGCTAAATTGTTCGAAAGCCAAATTTAAAAATCCTTCAAATTATAGAGATACGCACTAAACCTTGCCTATGAGTTGTGATGTCTTGATTGACATCCATTTGTGAGAAAGGAATGAAAATCCTTCAAAGGTAGAATACAGAGTACACAAAATCAAGTCAACCTTGACCTATGTACCTTGACCCAGCGAACTGACTCTAGTCGACTTGTCTGATAGTATTATTTGACCGGTTTTAATGACTCAAGGTAAGAGAATACAGAGCGACACAAATGGAAGGTTAAACCTTTGACCCGAGTTGTGACTTCCTTGAGCCACTGGCTGATTCATGATCTGCACAGCCCTGATGAGGTTATCATTTGCCCAAGTTGAAATCTCAGGTAAGTTAGGAGTTACAGAGCGGACACAAAAGGGAAAGCTCAAACCTACCTAAGATGTGACTCACTTTAGACCTTATGTTCTTGTTTGTTTGTTTGGTTTAAGCGTTTCAACAGTATTTCAGTCATTACGCTGGCAGTTAACACTAACAGTGTTCCTGATTTGACATACAAACCTGTTCTCCGCAAGTAACTCCACTCCCACAGGAAAGGAGTGGAGACTAATTTTCGACACAATGTCGATTATCAATAATCACGGAGAACATACGCCCGCCCTAGATCAACATCGCTACTACTCGCGATCCGTAGACCGACGCTCTTACCTACTGAGCTAAGCGGGTGGGCCTATTGACCTTAAGTTGTGACCCTGACCTTGAGCTAATATGACTGACTCCTAAGTTCTGCATATCGTCTTGATGAGGTGATCATTTGACCCAAGTTTCTTGAAAATCCTTCTATGGGTTTAGGAGATATGGAGCAGACATGGAAGTGTTACAGACGGATGGAAAAGTGGAGAACAATCTTATAACCCGCCCCCCTCTCCCTCCTCCACACCACCACTCAGGGATTCTGATCAGACTGTGCAGATGCGCAGGCTGGTCTGGATCCATGCTAGTTGCAAAGGCACTATGTTGATTTTCTTGTGGCGCAGCTCAAGTATTGTCATTACAGGTCCACTACCTTAACATAAATGATACTCACTATCACTGAACCTCAAAATAACCCCAGTAAAATAATTTGGAATCAAAACAACATGGGCTGAAGAAATTAAAGGCAAAATCGGGAGTCAAAACAACTTGTGAAAAGAGAATTCAGGCCAAAACAACCACTTTAGAAATATGTGGTCCTTAAAGAAAGTTTCTACTGGCACATAATCAACAACAAGAGGTCCATAAAGGCCCTGTATCGCTCACCTGACATACTGACCTAAAGATCATCAAGATTAACATTCTGACCAAGTTTCATTAAGATATGGTCATAAATGTGGCCTCTAAAGTGTTAACTAGCTTTTCCTTTGATTTGACCCGGTGACCTAGTTTTTAACCCGCCATGACCCAATCTCGAACTTGTCCAAGATTTTATTGAGGGTAACATTCTGACCAAGTTTCATTAAGATTGGGCCAAAAATGTGACCTCTAGAGTGTTAACAAGCTTTTCTTTTGATTTGACCTGGTGACCTAGTTTTTGACCCCAGATGACCTAATATCGAACTCGTCCAAGATTTCATTGAGGGTAACATTCTGACCAAGTTTCATTAAGATTGGGCCAAAAATGTGACCTCTAGGGTGTTAACGGTCAAATTGTTGACGATGGATGGACGGACGACTGACGACGACGGACACTCGGCAATCACTAAAGCTCACCTTTGAGCACTTCATGCTCAGGTGAGCTAGAAAGTTTGATCTAAAATTTCTGTGCTACACATTATTTTTGATTTCAAATTATTTTTGGAAAGCAATCATTAATAGTGAGTAGGATGTATTTCAAAAACTTTATAAACCTTAAAGGAACACAACACCAGTGAAAAACACAAGTTGAAATTAAAGTCTGGTGGGATACAATTATTTTATCAAAGGCAATCACTGACAAAATAGCCAGCCACAAGCACAGACAAATCTTCAGTTTATGATCAGAAACCATTTTCAGCCTGGAGGTCCCACCGATCCGAAACACTGTCAAATCCTACAAAAGTTTGACAGTCTAAGGCCCTTCTGTTCTCACAGACACCTTTTCAATGCTAAGGTCACTATGACCTTGACCTATGACCTACTGACACCTGAAAGATACAAGGCATATACAGTCAGTAGACCCATGAGTTTGAGAACTGATCTGGCCGGCTAATTATTTGTTTCTCCAGTGCCCAGGGCAAGCCTTAAAAAAACTTTGTTTTTATTACTGAACTTTTGTGGTTTAAAAACATCTAGTTCTTGGGGATATGAATTACTGGATTTCCACTATTGAAGACAAGATGGATGGGCATTTTTTTGATCCCTGGGATTTAATGCAACAATGAAATCCATAAAAATAAGTTCCAATAAATATTAATGCTTCCACAGTGTTTAAACTGTGCAGGACTGTCACATTCCGTAAGAAGTATCTCTTATCTCCATAACATTAGGAACACTACTACATACATAAGCACATTTGAGCCGTGCCATGAGAAAACCAACATAGTGGCTTTGCGACCAGCATGGATCCAGACCATCCTGCTCATCCGCACATTCTGGTCAGGATCCATGCTGTTCGCTAACGGTTTCTCTAATTGCTATAGGCTTTGCAAGCGAACAGCATGGATCCTGACCAGAATGCGCGGATGCGCAGGCTGATCTGGATCCATGCTGGTCGCACAGCCACTATGTTGGTTTTCTCATGGAGCGGCTCACTTTATGTCCACAAAAGAAATGTTGTGTATACAAACCCTGACAAACTGCTCCAGGCTCTGACCATACATCTTCTGGAACTCTTGTTTAATCTGCACCATATCTACCTCGGCACGGGTTACAATAACTCGGATCAGCGTCCTGTCATCTGTACCAGCACCCTGTAATTTAACATGACCAAGTTCATGAAGCTTAAACTTTGGTAAGTTACAAAGGAACCTAAAACAGCAACACTTATTAATTTCATATCTGGTGTATGACACCATTTGTGTGCCACTTCAATCTGTGTTGTCATGTATAAAGGGCAAACATGAACAACGATCGTAACATAAGTATGAAGAAACATAGGAAAGCAACCAAACACTCTTTTAGTGAAGAATTAGGACAATCTGTTATATCCAGGAGATTATCAATTCTCCTTACAGGCCCATTATCTTGTATTTAACTTAATCCAGTCAGTTTCAGCCTTACAACTGAATCTGAACTAAATATATGTCATGATACAGCCAGTGTAGGATTTTAGGAAGGAGATTATCAATTTACTTCACACTGTACCAATGAACAGAGTTAGCTGTAGTTTAAACATCAGTCGAGAAGGTAATACTGTAATACTATCATACAAACCTTCATTGATTTGTATAATTTTTCTGCAAAGTAACCTGGCTTGTTCCGCACACACTTTACTGAAACACAAAATATTCACATTTTAATCAAACAAAGCAAGTCATTGACATACATATCTAATCCAGCTGAAACTCAATATCTTGAATTCCAAAGGATAAAAGTTTAACTTTGAGTTAACCAAAATTTGACTTAAAATGATATTTTGTATATTTTGTGATTTTTGGGACTGGTCTTGAAATTGTCTTTGAGATAGCCAGTATTTTCAGATATATGAGAGTTCAAGATTTCCAGTTTCAACTGTATATCTTTTGACATAGTCCAAAATGTGATATTCATTTACTTAGCACTATTATCTTTCAATATAACGAAAAATCATCTATTTTCCCGCTGTGTCAACAACTCTTTTAACTTCAGCACTTCCAACCCATACAAATTACCTATAACAAGCATATCAATTTCAAAGTTTCAAAACTACAACATTAACTATAACAACCAGTCCTATCTCAAGCTTATAAATCCATTTAAGGAAGTGGAGTGGGGGGACATGTCATGATAACTGAAAATTTCCATTTGATTACATAGTCTCTGTATGTGACTCTGGCATTATCCATGATGAGCCAGGTGCTTCTGTGAGCTGTATTATTGTCTGAAGAATGCTGAAATGCTATATACGAAAGCATAATCATACAGAAATTACAAACTGCCATTACGGGTCCAGTACTTAGACTGGGTAGCTCACAAGTTTTATCCCCAGGCAAGGTATATTCTCTTGATAAATTGATGGAAGACAATGTGTTTACAGTTATTCATCCTCCAATTCTGAATCATAAGGGGAAATAATCAGTTACTCAGGGACGACAAGGCAGCACCGGTTACATCACTAAAATACTGTTGAAAAATGACTTATAGCCTTTAGCTTGCTGTCGCTTGCAACCAATGCAGACCAAGATCAGCCTGCATGTCTGTAAATTTTCAGTGAACACCTCTTCAAATGATAAATGGTACTGTCCAAACTGAATGATAGACCTGCCCATTTTAGAAATTTAGCAGGGTAATGGTTAAGCAAAAGTCCTTTGATTTCTGTTGATACACCAACACAGTCTGGATTATGTGGCACAAAACTGGCCAAAAAATTTGGTTTTGCATTTCATTTACATCATAATTAAAATTGGAGGTGTGGACACAAAACTCTATACATGCTAGAGTGACAGTCATCCAGCAATATCAGTGGTCTGACCATATTGGTCACCTCTCAAAATCATACACATGCAAGATAGTGGTGCCAATTCTTTTTCAAGCACAAGGTTTCCCAGAACCAAATGGGATGAATCAAGAGGAAATCATAGTTTATTATATATGATACACACTGCCACAAAAAAATTTCTTTACTTACTAATAGCAAGCATTCCAAGTTCAAGATTTCCAGACATTTCACTCTTAATTACTTGCTCAATGTCTCTACCAGAGATTTTAGAATATGCGTCAAATACCGCCCTCAACTGCTCAAAACTTTGCGATGCCATGATTACATTAAACTGTGACTCGTCTGTACCCCATCTCTTTTCTCCAGCTTGATACAGGGACTGTTGGAATGAGCAAAATAAAATCAATATTTGAATTATTAATCATCTATTCTACAACAGACGCTCTTTCCACACAGGACTACAGTAAGGTCTATGGCAAATAAAACCAACTGAACACCACTGGTTTAAACTCAAGTGCAAAAGCACAGACTGGTGCCTGGCTTAAAACTATGGTTAGTATGTCCTAAAATTCAACAGAACTAAGAAACTGAGGGGAACCAGTAAATTTGTATCAGTAAATCTAATTGCCAATGGGTATCTTAACTGTTTTTAGTATGCACTGTCTGAGAGTCTAAGCCGACAGAAAAGACATCAATATAAAAACAAGAGGACCATGATGGTCCTGAATCGCTCACCTGTTCCCACATGACCCAGTTTTGAGTATGACATCGTTTTTTCTATTATTTGACACAGTGACCTTGTTTCTGAGCTCATGTGACCCAGTTTTGAACTTGACCTAGATATTATCAAGATAAAAATTCTGACCAATTTTCATGAAGATCCATTGAAAAATATGGTCTCTAGAGAGGTCACAAGGTTTTTCTATTATTTGACCTATTGACCTAGTTTTCGAAGGTACGTGACCCTGTTTTGTATTTTACCTAGATATCATCAAGGTGAACATTCTCACTAATTTTCATGAAGATCTCATGAAAAATATGGCCTCTAGAAAGGTCACAAGGTTTTTCTATTTTTATACCTACTGGCCTAGTTTTTGACCGCACGTGACCCAGTTTCGAACTTGACCTAGATATCATCAAGGTGAACATTCTGACCAATTTTCAGGAAGATCTTGTGAAATATATGGCCTCTAGAGAGGTCACAAGGTTTTTCTATTTTTAGACCTACTGACCTAGTTTTTGATGGCACGTGACACAGTTTCGAACTTGACCTAGATATCATCAAGATGAACATTCTGACCAACTTTCATAAAGACCCCACAAAAAATGTGACCTTTAGAGTGGTCACAAGCAAAAGTTGACGGATGGACGGACGGACGGACGCCGCGTGATCACAAAAGCTCACCTTGTCACTTTGTGACAGGTGAGCTAACAAGAGCACCGCCTTGCGGGTGCTGACGCTCATCTGATTTTTTTTTGTGTAATAGAAATATTGTCCTACCCATGATTTTCTAAGTCTAAAAAGGGCCATCATTCTTGCAAAAAGCAGGATAGAGTTATGTTTCTTGATGTTCAGTGTCCACTTATGATGGTGAAAAATTGTTGCAAGTTTTAAAGCAATAGCTTTGATAGTTTATGAGAAAAGTTGACTTAAACATAATACTCAACCAAGAAAATGATTTTCTAAGTCCAAAAGGGGCAATAATTATTGCAAAAAGCAGGATGGAGTTATGTTGCTTGCTGTACAGGGTCAGCTTATGATGGTGAACAAGTGTTGCAAGTTTCAAAGCAATAGCTTTGATAGTTTAAGAGAAAAAGTTGACCTAAACATAAAACTTAACCAAGAAATCTGATATTTTCTAAGTACAAAAGGGGCCATAAATCTTGCAAAAATCAAGATGGAGTTATGTTTCTTAACCAGGCAACGCCGACGCAGACGCCGACGCCGACAACCGCTCAAGAAATCTGGTATTTTCTAAGTCCAAAAGGGACCATAAATCTTGCAAAAAAGCAGGATGGAGTTATGTTTCTTGCTGTACAGGGTCAACTTATGATGGTGAACAAGTGTTGCAAGTTTTAAAGCAATAGCTTTGACAGGAGAAAAGCTGACCTAAACATAAAACTTAACCAAGAAAACTGATTTTCTAAGTCCAAAAGGGGCAATAATTCTTGCAAAAAGCAAGATGGAGTTATGTTTCTTGATGTACAGGGTCTGCTTATGATGTTGAACAAGTATTCCAAGTTTCAAAGCAATAGCTTTGATAGTTTAGGAGAAAAGTTGACCTAAACATAAAACTTAACCAAGAAATCTGATATTTTCTAAGTACAAAAGGGGCCATAAATCTTGCAAAAATCAAGATGGAGTTATGTTTCTTGCTATACAGGGTCAGCTTATGATGGTGAACAAGTATTCCAAGTTTCAAAGCAATAGCTTTGATAGTTTAGGAGAAAAGGTGACCTTAACATAAAACTTAACCAGGCAACGCCGACGCAGACGCCGACGCCGACAACCGCTCAAGTGATGACAATAACTCATCATTTTTTTTCAAAAAATCAGATGAGCTAAAAATTGTAAAAAAGATATATTTTCTCGTTATGTTTTAAAAATGTCAACGCATGATTCAAGAATGAATGCATTTACTATCATCATATAATATTATACTTTTTGTACCTGAAATCTACAGTCAGTGTTATACCAAACACTTATCATACAGCAATGGTGAGCCTGAAGTTATCAGCACGGCTAAAGCTATATTTGCACAAGGGTGTAGCAGTGAAAATATATGTTTATGAGAGCTAGAACCATGCAAGGAGCATCATTGCTGTTTTATGAATTGTTTATTATATACTTAAATCTAATAATGCTCACCCAATTGTTTTAAACAGATAATCATACAAACAAGAGCTGTCGGAGGACAGCAACGCTCGACTATTCAACAGCCTTGTCAATTGAATGAATACAAAAGTTGAAAAAGGGGCATAATTTTGTAAAATACAAAGTAGAGGTATTGAACCTCTGTACTGCATGTCATATCATGACAGTGAACAAGTGTGTGAAGTTTCAATCCTTTCCAATTTGTGGATACTGAGATACCAGCTTACATACAAAAACTTAACAAAAAACTGCTAAGTCAAAGGGGCATAATTTTGTAAAAATGCCAAGTAGAGTTATGGGACCTTCACAGTGCATGTTAGATCATGACAGTGAACAAGTGTGTGAAGTTTCAATCCATTCCAATTAGTGGATACTGAGATATCAGATTACATACAAAAATTTAACCAAAAACTGCTAAGTCAAAAAAGGGGCATAATTTTGAAAAAAAAGAGAGTAGAGTTATGGGACTTGCTTAGTGCATGTCAGATCATGATAGTGAACAAGTATGTGAAGTTTCAATCCATTCCCATTAGTAAGTACTGAGATACCAGCTTACATACAAAACCTTAACCAAAAATTTCTAAGTCGAAAAAGGGGCATAATTTTGTAAAAAAGCAAAATAGAGTTATGGAACCTGTGCAATGTAGATCAGTTCCTCACAGTGAATAAGTGTGTGAAGTTTCAATCCATTCCCACAAGTGGTTACTGAGTTACCAGCTTACATACAAAACCTTAACCAAAAATTTCTAAGTCGAAAAAGGGGCATAATTTTGTAAAAAAGCAAAATAGAGTTATGGAACCTGTGCAATGTAAGTCAGTTTGTCACAGTGAATAAGTGTGTGAAGTTTCAATCCATTCCCACAAGTGGTTACTGAGATACCAGCTTACATACAAAACCTTAACCAAAATCGGGACGCGGACGCAGACGCGGACGCCGACGCCGACGCCAACGCATGGGCGAGTGCAATAGCTCACTATTCTATGAATAGTCGAGCTAAAAATTGATGTTAACAATTTTTTCATCTCGACGACAATGGGTATAATGACATCCAAAATGATGACACCTATTTGCCTGACTGTCCAGTAACTAGTTATTGTGCCCACTTCCAGCAATATTGACAACTTCTGGTTATTTAACTTGGATTACAGGATTCTTTCTTAAGCAATTTTGTTACTATTTATAGTAAGGTATTATAATAAACTGGTATATACATACTTGAGCATCTGTATTAGCTTTGTTCATATCTACAGCCTGGTTCTCCATTCTACCACCCTAAACAAAACATAAACACATGTGAGATATAAAGTATATAAAACACATATTTAACAAGAGGACCATGATGGTCCTGAATCGCTCACCTCTTCCCACATGACCCAGTTTTGAGTATGACGTCGTTTTTTCTATTATTTGACATAGTGACCTTGTTTTCGAGCTCATGTGACTCAGTTTTGAACTCGATCTAGATATTATCAAGATAAAAATTCTGACCAATTTTCATGAAGATCCATTGAAAAATATGGTCTCTAGAGAGGTCACAAGGTTTTTCTATTATTTGACCTATTGACCTAGTTTTCGAAGGTACATGACCCTGTTTTGAACTTTACCTAGATATCATCAAGGTGAACATTCTCACTAATTTTCATGAAGATCTCATGAAAAATATGGCCTCTAGAGAGGTCACAAGGTTTTTCTATTTTTATACCTACTGGCCTAGTTTTTGACCGCAAGTGACGAAACTGACCTAGATATCATCAAGGTGAACATTCAGATCAATTTTCATGAAGATCCATTAAAAAATATGGTCTCTAGAGAAGTCAAAAGATTTTAATAATTTTAGACCTACTGACCTAGTTTTTGACCGCAGTTGACCCAGTTTCGAACTTGACCTAGATATCATCAAGATGAACATTCAGACCAACTTTAATACAGATCCCATAAAAAGTATGGCCTCTAGAGAGGTCACAAGGTTTTTTTATTATTTGACCTACTGACCTAGTTTTTTAAGGCACGTGACCCAGTTTCAAATTTGACCTAGATATCATCAAGGTGAACATTCTGACCAATTTTTATGGAGATCCATTCACAAGTATGGCCTCTAGAGTAGTCACAAGGTTTTTCTATTTTAAGCCCTAGTGACCTAGTTTTTGACCGCACATGACCCTGTTTCGAACTTGACCTAGATATCATCAAGATGAACATTCAGACCAATTTTCATACAGATCCCATGAAAAATATGGCCTTTAGAGAGGTCACAAGGTTTTTCTATTATTTGACCTACTGACCTAGTTTTTGAAGGCACGTGACCCACTTTCGAACTTGACCTAGATATCATCAAGATGAACATTCAGACCAACTTTCATACAGATCCTGTAAAAAATATGGCCTCTAGAGAGGTCACAAGGTTTTTCAATTATTTGACCTACTGACCTAGTTTTTGATGGCACGTGACCCACTTTGGGACTTGACCTAGATATCATCAAGGTGAACATTCTGACCAATTTTCATGAAGATCTCATGAAATATATGGTCTCTAGAGAGGTCACAAGGTTTTTCTATTTTTAGACCTACTGACTTAGTTTTTGACCGCACTTGACCCAGTTTCGAACTTGACCTAGATATCATCAAGACGAACATTCAGACCAACTTTCATACAGATCCCATCAAAAATATGGCCTTTAGAGAGGTCACAAGGTTTTTTCTATTATTTGACCTATTGACCTAGTTTTTGAGGGCACGTGACCCAGTTTCGAACTTGACCTAGATATCATCAAGGTGAACGCTCTGACCAATTTTCATGAAGATCTCATGAAATATATGGCCTCTAGAGAGGTCACAAGGTTTTTCTATTTTTAGATCTACTGACCTAGTTTTTGAAGGCACGTGACCCAGTTTCGAACTTGACCTAGATATCATCAAGGTGAACAATCTGACCAATTTTCAGGAAGATCTTGTGAAATATATGGCCTCTAGAGAGGTCACAAGGTTTTTCTATTTTTAGACCTACTGACCTAGTTTTTGAAGGCACGTGACCCAGTTTCGAACTTGACCTAGATATCATCAAGATGAACATTCTGACCAACTTTCATAAAGATCCCATGAAAAATGTGACCTCTAGAGTGGTCACAAGCAAACGTTTACGGACGGACGCACGGACGGACGACGGACACCGCGCGATCACAAAAGCTCACCTTGTCACTTTGTGACAGGTGAGCTAAAAAAACGTTAACGCTGAGAGTATCATAGACCTTTCATATAAATATCAACCAATTTTTAAACTTTTACACTAAATTATCTCGCTGATCTTGAAAAAAAGATAAGTTCTAAGAAATGTGCAATAAAAAGGGTACCCCAGCATTGTCCAGAGCACATATTAAGCTAGGGCCACTTGTAACAGACTGAGTAAACAAAACAATCTGACTTGACAAACAGGCCAAACAGACTCAAAGGAATATTTCAACAGAGTGCTGTCTAACATGGCATAATATGCTTGTAATCAAGCAGAATTGGTCACTGCAGTAAAATGGACATTAAAATGCAGCTCACTGCTGATTAAGTAGAGTTAAGCAAGAGCACATTTTAACACATGTTATATATTACAGAGAAGTTAGAAAACAAATGCAGATTTATACAGAGCAAAATAAACCAGAATCAATATGTCTATCAAGTTTAAGGATTATATGTCAAAGCATTCTGCGGTTATTGAGGGGAAACAAAACTGCAAACAGACCATCTGAGGGCCAGCAACATTTTTTTCTTTTTTTTTTTTTGTTACTGAGTTTAATGCCCTTTTCCAACTGTTACAGTAGTTCAGTTATGTAATGGAGGGCAGTAAACCTAACCAGTGTTTCCTGGAATATGTACCAGTACAAACCTGTTCTCCTTAAGTAACTGCCATCTTATCTACATGAATCAGAGGAAGAGGACGACGGATATCAGGTGCAATCTCCTTAAGAAATCGTCACAGAGAACATATGCCCTGCCTAGGAATCAAACTCGTGACTTTGGGATCTGTACATCTGTGTTCTCCCTAGAAGAGGGCTGGTTTCAAAACGCATTAATCTGAACACTTAGCAAGACAGTGACCAAGACCTTTGACTTAGTAACCTCAAACTCAGAGAGCTCAACAGTGACTGTTCTTTTCATACTTAATGTCACTGTGCTCTTCAGCCACTGACCTTACAAAATAATAGGGGTCATCAACTACTCATCAGCAATTTGCATGCTAAATTAAGGATTGTTTGTCATGACATTCACTAGACATTGAATGCATGCCAATGAAACCAAACTTCTCCTATGGTGCTGCCATTGTGTGAAATCTGAAAGGCCACAGCTTTTACACTTTCTGACTGGTTAACTTTGGAGTTTACAAAATTTAAACCCAGTCCTTCCCCTTTGACCCACTAACCCCAAAAAGCAGTAGGGATCTTCCTCAAACAATTTTTAGTCATTGTGTAATGTTTAAAAGCAGGAGTTATTACACTCTCAGACATAAAAGAGTCTAGAAACAAATGGATACTGCCATAACTATATATTCATCTTTTTCCAAAGCAGGTCCATAAAAACGGAAGATTTTAATTAACATGCTTATACACTTACATTAGCCATAGAAACCATCAGACGTTTAAAATGTCCTGATGTATCACTAATGATGTCTTTTTCCAACTTTTGTCTATACACTGAAAAAAACAACAACAACAACATAATGTACATGTACCATTTTCAGTAAAATATAGAACCACAATGTTAAATTTCTTACCTATCAGGACCTCAAATGATTCTGTCTTACAAGTGGCATTTCTCATGCAGAAATCTGCATAACAGTCAGTTACTTGTATGTTAACAAATCTGGGAAAACCAGGCATAAAGTGTCCAACACCATGTAAAATGTAGATGTTGTTTTTTTCACCCTGGGAATGAGTAGCTATAAAACACTAACTGCAGATGAAAAAGGCTAGATACTTACTATGCTGGTATGTCTGGTTGATTTTCTGTATCTGAGCATTACTTCTAGAACATAGAATCTCAATCATTGCATCCTCGTCTGTTCCAATACCCTGAAAATAAATCAACAATATTTTAGTACCCTGAAAATATATGAACAATGTTCCAAAGCCCTAAAAATAAATGAACAATATTCCAATACCCTGGAAATATATGAACAGCTTTCCAATACCTGAAAATAAATGAATAATGTACTGTATGTGGAATTTTCACTTTCTGTTATTTATTTATTACAAGCTTGTTAAAATTCACAGTAGAAATCCTGCTTAATACTTCTTACAAAGTAACAATGCTCTACCAATGTTTCAGTTACAATAACTAATGAGTGTGGACATATTTCAGAACACAAGGCAAGACAGAAAACCTAAGGAGGAACAGTGGAGAAAGTGTTCTCAAAGTTTTTAGCATAACTAACTACCGCTTTTGTCATTTTCAGCGGGTGTTTTAAGGTATTAGATCACTTATAGTAATGTTTACAAAATGACCTTTGCTTGGTGTATTCTGAAAGGAAACCATGTTTTGCACTATTTTGCAATTTTTAAACAACTTTTACCGTGCCGTTTTTTATAAATTTTGTATAACTTATGGTATCTCCTCAAGCTCAAGTAGAGACAAATTTCAAAGTGATAGCCACTACCCAAAACATTTGCAGAGAACTCATTTTACCATTAATTTTAATAAAAGAAACATCAAACTATTGGTAAACAATTATAAAACACAAAATAAAAATGACAATTTCATTTTTTCTATGGTGCCTCAAGTAAATGGATTTAATGAGACAGAATTCATACTTCAACACTGAAAAAATAAGGTCGAATGCTGTGTTTATGTTTTGAGTTTTGCTTACTCCATTTAAAAATAACCTTAGGGCAAACGTAAAACTACCTAAATTTCTTCCACAATATATAATCTAAGAGTGAAAGCAAAATGGAGAACTTAACAGCTAAACAAATGTAATTTTACAAAGAGAATCTGTCCCTCAAGTGCTGTTTTGTGCGTTCCATGGTAAAATAACGGATAGACATCAATGTGAACATTCAATGCTGAGATTCCTATGGATTTCATGAACATTTAATAAAGTTGATGGACAATGTATTCTTTTATTTAGTTTTTTACATATCTCATGCTAAAATACAGTTAACACATTTGTTTCATGTTATAAGTCTACAGAATCCCGGAGGATACTATGGTAACCCCACCCTACCAGGCTCGAGCACCAACAAATCCCTCAGAATTCCGCACATGTTACAACATGAAAACAAGAGGGCCAAGATGGCCCTAGGTCGCTCACCTGAAAAACACACCATAACACAACATAACAGTGTAAACATGTTTGACCTAGTGATTTCATGGAAAAAAAAAATCTGACCAATTATCATTAAAATTTGAGCAAAACTCTTGAGTGTAAGTAAGTATTTTCTTTGATTTGACCTAGTGACCTAGTTTTTGACCCCAGATGACCCATATTCGAAATTGACCAAGATTTCATCAAGGCTATCATTCTGACCAAATTTCATAAAGATCAATTGAAAAATATAGCCTTTATCGCATACACAAGGTTTTTCTTTGATTTGACCTAGTTTTTGACCCCAGACAACCCATATTCAAACTTGACCTAAGATTTCATCAAGGCAACCATTCTGACCAGATCCTATGAAAATCCAGTGTAAAATGCAGCCCATATTGCATACACAAGGTTTTTCTTTGATTTGACCTAGTGACCTAGTTTTTGACCCCAGATGACCCATTTTCGAACTCGGCCTAGATTTCATCAAGGTAATCATTCTGATAAAAATTCATGAAGATTAGTTGAAAAATACAGCCTCTATCGCATACACAAGGTTTTTCTTTGATTTGACCTAGTGACCTAGTTTTTGAACCCAGATGACCCATTTTCAAACTTGCCCTAGATTTCATCAAGGTAATCATTCTGACTAAAATTCATGAAGTTTAATCGAAAAATACAGCCTCTATCGCATACACAAGGTTTTTCTTTGATTTGACCTAGTTTTTGACCCCAGATGACCCATTTTCAAACTCAGCCTAGATTTCATCAAGGTAATCATTCTGACCAAACTTCATGAAGATCAGTTGAAAAATACAGTCTCTATCGCATACACAAGCTAAATGTTGACAGACGACAGACAGACGACAGACGCCGGACATCGAGCAATCAGAGAGCTAAAAAGACAAGGATTATCTCTACATTAAATGTGAAAGCATGGTAACATACCCTCATTGCCCTCTTGAGTTCGTAAGCATCATACTCCTCTGTACTCATCATCAAGGCGAGAATAACATCTTCAAAATTACCACCCAACTCACTTTTCAAGTCTTGAATCAAATCCTGTAATGAAAAAATTGTTGTTACTGCCAAATATCATTTTCAGGAACAACTATTGTTATATACCGTAGATACCCATGTATAATGCACAGTTTTTTGACCCCTGGAACAAACCCCGAATCGTGGGTGCGCATAATACACAGGTATAGACAATTTTCCAACTTCAAAGAAATACCAAAGTTTTCAAAATCGTTCTGTTGCAGTCAATTATTGTACGTAAGTCAATTGTCAACAATTTTGCCAACTTTCAGTTTGAAAGAATGGCTACTGTCGGAATAATGCCCCATTCAGACAGACAGTCCACACCTGCAAAAAACGTGTCAGGGGCATAGATAATGCCAATTTTTCATTAAATATAGTATCATATGGCCTTACTTTTCTTATTTCTATAATTCGTTTGCAAGAAACAGCTAGAAGTACACGAAAAATAATCGATTTCTGTCATTCTTACCTAAAATGGTGCCGCTGATGCAAAACTGAGATGTGGGGAATCACTTTAAAACTCAGAATTTTGCCTACTTTCCGAAAAAAATCACAAATTTGCCCAAAATATGCAAATGATATGCCATGTTTGTCTTAAAATGGTGCTTACTGCTCAATTCTGATCAGAAAGTACCAGTTTTACATCGGTTGAAGCAATTTTCACAAAGTACGAATTTTTCATTTTAGGTATGAATGTATTAAATGCCTCCGCTACTATTTTCTATATAAAATTAACAACTTATAACATATTTTTATCAAGATTTCTAGCCTTTCACTTCCTGCGAGACTACCCTTGTCTTGAAGGTCTGTCTTTAGGCAATCAAAATATACCCAAAAATTATGGGGTTGACCATAATGCAGTGAAACCATGGTCACGTGACTGAGACACATGATGAAAACGCTAATATTGCTAAGGTAGACATCAGGAAATACCTACTTTCACTTTCATTTTACAAGGCGGCTTCCAATCAACTTTTGAAGCATATAACATAGCTTAAAATCATCTGCGGACATTCCTTTTTACAATCAAGCATCAATAAAGCTTATATCTGGCATGAAAATGGCCTTTACTAGGCGGGAAAATTGCACTATATATTGATATGGACTACATTCGAGTGGACCACGGAGGCATATCCGGCTAATTGGCCCCTTCATGCCTCAAAACAAGTTTGTTACTGATGTTCGCCATTTTGGTAAAGGGAAACTACTCCCCGCGCTTACTGTCACCGCTAAAATCTAAGATTGCCATAAAGTTCCGTAAAAGATCGAATGGTTTATTTTTCTTTTAAACAAAATTAATTTCATATAAATCTAAAAGTATTTTGATGAATTCAAAGAAATGTTAATAAATCACAAAAATTATGATACTAATTAAAGATCGAGAATTATCTTTTATGTGAACAACATAATTGACATGAGGTGACATGTTAATTGCCGGTAATTACTGGCTATTTGATCGTGACAAAAAGACTATCACACCTTTTGTTATTGGTTTGAATTGAGAAGCTCATGTCATTTTGAAAGATACCATTCCGAAATATTGAATCAGCTGCTGTTTATTTATTCAAAATAGTTAATTAAAAAGGTAAAACAACAAATAAAACAATATTTTACTGGTTTTATTTTCGAGAAAACAAAAATTGATAGTACCGCGAGACCGATGCTGCTCTCCGCCGCGGAAATAATATTTATTACCGGTGTCGATGTAAACTCTACTTTCGTTTTCCATCCACCTCAAAATTGACCAACAATGTTTTTTTCCCAGGATTTTGGGCCAAAATCGGGGGTGCACATTATACACGGGTGCGCATTATACATGAGTATCTACGGTAAATGAAATCATTACTATCAAGAAACTCTGTTGTCTTTTTTTTTTTTTTTCAAGTTTTTTGTCTTTTACTATCCTTGCCTCATTTCTTATTAAATAAAATACCTATAGTTTACCTAAGCTACATGTGTTTCTCATGCAGGGGCTCAAAAAGGCACATTTAAATTGTCTTTATAATCAAAGTCAGACCACCCTATTATAACATTTAAGGACATGATAGCATATCTTTCCAAAGTTGGTTTTAATGGGGTGTTTATAAGTCTTTAAGTAAATGATAATATTATGCATTCCTATTTTTAGTGAACAAGAACACTTTTAAATAAGTAAATGATTACACAGTTGAACCTGCCTTGGTGGCCACATGTATTAAGTGGCCACCTGTATTAAGCAGCCAGGCAGCTATCTTCCCAAATTGACTTTATGTTCTAATTACAACCTGTCTTAAGCAGTTACTTTCCTTAAGCAGCCAGACTACGTCATTCCTTAATACAGGTTTGACTGTGTATATTTCTCAAGGTGGTTTCAATGTGTTCACCACAAGTAAATAAGACAAATTTACCTTTCCAAAACAGGTTTTAAACATCTGTTTGATCTGTTGCCTCTGACTGTTGGTTCTGTAAGCCAAGATGTCGATAATAGCCTTCTCATCCGTACCTGCATATATAATACAGTATAAACTCTTTTCACAACACCTTTGAAGAGTCAACACCTCTCTATAAAGGCCAATATCTTTTTTCCCATTAGATGAAATTCATAGTATATTAACCCCTTCAGAGCAGCAACCTATGTACAACAAATAATTTTAAGAAAATGGACCCGTGAAGACACTGGGAAATGTCCCATGTGATTACGTATTCTCGCTACGCAATTTGACCCAAACTGTAGTTCAATGTGCATATGGCTTTCTGAAAAAACTGGAGAATGTGGAAATCAGACACGGTTAACAGTAACTTAATACGTGTTTTGCCCATTGTCATTACAGGTCCATTAACTTAATTTCCACCCAGCAGTGTTTGCTCTGGAGAGGTCTGGCTGAACTTAATGACTTAGGTCTGTTAACCAACACCTCGTCTGTATATTATACATCAAAAACTGAAGTCACCAAAATTCCAATTTGTCTAACTGCTGATAGCAACAAGCTTAAGCAATCATTTTCCTAAATTTACCAACCAGCAATTAGTAAAGCTTTTAAAATCTTTTCTTAGGAATCTTAATATGGGAATCTGCTCTTCTGATAATCTGTCACTGCCAATTTAGAAGGCTGTGGCAACATATGTATCAAATGATCAAAAGTGAAATAGTCTTAAATTTCTTTAAGAGGCTTGTCAAAAAGGATTTTAATGCAAAAAGTCTGTATATATCTTCAATTAAAGAGCTATTATTCACATGACATCTTGTCTTTTTGTAAGTATGTAAAGGACAGACTGATTTGTTAAATACTAGTATGTAATCATTAATATTAATGAGGTGGGTGGGGTTTGGGGCATGAGAGAGGGAGGCTAATTTTCACTGATTTTGTGACAAAGTTAATCCATGTCATTAAATCAAAACAAACAATTCAAATTCTATTTTTTGTTTATGTTCTAAACTGTAATCAAAGTCCACAGGAAATAGCCGTCTTCTCTTAATACATCAAAATTTTGTACCCACAAAATTAAATGACTTTACAGTAAGCAGAAACCTGCAAAAACGTTTACTTACTGTTTAAACAGCATATGTTAATCTATATAATTAATGCTTGAAATTTAACAACATTTTTAAATTCATTTCTCACATTATTATTCATGAAATTTCCTAAATTACCATGATTTAGGATAATTAGGTGCAGTACAGGCATGTGACAGTTGCTATTTAGCATAAATTTAAACTAATAATGTAATTAACAATCCATCACGCTATGCCAATGCTACACGACAATACATCATTTAATTAGTGTATACTTATTTCTCTAGGTAAAATTTGCCCGCTTTAGGTTGAGCACAAAATTATGGATTGAAAGGTTAGAATTTTTGGTGACTTTTTCAGACGTATTTTGTCCTCGATATTTGACTAATGTGGTGAAGTTGTCAGTTATTTGTGGAGAAAAGGTACAAGCAAGGAATTCTGCCCCAATCACTTGTTCGGCTGAATTACAGCCATTCCGTAACTGTGATACTGCTGAAATACAATGTCAGGGTGACCACAGAAATCCAAAAGTTAAATTCCCTGATCAATCAAATGATCCATCAACTGACAGACTGACAAACAAATGAAAGAAGCTTGATTGTGAACAAGTAGCTTGTCTTCACTGTGAGAGGTACAGCTGTACCCCCAACAGGGTTTACATTCTCTACCTCTGACACAAGAACCATTCTGAATCTGCATATACAATAACAATTCTCACCAAATCCCTTCATTGCCTTTCTCAGAATTTTGGCATCATTTTCAGGACTGAAATTTGCAGCTGGCCTCAAAGTAGGATCTTCCTGTAAAACAATTAGAGTCTTTACTAATAAATGTATTTACTTTAAATCCCTTAATTTCACAATGACTGCAGAGAAAGTTCTCAAAATTTATATTAATATACTCAATGACTGTTTCCAGCGTGACTTTAGAGTATTATTTTTGCCCTAGTTAAGACTGCAGAGATGTAGAATTAAGCTTTTACAGGAATTCCAATCTCTATCCTCCTTACCAGGAGTATCTTATTCTATCCTTGCACCACTGTGCTCCCTCATAAACATGCTTGCTTAACATAGATATAATGAGATGTATTTACACAAGAGTGTACCATGACATCAGTAGTATTCAGGTGTGTGTGTGTGTGGGGGGGGGAAGGGGAGGCTGAGGGGACTAATGTTGGTGGGAAAAATAAATCATTTTGGTAATATTAGAAACACATTCTGCATGTCCATGGGCAGAATGTCGAGCCCGCCAGCACCTTTGGCCTCTAAGTGAGCCCTTGACCTTAGACCTGGGGTTCTGGTTCTTGCGCATGACACTCTGTCTCATAATGGTGAACATTCAAGTCAAGTTACATCAAAATCCCAACAAGACGAAATGATCCAGACAAACTTCCATTTGAGCTTTGACCTCTAAGTGTGACCTTGACCTTAGACCTAGGGACCTTGTTCTTGCACATGACCAAGTTACATCAAAATCCCACCATGCATGGAGACGAAATGCTCCCGACAACTTTCAACTTCACCTTTGACCTCTAAGTGTGACCTTGACCTTACACCTAGGGACCTGGTTCTTGCACATGACACTCCGTCCTATAACGGTGAACATTCATGCCAAGTAACATCACCATGCATGAAGAAGAATGCTCCAACTGTGACCTTCACCTCTGAGATAGGAACATGGGGTTTGCGTATGACACTCCTTCTCATTGAGGTAAACACTCATGCCAAATATAAACAAGATTGGTCCATGTATGTCAAAGTAATGGTCCGGACACACGCAAGCACATACACCGACCCGCCAAAAGTGACGACTATATCGTGCTCATCACAAGCGGGCTCAACAAAAAAATAATATCAATGAAATCAAATGTCATAGTAAAATTGTTTAACAATGAAGGTAATTTAAAGAAAACAAGGAGCTACGTTCAATAAACGCTTGATGCCCCTGGTGGCATCCTTGTCGATTCAAAGCAACCTAAGTCCCAAACGAGGTCAAGGTCAAGGTCAAACTGAGGTCAGGTGATGTATGAAGATGAGGAAATTGGTCACAGGTTACATCTGTATTAGTATCAATTCATTCTTGTAAGCGATATTGATGCTAGACAGAACGGTCCCATTTGGTTAACCAAGAGATGGCACATATAAAGCAACCTAAGTCCAAAATAAGGTCAAGGTTAAACGGAGGTCAGGTGATGTCTGAAGATGAGGAATGGTCACAGGTTACACCTGCATTAGTATCAAGTCATTCTAGTAAGGGGTATTGATGTAAACGAAACAGTCCCATTTGGTTAACCTCGAACGGACGGACAAGACAATCACTATATGCCTCCTGCATCAGAGTAGATGCCAGGGGCATAAAAATCAAGTCAAAGTCACAGTCTGGTAATGATCTGACCGAGCATGTCTACATGCACTAACACATACACCAAAATGCCATTATAAGGATATGTCGAGTTCAGTGTAATCAGGCTTGACATAAATGATTAAAATTAATAATATTCATATTTATGATACTATTTTTGCAAAATATATTCTAGATATATATATCAAACTTCTTTACCCAATATTACTTACCCTAACTTTATATCCTGTATGTGCCCCTCCCTGTCCCAGAGCCGACACATTCTGTCCTGCAGTTACATTGGGGGCATACGACATACCTCCTGGGGCTGATGCTGGAGCCCCAGGCTGACTCTGTCCATAACCTCCATAGCCACCTGCTGGTGCCTGACCTGGGTAGCCTGGTGCTCCCCCAGCTGGTGCTTGACCTGGTGCCTGACCTGGGTAGCCTGGTGCTCCCCCAGCTGGTGCCTGACCTGGGTAGCCTGGTGCTCCCCCTGCCTGTGGGTATCCTGGTGCACCACCTGCCTGAGGATAGCCTGGGGCACCACCTTGTGCAGGATAGCCCGGGGCTCCTGGTGGGTTGTACCCTGGCTGAGGTACAGGTGTGTTATAAGCCGGATTTTGTCCATAGCCCACATTTTGCTAAAATCATAAACAATCTGACATTAATCATACATTAAAGAGGCTGTTTGTTGATTTTTGAAATGAGGAGGGAAAAAGAGAAATAATCTGTGTTCTTCTATTTCAGATTGCTGTTCAGCACAATTTCACTATAAAAAAATCTACCATTTTTCTGGAAAAAATACAGTTAAGTATAATCTAGGCAAAAATATAGGGACCAGTCATGATTACCTGTGTAAACAGGGCTTTCCCAAACCTGACAGACTGCAGAGAATTGAAAACTGAGTGCTAGCAAGGTTTTTCATCTACACTATCCCAAGGCTTGGAAAAACTTCTGCTTTATTCAGGCAGACAATGTCATAATAGATAATATTTCTTGCTAACCATTACTATTAATTTTACAATATTTCCAAAGATAAAGTAAACTAGAGCTGCTTTTGAAAAAAACGCATGTCTCCCACAACTGCCTTATCAGACATTCAGTGCTCTGATTATCAAAAACAAGAGCTGTCACAGGAGACAGTGCGCTCGACTATTTCGATGCTGGATAGTGAAACTGGGCACATCTGAGAAACTAGAGCTGTCACTGGAGTGTTTAATGACTCCAATTGTGGATGAAGATATTGCACAATAGCCTGGGTCTATATCAAAAATATCAACTTAAAGTAATAAGAGAGGTAAAGATAAAATGTATCAAAACACTATATAAGTATATCCTAAGCAAAAAGGGGCATAATTCATTAAATATTTGTGCCAGAGTTATGCACCTTGTGCCATATGGTGTGGGTGATGATGTTGAACAACTATTTTAAGTTTGAATCAAATCCATTCAGTAATAACAGAGACAGAGTGAAAGTGCATCCAAACTTTAACCTAAAATTCTAAGTAAAAAGGGGAAAAATTAATAAAAAATTGGTCCCAGAGTTATGCACCTTGTGTCATATGATAAGGGTAATGATGTTGAACAATTGTTTAAGTTTGAATCAGATCCATTCAGTAATAACAGAAATAGAGTGAAAGTGCATAAAACTTTAACCTGAAATTCTGAGTAAAAAGGGGAATAATTCATGAAAAATTGTGCCAGAGTTATGCACCTTGTGTCATATGATGTGGGTGATGATGCTAAACAACTCTTTTAAGTTTGAATCAAATCCATTCAGTAATAACAGAGGTAGAGTGAAAGTGCACCAAAACTTAAACCTGAAATTCTAAGTAATAAGGGGGAATAATTCATGAAAAAGTGGTGCCAGAGTTATGCACCTTGTGTTATATGATGTGGGTGATGATGTTGAACAATTATTTTAAGTTTGAATCAAATCCATTCAGTAATAACAGAGACAGAGTGAAAGTGCATCAAAACTTTAACCTGAACATCTAAGTGAAAAGGGGGGATAATTCATGAAATATTGGTGCCAGAGTTATTGCCCTTATGTCAGATGATGTGGATGATGATGAGGAAAAGGTATTTCAAGTTTGACCAAATCCATCAAGTAATTACAGAGATAAGTTGAAACAAGAGTGCCAGAATGTCACAATATACGCCCGTCACAGCATAGCACCTGTATTTGCAAATGGAATTTTAATTTAGTGGTTGTTTAGTAATCATTGTAAGTCATTTGTTTTTCTAAGTCCACAAAAAAACTCCTTACCAGGTAGAGATACCTTAAAATACACCTAAAATGTGAAAGTAACATCTATGTTGTAATACAGAAAAGTGGTCTTGTTTTTTCCCTACGTTCAATTATAAAAAAAGTTACAATATAAGTGATTTATAGTAACAACTAAAGGAAGTTAATCTAAAAAAAAAAACAAAAAAACAAGAGCTGTCTCCATAGGATGACAAATGCCCCCGATGGCACTTTGAATGAATAGTTATGGCCGATGTTAGAGTTTAGGACCTTTGACCTACGGACCTGAGTCTTGCGCGCGACACGTCGTCTTACTGTGCCAAACATTCATGCGTAGTTATTTTAAAATCCATGCATGAATGACAACGATATGGACCGGACACGCCCATCATTGCACTATCATGAAATATGACCTTTAACTTCTAAGTGTGACCTTGACTTTTGAGCTACGGACCTGGGTCTTGCGCGCGACACGTCGTTTTACTGTGGTACACATTCATGCCCAATAATTTTAAAATCCATGCATGAATGACAAAGATATGGACCGGACACGCCCATCAATGCACTATCATGAAATATGACCTTTAACGTCTAAGTGTGACCTTGACCTTTGAGCTACAGACCTGGGTCTTGCGCGCGACAGTGAAGTTGAACTGTCGTCGTCTTACTGTGCCACACATTTATGCGTAGTTACTTGAAAATCTATCCATGGATGACAAAGATATGGACCGGACAAGCCCATCAATGCACTATCATGAAAAATGACCTTTAACGTCTAAGTGTTACCTTGACCTTTGAGCTATGGACCTGGGTCTTGTGCGCGACACGTCGTCTTACTGTGGTACGTATTCATGCCAAGTTATTTGAAAATCCATCCATGGATGACAAAGATATGGACCGGACACGAAAATTGCAGACAGACCGACAGACAGACAGACGGTTCAAAAACTATATGCCTCCGAAGTCCCTTTGGGGGCATAAAAAATCCCCCCCCCCCTCCAAAAAAAAAAATATCAAAAAAAAAATTGTAAGTCCACAAAAAAATCTTTACCAGGTAGAGATTGGTCAAAATACACCTCATAATTGGATGTAGCATGCATGTTGTACTACAGAAAAGTGGTCTCGATTTTTCCCTACGACTAGTAATGATAAAGTTACAATATAAGCTATTTATAGTAACAACAAAGGGAAGTAATTTTAAAGAAGGGAACTGCGCATGACACTTTGTCTCATGATGGTGTATAACTGTGCCAAGTTACATTAAAATCCCTCCATGCATGAAGAAGAAATGCTTCGGACAAAGTCATTCTTGTATCTGACCTTTGGCCTCCAAGTGTGACCTTGACCTTAGACCTAGGGACCTGGCTCTTGTGCATGACACTCTGTCTCATGCTTGTGAACATTTGTGCCAAGTTGTATCAAAATCCCTCAATGCATGAAGAAGAAATGCTCCAGACAAAGTTTTCATTTTTGTATCCTTGACCTCTAAGTGTGACCTTGACCTTAGACCTAGGGACCTGGTTCTTGCGCAGGACACTCCACCTCGTGGTGGTGAACATTTGTGCCAAGTTATATCAATATCCCTCTATGCATGAAGAAAAAATGCTCCAGACAAGGTTTTCATTCTTGTATCCTTTGACCTCTAAGTGTGGCCTTGACCTTTGACCTAGGGACCTGGTTCTTGCGCATGACACTCCGCCTCGTGGTGGTGAACATTTGTGCCAAGTTATATCAAAATGCCTCCATGCATGAAGAAGATATGCTCCGGACAAAGTTTTCTTTCTTGTATCCTTTGACCTCTAAGTGTGGCCTTGACCTTAGACCTAGGGACCTGGTTCTTGTGCATGACACTCAGTCTCATGATGTCAGATGATGAACAATTGTGCCAACTTTCATCAAAATGCCTCCATGCATGAAGAAGATATGCTGCGGACAAAGTCATTCTTGAATTTGACCTTTGACCTCTAAGTGTGATCTTGACCTTAGACCTAGGGACCTGGTTTTTACGCATGACACTCCGTCTCATGATGGTGAACAACTGTGCCAAGTCTCATCAAAATCCCTCCATGCATGTAGAAGATATGCTCCAGACAAAGTCTGTGGACGCCGCCCGCCCGCCCATCCGCCCGCCAGGGTCGTTCCCATAATACGTCCCATTTTTCAAACGGGCGTATAAAAGGAGAAAATGTAAAAAAACTTTAACCAAGGTGGGGACGCGGAAAGACGCCAACACCAACACCGGGTTTAGTAGGATAGCTCTCCTTATACTTCATTAGTCGAGCTAACAAGTTTCAAGGGCCATAATTCTGAAGTGCCTGGGCCGATTTGGCTCGTTAGCAAACTTGGCCGAGGACTTATTGGCAAACACATTTTGTTTAAGTTTGGGTGAAGATTGGATGAGAAATGATAGAGTTAGAGTGTGGACAAGATTTGTGACAGACACACAGACAGGAGTAAATCAATAATTATGTCTCCAAAACCACTGTGTGGTGGGAGACATAATTAACAAGAGCTGTTACAGGAGACAGCGGGCTCAACTATTTCAATGCTGGATAGTGAAATTAGGCACATCTGAGGTGGCTGGAGCTGTCAGTGGAGTGTTTAATTACTCAAATGCGGATGCAGATATTAGGGAACAGCTTCAGTCTGTGTCAAATGGATTAGTTATAACAGAGATAAAGTGTATCAAAATATTAAGTAAGTATAAAATTTTGAGAAATAATTCATTGAAAACTTGTGCAAAAGTAATACACCATGTGTCATATCATGTGACTAATAATGTGGAACAACTATTTTCAGTTTGAATCAAATCTGTTACGTAGTAACTGAGACAGAGCAAAAGTGCATCACATCTTAAACCTGAAATTCTATTATTAAAAAGGGGACATAACTCATAAAGTATTGGTACCAGCATAGTGCACCTTGTGTTACATTATGTAGGTGAAGATGTGGAACAACCATTTTAAATTTAATTAAATCCATTTAGTAACAAAAGCATCACAATTAAACTGAAATTCTAAGCAAAAAGGGGATATAATTCATGACATAGACATATTTACACCAGAGTTACAGACCTTGTGTTATATGATGAGGAGGATGATGTAGAAGAACTGATTTAAGATTTAATCAAATTCATTGAATAATAACAAAGATACAGTGAAAGTGCACCACAATTAACCTGAAATTCTAAGTAAAAACGGGGGCATAATTCATAAAATATTGTGCAAGAGTTATGGCCCTTGTGTCATATGAAGTGGGTGATGATGTGGTACAACTATTCTAAGTTTAAATCAAACCTGTTTGGTAATAACAGAGTAAAGAGAAAGTACATCAAAACTTCAACCAAGTTATGGACGTGGAAAGACGCGGACGTCGGGTCGAGTAAGATAGCTTTCCATACTTCATATAGTCAAAATCCTCATCAAATGTATTTAACTTTACTAAATGTATAAATTAATTGTGTAAGTAGAGCTATATTCATAATTAAATGTCATATAGTATTAACAATTGCTTTTTGTTTTTACTGTGTTAAGCTATTATATGGATTGAGTGTATGCTATTTTAAACTGTAAGCATTGCACTGTTAATAAACATAAAACAAGTTTATTCAAAGTTTACATAACCTATATGAGCCGCACCATGAGAAAACCAACATAGTGCATTTGCGACCAGCATGGATCCAGACCAGCCTGCGCATCTGCGCAGTCTGGTCAGGATCCATGCTGTTCGCTAACGGTTTCTCTAATTGCAATAGGCTTTGAAAGCGAACAGCATGGATCCTGACCAGACAGAGCCGATGCGCAGGCTGGTCTAGATCCATGCTGGTCGCAAACGCACTATGCTGGTTTTCTCATGGCTCGGCTCATATATAGAAATTGTTTTGTATTTTCAAATATGAAATTTGGGTCATCTAAAGACAGCAAACTGTTAGCCTCGTAAAAGTGTTTCAGTTTACAGTACCTGAACCAAACTGCTGTTTTTATATTTTACCATACATGGAGATAAATCTACCTAAGATCTTTATCTTAAGATTTCCTTTGATATTAAACTGACATCCTGTTATGAAAACTAAAACAAATATAACAATTGATCTACAATCAAAAACATACATTTACTTCCTTATCTAGAATAGATAGTCACATATGCAAAAATGTGTAATGATTTTCTTTTTTTTTTCAATTAAAAGCAATTTTTTTAACACTTCACATTCAGTCAAAGATATTCTAAAGACCACCACTCTGTCTACAGAGATGTTCTTTATGTACATGATTCAATTCCTCAAACACCTTCTTTATAAGTACATGATTTACTTCTACAAACATGTTCTATTATATGTATATGATTCAATTCCTCAAACATTTTTTTATGTACAAGATTTTCTTCCTCAAGTATTTTCTTTATGTACATGATTTTCATCCTCAAACATGTTCTTTATGTACATGATTCAATTCCTCAAGCATTTTCTTTATGTACATGATTTTCTTTGCAATATTTTCTTTATGTACATGATTTTCCTCCTTAAACAAGGTTTTTATGTACATGATTTATTCCTCAAGCACTGCCTTTTTGTACATGATTTTCTTCCTCAAGCATGTTCTTTATATATGTTTCTTCCTCAAGCATGTTTTTATATGTATATGATTTTATTCCTCAAGCATGTTCTTTATCTTCTTCCTCAAGCATGTTTTTTTTATATCATATGTACATGATTTTCTTCCTCAGGCATGTTCTTTATCGTCTTCCTCAAGCATGTTCTTTATATATGTTTCTTCCTTAAGCATGTTCTTTATCATATGTATATGATTTTATTCCTCAAGCATGTTCTTTTTCATAATGTATAAGATTTTCTTTCTCAAGCATGTTCTTTATGTATGTTTCTACCTCAAGCATGTTCTTTATCATATGTATAAGATTTTCTTTCTCAAGCATGTTATTTTTCATAATGTATATGATTTTCTTCCTAAAGCATGGTTTTTTTTCATATGCTCATATGCATATGATTTTCTTCCTCAAGCGTGTTCTTTATCTTCTTCCTCAAGCATGTTCTTTACCTTATGTATATTATTTCTGTCTCAAGGAAAGTTCTTTGCGTACAATATTTTCTTAATCTGTATTCTGCAAAACCAATGGGCAGATCAAATAACCATAAATGTTAACTTAGCTTATATCTACCTGATATGTGGGTTGTCCAGCTCCAGGACCAGCTGGCATAGAAACATTAGGTGGTTGTGGGTAACCTGGTTGTGGAGGTCCTTGAGGCATCTGAAATATCAAAACAGCATTATTATAATATTAACACACTGCCAAAGTGTTCTTGAAGCAAAACTACAAACAAGTACTACATACTTTTCACATATCATCTTTTGAATGAACCATTTTAAACCTAACAGTTAAAAAAATGTTTAAAACATTTTTAACACAGCTAAAATTGCTTACAGTGTCGTTACAAAACTACCTCATTTGAAAAACATAAAAATTAATCCAAATAGGTATAATTCAGACTTAACCATCATCAAATTTTCTAAACACAAGAGCTGTTTATAAAACATATATGCTCTCCATGACTGCTTGTTGGAGGCAAGTCAGTATGAAATTTTGTATGCTGTGACCTTGAATTTGAACCAAATAACTTTCAAAACATCAGTGGTCATCTACTGACTACAGTCAATCATCCTAAGTCTCCTTTTTTTATCGAGCTGAAACTATTTCCAGTCGAATGGTCACAATGACCTACCGAATCCTAAACAGTAAGGGTCATATACTGACCATAGGCCATCATCCTAAAAAGTTTGACAAATGTAGGTCAAAGCATTTTTTTTATTACTCAGCAGAAACCATTTTCAGTCTCAAGGTCACTGGACCTTTGACGCATTGATCAAAACAACATGTGTCATCTACTGAACACAGGCAATCATAGTATGCAAATTGACCATTGTGAGATCTAGCCTTCTTTAGTTATTGACTGTAAACCAAATGGTCTACCAAAGGACAGATCGACAAACAGACCAATAGACAAACACTGAGCAAAACAATTAATATATCCCCCTTCTTGGACAGGAGGCATAAAATTCTAGAAAGTCTTTTCCACACAAAATGAAGTTTTAAACATATCATAGGAGCAAATAAAAAATTTACAGAAAAAAATCTTACCCCGAATCCTAGCCCTCCTGGAGCTCCACCAGGTGGCGCTGTGCCATACGGCATTCCACCAGGCTGAGAACCATATGCTGCAGCAGACGCAGACTCTGGTGTTGGCATGCCAACCTAGAAATATATCATCATTCAACACAGATTATAAAATTGCCAAGGGATGAATTCAGAGAATAGTGAAATAAGGTACATTATAAACGTCACACTGGTCATATATTCTGCAAAAATGATATTAACCCTTAACCTGCTAAATTTCTAGTATAATGATCTTGTCTATCTTTCAATTTGGACAATACCATTAGCTGTTAAAAAGGGGGCTTACCAAAAAGATACTGACTGAATAGCGAACAGTGCAGATCATGATAAGACTGCACAGATATGCAGGCTGATCAGGATCTTCACTGGATGCAAAGGCAGTATCAATCGTGTCCAGCATGATATGAGTTAAGAACTCTTTTACATGAGATAAATTTTTTAAATATCTTGATTCTTTGTGTGTAAGGGTTTGATATAAAATACAAAAAAGTGAAAACTGGTGTTAAACATTTGTAAAACTTTTGGAGAATACTAATTTTGTCTATCATTTCAAAAGTATCTTTGATGTTCTATAGTGAAATCTTCATATTTTGATTTTGTTGACAGTTGATACATGTGTGAACAATGTTAATTGTTAACAAAATCAGATTATCACATTTTCACTCTGCTTTCTTCTAGTGATTGCTCTTTTTTTGTACTTTACACAAATACTTTGCAAAAATTCGAATATCATAAGGTTGGTCAGTCAGCCCTGTATTAAGGCATGCGGCTGCTTGAGGCAGGTGGGTATAAGAACACAATTTGAATTTGGGAAGTAAGCTGATTGGTTGCTTAACCCTTACCCTGCTAAATTTCTATAATGAACTTGTCCATCTTTCAATTTGGACATTACTATTAACTGTTTAAAGGGGTGCTTACCAAAAAGATACTGACTAAATGGCGAACTGTGCAGATCTTGATCAGACTGCAGATGTGCAGGCTGCCCATGATCAACACTGGTTGCTAAGGTAGAATTAATTGTGTCCAGCATGATAAGGGTTAAGGCAAGACTTACTAGCTGCTGGTGGCCAGATGAGCAGGTTTTGACTGTATACCAAAGCCCACAAAGTTAAACAAATTTCAACAGTAACCATTATGAAGGGCCTTTATACAGACAAGCAATGAAACCTATCTTCTCAAATGTGAAAAGAAATTATATCCATAACACGAGATGCCCCTGCATGATAACAGCCTGTCTATAAATTGGTTATTACTTATCTTACAATCATTCTGAAAATGTATCAAGCCTTTTCTGACATATTATTTACATACAATGTTTGTATATACAAAACAACTGGGGGCATTTAGTTATGAATATATAAATATGGCCATATCAAAAGTGATTATCTGTGAAACAAGACAAATTGCGGCTGAAAGTTACTCAGTTCAACAAAACAACACTGCCTTATATGGTATATACATTATGATTGTATACTATGAATATTACAGAGGAAAGAAAATGTAACATGGTCGAACAGCGTTGCCAAATATGACATCAAAAATCTGTTTTTGACCTCAACAGTGGTTTAAACTAGCTCAACCAATAGTGCTGGAGGGATTTCAGAGTACAAGGGATTTAACTAGCCTTACTCATTTTCTTTATTGGCATAGCTTATTTTACAATCTGATATTTTATAGTTGCCATCCCTCTAGGAAAAATAACCAGTCAATAAGTAATCATGCCATCCTGAAAGTCCTACTAGATTTACTCAGACAAAATCCGTCTAACTGCCACAAATGTAGATTAATCCACTTAGTATTTAAAAAACACGAAAAGCAAAGTTAACGCAATATTTATCAGTGAATTTTGTCAAAGGTCATAAATACGTAAACCAGTCACAAAATGCAAACATCTGATTGGATGTTTCAATGCGTTTATATCTGAATAAACCAATGGGAAAGTTACATTCTTAGTACAACATTTTATAAGTATAACTAAGGTTGAATAAAGTCTTTACAAGCTCTCAACCAAGAAATATGCCCTTGTTCTAGAATAGTACTATGCTCTGAAAATGTTGCCTAATATCCCCAAAACAGAACTCGAGCATATTTCTAGATACAGACCTAATAAACTATAAATATCACAGACATTGCAACAGTGGATATACTGACGCTAAAACAAAACATATTGAAATTTCATAATGACTCGCAGAAGAGCCTTGTGCTGTGCAATCATGTAGTGTTTACACATTATACCGGTCTGCTGTAATCAATACTGCTCTATTCCCGATACAGATAGCATTTCATTCCGCAGTATAGTAATCTTTATTAAACGATAACACAAAAAACACCAAATTCTGACTACCTGTTTTGACAGTTCTTGACGATGAACTTTTCTTGGTCGTTATTTATTTAAAATTGAAGGTTAAGCCAGTTCTTATGTCTTTTACTAACGAAATTTTTGCTTACCGGTATGTTTCAGTAACTGCAACCTGCTATTGAACAAAGTCTGCAGCCTGCTAAATTCTTGCCCAAACAGGATTTATTTCCAAACTTTTATTCAACCTCATGCTTTAGTACTGGTAATCTGTTATGTTTCTACATTCTATACCCTACAAGGATTTTAGCCACTCACCGGACTGGCCCTGACCCTTCCGCCCAAAACACTTACACACATTATACCTACCCCTGGTTGTGGTGCACCATATCCTTGCTGGGGGTAACCACCTCCGGGCTGGGGGAAGCCCTGGCCTGGGTATCCGGGCTGACCTTGACCTGGGTAGCCACCTCCTCCATATGGATAACTCATTTTGTATGTTTATTACCTGAAGTGTGAAGGAAAACACAAATTAACTTTTTTTCTAAACCTAAAGCAAATGTACTATAAAACTTTCCAGGTACTGCGAAATGATTTAACCTTTAGCCTGCTGCTGGCAAGTGATTCGGCCTTTGCGACCAGTGCAGACCAAGATCAGCCCGAACATCCTGATCACAGTCTGCACTTTTCTCTATTCAGTCTGTAAATTTTCAGTGAATGCCCCTCTGAATAATAAATGATACTGCCCAAATTGAGAGTGATGGACCACTTAATTTTTGAAATTCAGCAGGGTAAAGGTTAATAATATTCATGACTGAGGAACTAATTTTCATAAATTTCATGGTAGCAGCAATTGTCAACTAAAATCCCAACAAAGAAATAAAATTGCAATTCTTTTTATCTTTAAAAATTGAAATCCACTGAGTTACATCCATACGAAAGAGCTGTTTTGGCCAAAAGTACAAACTGCACAGTCATGAAGTCAAATGATTTCACTGTGAGTTAAAAATGTTCTCTTCTATAGATAATTTTAATGTTAATAATCCATGATGTTAATGAAAACTAGGTAAATTTTGATATCACTAGAAACTGACATAAATGCTCATACTATTGATTTTAAAGCAATTTAATCAATAATACTGTAAACATATGACAGCTTCAGTTTAGTCAAACATATTTACACTATTTTAATTGTATTGTAAGCTAAAACGTTATTGATTATTGCTGATTACTTTCCATTGGGAATATATATACTGAGGCCTCGTGAAAAGGACCATGACACCATCTAAGCTCCAATGTATGACCTCTTCAAATCTGCAGGAACAGAATCTGATGTCCACCCTTCTAAATTTGACCAATGCGGTAAATTCCCCGTTAGATGTTTTTAGTAATCCAAATTTTCGCTTAATTCCTTTTCAAACCTTATAATTATATTGATTTTTCTTTTATTTCTTTCAACTCTTTTTTTTCAGATTTTTTTCAACAGGGTGGAGTTTTCTGCCTTGGTTAAATTGTGCAGGTGGTTGGGGGCTGGGTTGGAGTTTGTCCTACATGTTATATCTTATCCACTAGTTAGCATTACTACAGTAGAAAATAATGTTTAGGCTTATGAGGTAGTACAATTAACCATTGATATATATGACAATTTACAGTATGCATGGCCCAAATCCTTACTAGGAGTTTGGAGATCCTCATATCAGATAATATTTGTAAGCTTCAGTTTTCAGATAAAATTGCAGTTCCATCAAATTCAGCAGGTCATGAGGAGTTTGGAGAACAGGGATCATCTACTTGGCATATCCAATCATCCCACTAAGTTTCAACATTCTGGGCCTAGTTTGTTTGTTTGTTTTGGGTTTAACGCCGTTTCTCAACAGTATTTCAGTCATGTAACGGCGGGCAGTTAACCTAACCAGTGTTCCTGGATTCTGTACCAGTACAAACCTGTTCTCTGCAAGTAACTGCCAACTTCCCCACATGAATCAGTGGTGGAGGACTAATGATTTCAGACACAATGTCGTTTATCAAATAATCACGGAGAACATACGCCCCGCCCGGGGATAATGTATATAACGTTGACCTGAAACACTTTGACGCCAACGTCTGTGTTGCATTACTACGTCATATCCTATGTTTGTATATATGTACGATAGTTACAAGAGTTGAATAGAAGTAGAAAACAGACACAACGTGTTGTACATTCATTTTAGTGTTAGTGTCCCATACCCAACTGACACAAGTGACCCCAAAATCAATAGGGGTCATCTACTACACCTGTCCAATCATTCTATGAAGTTTCAACATTCTGGGTCAAGTGGTTCTCAAATTATTGATCAGAAATGGTTTTCCATGTTCAGGCCCTTGTTACCTTGACCTTTAACAGAGTGATCCCAAAATCAATAGGGAACTTGTTGTTTATCCTTTTTTTTGTCAAAAATGTGGAGTCTTAGAGTTTTGTATGTCTGGGGCCAAATTCCTGCAACACAGCAGGGAATGTATTTGTTTGCATTACTGCCCATTTAGGGTCAGATGGTTAAGGTCCTTTTCAGGTGAGTGACATAGGGCCTAAAAAAGAAATTCTTTGTTTCCGGTAACATGCTAAAAAAAATTAGGGTAGGTAGGTCGGAAAAACTTTTTTTTTGGAGTTTTTTTATTAAGGCAGACTTTTCGGAAATTATTTTTGTGTCAAACAAGAGATCACAGAGTGATCTTGGCGCCCACCAATGTGCCATTTTTGAGTGTTCCAAATTTCAAGACTTATTGACTACCTCAAAGTCAAATTTCATTTCCGTACACAACACTGTGCATGTGGTCCAAATTCAAAAGCTGTAGCTTGAGAAATGTGAAAGTAGGTCACCAGGTCAATGTCAAGGTCAAAGTTTGTTTCAGTACACAATCCTATGCAGGTGGTCTAAATTTGAAGCCTGTAGCTACAGAAATGTGAAAGTAGGTCACTAGGTCAATCTTAAGGTCAAAGTTCATTTCGGTACACAAAACTATGCAAGTGGTCCAAATTTGAAGGCTGTAGCTTGAGAAATGTAAAAGTAGGTCACTAGGTCAAAATCGAGGTCAAATTCTATTTCAGAATACAAAACTATGCATGCGGTCCAAATTTGAAGCCTGTACCTTCAAAAATATGAAAGTAGGTCACTAGGTCAATGTAAAGGTCAAAGTTCATTTCGGTACACAAAACTATGCATGTGGTCCAAATCTGAAGGCTAATAGATAGCTTAAGAAATGTAAAAGTAGGTCACTAGGTCAAAATCAAGGTCAAATTTTATTTCAGAATACAAAACTATGCATGTGGTCCAAATTTGAAGCCTGTACCTTAAAAATGTGAAAGTAGGTCACTAGGTCAATGTAAAGGTCAAAGTTCATTTCAATACACAAAACTATGCAAGTGGTCCAAATTTGAAGGCTGTAGCTTGAGAAATGTAAAAGTAGGTCCCTAGGTCAATCTCAAGGTCAAATTTTATTTCAGAATACAAAACTATGCATGTGGTCCAAATTTGAAGCCTGTACCTTAAAAATGTGAAAGTAGGTCACTAGGTCAATGTAAAGGTCAAAGTTCATTTCGGTACACAAAACTAAGCAAGTGGTCCAAATTTGAAGGCTGTAGCTTGAGAAATGTAAAAGTAGGTCACTAGGTCAAAATCATGGTCAAATTTTATTTCGGAATACAAAACTATGCATGTGGTCCAAATTTGAAGCCTGTACCTTAAAAATGTTAAAGTAGGTCACTAGGTCAATGTGAAGGTCAAAGTTTTTTTCGGCACACAAAACTATGCAAGTGGTCCAAATCTGAAGGCTGTAGCTTGAGAAATGTGAAAGTAGGTCACTAGGGCAAAATCAATGTCAAATTTCATTTTGAAACATGGAACTGCGCATATGGTCCAAATTTGACGCCTGTACCTTCAAAAATGTGAAAGTAGGTCACTAGGTCAAAATCAAGGTCAAAGATTTTTCCAGTACACAAAACTATGTATGTGGTCCAAATTTGAAGGCTGTAGCTACAGAAATGTGAAAGTAGGTCACTAGGTCAAAATCAAGGTCAACTCATGCCAAGGTTCATCTTGCCACTCAAAAATATACAAGTGGTCCAAATTTGAAGGCTGTAGCTACAGAAATGTGAAAGTAGGTCACTAGGTCAAAATCAAGGTCAACTCGTGTCAAGGTTCATCTTGCCACTCAAAAATATACATGTGGTCCAAATTTGAATGTTTAACATTTTAAAAGCTTTTCCTATATAAGTCTATATGAACCATGTGTCCCCCGGGGCGGGGCCATTTTTGACCCTAGGGCGATAATTTGAACAAACGTGGTAGAGAACCACTAGATGATGCTACATTACAAGTATCAAAGCCTTAGGCTTTGTGGTTTGGACAAGAAGATTTTCAAAGTTTTTCCTTATGTAAGTCTATGTAAACCATATGATCCCCAGGGCGGGGCCATATTTGACCCTAGGGGTATAATATGAACAATCTTAGTTGAAGACCACTAGATGATGTCACATACAAAATATCAAAGCCCTAGGCCCTGTGGTTTTGGACAAGGGGTTATTCAAAGTTTTTCCCTATATAAGTCATTATAAACTATGTGACCCCCAGGGCGGGGCCATATTTGACCCCAGAGAAATAATTTGAATCATCTTGGTAGAGGACCACTAGATGATGCTTCAAACCAAATATCAAAGCCCTAGGCTCTGTGGTTTTGGATAAGAAGGTTTTCAAAGTTTTTCCCTATATAAATCTATGTAAAATATAGAAATAAACAAAGGGCCATAACTCACTCAAAAATTGTTGAACCAGTCTGATTTTCAGGGGGACACAACTAGGGTACCAATACATCATTCTGACAAAGTTTGGTCAAAATCCCCCTAGTAGTTTCTGAGAAGATGCGATAACGAGAAAATGTTGATGGACGGACGGACGGACGGACAGAATGACGGACCACGGACGCAGAGTGATTTTAATAGCCCACCATCTGATGATGGTGGGCTAAAAATGAATACAAATAGGGGGGTTATGCCTCTAGAGCATCAGTAAGTGATTTATAACATCACTGACCATGTTTAAAGCATAAAAAGTGCAGTTTTGCAACATTTTGTCAAAAAGTTGAAAAACAAATGTTCTCCAAGGCCATAAAAACATTTAGGGTCGGGCCAAAAATTTAGGGTAGGTCAGGATACCGGAAACAAACAATTTTTTTTTTACGCCTAGTGACTATTGTTAAAGGTGTATATGAATATACATTTTTTTGTAATGCTATTCCCTGTATATTCTTTATAAAAAAGAACAATGTTATCAGGGTTTTTTTCAATCTGACTAAAGTACATATCCTATTACGCTACGCATAGGATCTGAGAACGACCTATTCATTGCCTCGTTCTGACGACCCTTTCGCTAGCCAATCAGAGCCTAACTTACAACATCTTGCAAATCTACCTGTAGCCTTGACTTTTGATATTTATAATTCTTATGTCATAATGTATCAGATAGCCAGTTAGCGCAGTCGGTAGGCCACTTGCTTTGTAAGCGAGGGGTCCCGGGTTCGAGCCCTGGAATGACTGCACATTTTTCTTACTCTTTGACATTCGAACAAGTCGTCTGATTGGATAAAATAAAAATAGCAATACTGGAAATCCTAAATATACAGAAGACGAATGTGAATGGGTCGTTCTCAGATCTTCGTTTAGAAGATCAACTACTTTAGTCAGATTGGGTTTTTTTTACAAGAAAGTGACGCCGATAGTCAGCATCTAAATCCTCTCAGAAAAATTTCCCCCAAATGTCAATTTTCCCTAGTCTAGTGGCAAAAAAAATCTCCAATTTTTATGTTTTAATAATATTAGATCTACCGGTACTTATCTGAAAAATCATTGCATCCTTAATAGTCGGACAGCAACCATGTAGGCAACTGATTACACTAAATACAGCTGTTTTATTACGTCATGGACAATGTGTCCCAGCATTCAATGCTTGCTATTTATGATGACGGGAACCAATTGCACTAGATCCCGGCATTACAAGTTGGCGTATATTGGCCACATACAATGACGGAAACCAATCTTTATCCAGGGATATCAGAATTCCGGAAAGACTGACAACCGAAAACCAGTATTACATGATGTATATAACATGTGAATTTTCCCCAAACTGGCCCCTTTTGCATGATACAGTCATGTATTTCCCCTTTTGACCAGCACCCAGCGTCTTCCTCATCTCCTAAATAAAAAGCCTGGTTGTACAAAGTCTGGCCCATTCTAGATCCTCATGTTTAAGGAACTATCTTATAGGAGGTCATTCACAACTCTGCAACATTTTACAGCATTATATTCACTTTTCTTATATTCTATTACAGATTTGTTTAAAGGAACAAAAAGACTCAGTCATAGAGTTAGATGATAAAATCCCTATTACAAAATAATGGTGTTATTTCTAGAGCTCAAAAAGGGCAGGGTGCTGCCTAAAAGGGGCAGGGTGCTGTCCGAAAGGGGCAGGGTGCTCTTTTAGCCATGAAAGTTACCATAGCAATAGTTGCATTTCTAGATGTCTATAGTTAATACGTATTCCATTTATCTTTATTGCACACTGAAAAGAAATGTCACAGAATAAAGTGGTAAATCTTCCCAAAACCAGTAACATAGTTTAGTAATTACAAAGGCTTTTTACTTATAATATACTTTATAGTTTAGGTTGAATCATTCAAGCCTTTGTCTTAAAAAATGTCACCAAGAATGTCAACTTATTCATATGAATATGAAATAGTGGAGGGCCTTAATATAAGCTTAATCTTGAAACCAAGATCATGTTGTAAACAACATATAGATGTTGTAAACAACATATAGTAAAACGCCTGTTTCAGGTCACATTGTAAACTAATAATTATCAAAAGCCATGTTGTATTGATCAGGTCTTTCACCAATATTTCATTAACAGAAAAGTGCTATTACAGTCAGATTAAAGTTTACTAAAACGCATATCCAAAATATACTACCGGATACTGGTACACTTTCGGAATATTGTCTGAAAGTAGCTTTTTTTACCTGCCAGTTTTTACTCAGTTTACGTGACCCACTAGGGTAAACCAGAGATAGGTCCTCAAATTCTGATGTTTCTCATCATAAAAAATACACAGTCAGCTTTTTTGAAGGAAATATGGAAAAATTGCATACGACATCGGGAGAAATAAGACTCGTGAACGGACATTCTAAACTTACTTTTACTTTCGATATTGACATTAAAATTTGCGTATTGTGTATTTTCTAGTTGAAATTACAGTAGAATCAAACTGCATTAACTGATATATACTTGTTATTATACTAAACAACGGTCTAATTTAAATTTTGCACAAAGAAATCTAGGGCACTTTTCCATGCTCGGTAATCAGCTGGCCGCTTACGAACGCCTTTGGGACATTACACAGGATCCATACACTTTATCAATTAGTTTTAACACTTCATTGATTCTCATTTCCTGTGTGCACTCGCCATGAGGCTAATCAAAAAATCGTCGAGGCATGTCAACAGGAAAATTGGCGGGATATAGCAGAAGATCATGAGGGCACATTTTCAGGGCAGCGTGGCGGCAGTAAAAAAAGGGCAGGGCAGAGCGCCCCGCTGTGTCGCTCTAGAAATAACACTAAATAAATGTAAATTTTGTTATGTAACTTATATAAAATTCTGTTATTACCCCCTCCCTGCCTCCAACATCCCACACTTCCCATCACTTTAATAATTTTAAAAGACAAAAAGTTGCTATTTCTTTTGATTTCAGTGTAATTTCTCGTTGCATTTACCAGGAATACAAAATGGGGTATTTAACCTTTAGCCTGCTGCCGGCAAGTGATTCTGCCTTTGCGACAAGAGCAGACCAAGATCAGCCTGCACATCTGTGCACTGTTCGCTATTCATTCAGTAAATTTTCAGTAAACACCCCTTCTAATAATAAATGGTATTGCCCAAATTGAATGATTGACCAGTCCATTTTAGAAATTTAGCTTGGTAAAGGTTAGACAATACAATTTACAAAAAAATTAATGAAAAAGTAAAGTTTAAAACTGTGTGTGACTTTGAAATTCATTGATTGGCACAACTTAGATAGGCAAATGGTAGTAAAAACAATTTTACAAGCTTGCATTTTTATGTATTTCTGCTTAACTTGTGACAAAACACTATTTCATGTGTATCCATTGAAGTTTGAATGTGTTTCTTACAATAAAATATCTTTTAAAGGCTTTTTTTTATTACATTTTGTCTGGATTGTATACCATCACAGCTATGTGCAAGACCACTGTGATTGTAACATGTCTTCCATATAATTCATTAAACCAATTGGTGGTGTACCAGTCACTGTGTAGGGAACAGCCTGACCTGATAGATCAATGCATACAAGCATGCCTGTCAGCTTATTTCAAATTTTTATTAAAATGGTTTCAAGCCTACTGTAAGCAACTCATACAGACAAGAACCCAGACTACCTGTTGCAACTTGGGTAACTAACACATGCAAGCCCCTCTTTTAAATATAAAAAGGTCCTCCCGTGCAAAATACTTAAAAAGGGCTAGGTATGACCTAGTTGTTATAAATTGATGGTTGTATGCATTTAACACGCTAATGAATGAGTACAACAGAGCTCAAGATAAGGGCCGTATTTTTGTAAATACGAATATATTTTAAAATCTGGCCATATCTGAGTACTAATTTATTTTAAAATGTGGTCGTATCAGTATGACATGTAAACAGTATTACGAATTTCAAAGGAAGATCTAGCCATATCACGTGTCCGTGCTGAGTTGCGCATTTGGTGGTCTGTAAACCAATATTATCTTTCCAGTACTTTATTTAGCGAAAAGCAATAGACTGCTTTACCACTTTCGTGCATTATTTTGCTTCTTTTTTCCCAACCTACCGATCCAGTCAAAATAAAATGGCAGTGCACAGTGCAAAAGGCAGGTCGAAAAAGAAATTAGAAATTCAGAAGAACACACTGCTTACATGTTTCTTCATCATGTTCATCGGCGAAAGAAATAAACACTGAAAAGACATTATTCGTCTGATTGTTGATGAGCTCGTGGTAGCTGCTACAAAACCTGCTAAAATGCACAATGGGTTAAAGTTGTTGCAGCCAAAGACACTTGACGAATTTTATTTCAAATGTAAATCAAGTGGTATTGAAACCAAACAAATTTCCTTGGTACTAATTTTTGTTATCTGGTAGTACTTATTTCACAAAATATAGATACTCTCTCTCTCTAGCATCACACCTCTTTTCGAGTATTACGTGCAGCTGTGTGCCTGTACAAGAAATGTAAAAGTAGAATGGACAGGAGAATAAAAGTAATACACGATTGCAAGCATGAAATACAGTAACCTGTTGATAGTGTTAAAAAAAAAAACAAGAAGGATTTACAGATAAAAGTAGTTTAAAAACAGGTTTATCATGTTAAGCAATGTGTGCAAGTTTGGTCACACCCTGCTTAAAGTGGTTCAGGTTGGGGGCAAAGTATCAGGTAGTACCGTTACTAATTTCACAAAACATCAGCTAGTACTGTTACTAATTGCACAAAACCTTATCTGGAGATCTTTACAATCTTGTTAGCCGAAGGCAGTGGCTAGAGAACCGGAATCGGTTCCCTAGACAGCGAACTTATTCGTATGGAACCGGTTCTCCAACCAAAATACCGAAACATGCGGTCTGTGTATTTATACATGTTGTAGTTCTGGCTAACATAACTTAACTGACGCTGTTTTATTTTCTGGTGGCCGCCATTTGGTTAACTAACCAGTATCAAACCGCAACATCTTAAGGAGAGGACAACCGTAAGCTGATATAGCTTTCTGTTCAATTCCTTAATTAATGTTCTGTAAATGTTTCATGTATTACTAAAATAAAATATGTTTAAACTAAACTGCAACATCTTGCACAGACTCTCATGAGAAACTGATGACGTCATGCAACGGTTCAGACCAAATGGTTATTTTTGAAAATCAAGATCAAAATTCTACCTACCTATGAATTTAATTTAATCTAATCATAAACATATCCATTTTCGATAAAACTCATATAAATCATACCTCTGAAGGTTTAAGTTCTCAGAAAAGGTCAATAAATAACAATTCTAAATTTTATACCATCTATTGGTTTTCAAAATGAAGAGTACCGTGATCAGGTGCCAACTGCAATGGCGGACAAAATATTACAGACAGGTGTACCAATTTGAAACCTGTGTGTATAACCTGTGTTCAAATTAAGTTGCATGGATTATTTTATGCGAGATCAAAAGAAAAAGGGTATAGAAATATTTTAAAATAAAAGGTGAGTACATTGCATTTCATTTGATGAAGTTATAGCGTAACAGACTTCTGGCACGATTACTGGTTAGGTTTCAGAATGGGATTCGTTTCAGCTCAGAGATCCGTAACAGCATATAAACATCTGAGCTGAAATTTTTTAACTAGATCTATATATGTTGCAATTATTCATTATGATGACAGTTGTGTTAAATTAAACGTCTAACGTTAAATGTCTACGTTCCCGCAAGGGGTTTGACCTCTACGGAATATAGATAGATTGAAATAGTTACCTATTCAATATTACAAAATACAAGAAGTTGTATCCTCATCATGGGCACAGTGTTCCCAGAAACCCCCAAAATGGTACATTGTACCCCCAGTTTTGGAGACAGCTATTATACGTCTCTTAGTGATGGGGTGCAAAAGTGCAAACCCCCAACTTTAAATGCCAGTGGGAACACTGGTGCACAAGGAGTGGCGGAAAACTACAAGACAACAACAAAATTGGTTTAGGTCCTACACTGGGCAGATGTATGTTTTTCTTCGTAACAACACATCAGTTCCTATATATTTTTGGTTTGATGCTCAAGGGCAGAATCAGTATTTCTTGATGAAGAAAATATCATGTAACTAACCAAGTTAGCCGCAGGCCATAAGCATGATGGCCGGGCAACAACTCACTTTTTATACAAAAATCGTTTCTACATACAATCCCAGTGGTACATGTCCTTATTACATTCAGACTCATGCAACAGTGCAAGACAGAAATATTGTAATCAAAATACATACTTTATCAAAACAGCAGATGTTTCCTTTATTTCGAAATCGACTTTCGGAATAGCTGAATAAATAAATTCAGGAAGTGGATTCTTTCGTGACCGCAGTAGCTTCCCTTTGAAAATACTAAATTCCGTCACTCCGGAACAGACTCCGTTATCACGGATATTTTAGGCATGAACGTGGTAAATATAAGCAGTTTGTTACTATGGTTTTGTTTTTTCACCATATTTCGTATGATAAAAAAGATGTTTTCACAAAAATTCTTAAATATGCGATAATCGTCGTCCGAAGTTGCAAAATTAAGAAAATATTTGCAAAGTTCAAATAGCTGTCGCACGAGATTTTTTTTTGTTGGGTTTAACATCGCACCGACACAATTATAGGTCATATGGCGACTTTCCAGCTTTGATGGTGGAGAAAGACCCCAGGTGCACCTCCGTGCATTATTTCATCACGAGCGGGCACCTGGTTAGAACCACCGACCTTTCGATGGCTTCCTCACATAAAGAATTCAACGCCCCGAGAGATGCTCGGCAACAATTCTAAGGGTTATATTCATAGACCTTTCTCCAACTCCACTTATTGAGTGCACTCTAATTAAATTGCCTAACGGTCACTCCTTTACTCAAGAAAGATTTGTTTTGTATTCATTCAGTGATTGGAAAAAAGCCACCGTAGCCCCCGTATTTAAAAAAGGTCCCAAGTCTAAACCTAGTAACTATCGCCCAATTTCCCTAACTTGCATTGCTTCCAAACTCCTTGAACACATTGTTGTTTCCAATCTTATGACCTATTTTGACAAGCATAAGCTACTTAGCCAGTTCCAGCACGGCTTTAGATCAGGTCACAGTTGTGAGACTCAGCTCATTAATTTCACTCAGGAACTTTACAATAACACTGAACAGGGTCAACAAACAGATGTTATTGTCATGGACTTCTCCAAGGCGTTTGACAAGGTCGATCACATTAGACTAATTTATAAACTACAAAGCCTTGGTGTCAACCCACAAATTACCAAATGGGTCAAATCTTTCCTGTCCAACCGCTCACAGAAAGTCGCTGTTGATGGTCATTTTTCCAGTGAACTTCCTGTACTGTCTGGAGTTCCCCAGGGGTCTGTTCTTGGGCCATGTCTCTTCCTGGTATATATCAATGACTTACCAGATTCCGTCAAATGTAACGCAAGAATGTTTGCAGATGACACCATAATATACCTTACCATCAACTCCATTTCAGATAGTATATCTCTGCAACAAGACCTGATTAGCTTAGAAACCTGGGAGAAGACATGGTCCATGGAGTTCAACCCGGACAAGTGTGAAGTCCTTAGAATTTTTAGAAAGAAAAATCCTGTAGTCTACCCCTACAAACTTCACAACATAGAGTTAAAAACTTGTGAGGCAGCTAAATACTTAGGCATAACCATTTCCAAAGATCTAAACTGGTCCAAACACATTGACAGTATCACTTCCAAAGCAACTTCCACTCTTCGCTTCATACAACGAAATGTCAAAACTGATAATAAAAAGGTCAAAATTGCTGCCTATAACACCTATGTCCGCCCTCAACTTGAGTACTGTTCAAGCGTCTGGCATCCTTGGCAAAAAACCCTCACTAGCAAAGTCGAAAATGTCCAAAGGTCAGCTGCTAGGTACGTCATGTATGACTACAGTTACACCAGTAGTGTTACACAAATGCTGAAAACCTTAGAATGGAATACACTCCAATATAGAAGGTTACACAATTCATTAGTAATGTTTTATAAAATAAGGACCCAGACAGTTGCAGTCGACCAATCTCATCTTATTCCAACTAGAAACCTAAATTACTTAATCCCCATGTCTCACACTCAGTACTTTTCTAACTCCTACTTCCCTAGGACCATCCGACTCTGGAACTCCCTACCAACTCATGTTAAATCTAGCCCCAGTCTCAGTATCTTTAGAGAGAGGCTGGCGGTGGTCAGTATGTAATTCTGTTGCCTCTGTCCCATTTTAACTGTAGCATACTGTCTTTTTTAGCTTTTATTCTTTTAACATTGTAACATATCAGTTCTTTAACAACTGTTTCTCTGACAGCGCCGCCCAGTGATAATCGGAAATCGACGGTTGGGTGAAAGATGTAGATAGATGTAGACATAAAGGTGAATGACAGTCGAGTCAACTCCCGAGTGTGAGTGATTGTTGAGGGAGGTACTGGGGACACATGAGTGCTTCTCAAATATCAACATACAAGTTTAGATGATAAATTTACAATCTTCATTCATCTAAAGGTATGATAACAGTGTCGTATATTTATTTTAGGCGATGGTTCATATTTATAACAGTTTTTTGTTTTTTAATTCTTTCTAATACACTTTGTTGAGGATGATGAAAATGCAAAAAAAAAAACAACAACCAATTAACAGACAGTAAATTGATGTAAACTATTTAAAAGCAGATATAGGCAAATTAAATATAGATCTAGGAAACATAGTCTGGCAGGGCTAATCAGTCACTCTCAGAAACACACGTTCTAGTAACAAATATTTACATTTAACAAGCCTAGATATAGGAAAATTCATACTGAAAAATATAAACATTCCTTCCAATTTAACGTATCATTACGAAAACCTATATTTATTGAATCTCATTTTTAAATGACAGCGAAAACATTCATTTTATAAATGATATATTTGTAATAACTGAAATTTACGCGAATTGGTTTTCGGAAACACCAACTGTTAAAATTATAGGCACGAGTATTGTTCATTTCAATTTCAGCGAAAAATAAACTCGTGTATTTTTAAGTATAAAATAGAAAATGTGGAAACTCCACAGGTCGCCCAACACGACAAAAACGAAAATGTTGCAGGCTCGGTTTGATTGAGCCTGTTCATTCTAATAATACAGATGAATAGACGGACGGATGGACGTATTATAGGACCGACAAGCATACAGACTGACAATAATATTACAACTTTCGACATGGCAAATACATCTATTCTACAAAAATAACGATCAGCACTTTTGCGCACCTTTGATGTTATTGTCATATATACCGTTACAATCCGCTAAATCCATCGTGTACAATGAAACCAGTATATACTTGAGTTGTCCTTCCGAAAGTTAAAATTGAGTGGGATTTATGAATGTGACATTGGAACTCCACTCACACACTCGCAATGCGTAATCGAGGCCCACTTGAGTGATACTTACCCAAGTTTGAGTCAAGTGTGAGTTTGAGTGACGACTATATGGCCATAAGTTAAGCTTCACTTCCTTTCCTTTTCTTTCAAGAACATTAATTTACAACTGTTCTTTTTTGCACGAATATTTAGCCATCAAATGGACCAATATTGACCGCAGATTTTTCAGAAATTACAAAAAGTTCAAGAAGCAAAGATACGTTAATTTAGAAGATTTTTTTGTTGTAGTTTAAGGGCGCATTGACTGAAACCAACTTAAATATTCCGAGATCATTAAACTGCTGACCAGTGCTCATTCTGTCCCTAATTAGTCAATATAGAATATAGCAGATGACTGGTCAAGCTGCATTTATACTGTTAAACAAAAACTGTTACTAAGTAATTTTTCGTGGGAGGGAGTATCACGAGTGCAAGATACAAAAGACGCTTACAGAAGCTTCCCTGGCTCTTTTAGAGTGTCAGGTGTAAAACACCCATACACTGGACTCTGATACCAATGTTAGTAATTTTAGTTGTAGGAGCAGGAGTTCGAGCTCAGGACCCTGGTTTCGTAGTCCTGGACCTAGAACCGAGGTCTATAGCTATTTCTTATCTAATTGGTTTAAAATATCTTGAAATCTTCCTGGTAGGAGTGTTTGTCCTGTATGTAGAGATAAAGTAAATAACCACTTGACAAATATATCCGTGCACACGTACATAGAAAGCTATCAATCTTTGACCATATAGCTGACATACACGGAAGTTGTATATTAGTTATTCTAACACTTTTAAGATTTCCTTTTATATAAACTATAAACAAAGAAGGATTTTATCGTGTATTGTCTTGTCGATTAAAACACGTTTCGCAAAATGATCTACTTTTAGCGCCAAGGAACGTAATGCATCCATGTACGCCTAAAAAGGATTCCAGATTAGTATCCCTTCCTGGTGTAATTCGAACGGGTTAGAATGGAAATAGATTATTGTTTTGCGTGCTTTGATGGCAAATAAAACACACACGTCTTTTCGTTCAGATGCCGTCGGCCTTCGTGATTAGATTAGTACGCATCTGAACTCAAAATCCTGTTTTATTTGCCAACAAATCACGCAAAACTAAAATCCATTTCCCAAACTTCAAACAGTTGCAAAGCTGACTGATGCATGAACAGGGCATGCAATTACCACTAGTCTAATGGCTGCTGAAAATATTTCAATATTTTAGCCCGGTTATGTCTTTTTTCTTGTATTTCAAAGGTCAGAAGTCTTTAAATATCTTTATTGTAAAATTATATAAAATGCCGATATGTGATCTTTAGAGATTGTAAAGCTTAAGGAGATTGTAAAAATAATTCTAATTATCATTGTCACATATATTAGCTTCTAGCAATTTAGCAATGACAATAAGAGGTTTAGATATTGTCAAACCTGAAACTATGACAAATAGACTGCTAGCTAAATAGCAGAACAGAACAGAACAGAACAGAAAAAATCTTTTATTTTTTTAGACTTGAGCTTACGCTCCTCATCCTTAAACAAATAAATATATATATGAAGGTCACACATATACATATATATATCAAACATCCATACAATACAGACAATTGATTAAACGAGAGTGACATTATGATAATTAAAGAAAATATCAGTTGTGCGTATATCAAAGTACACAAACAATTACTTTATATATATATCAAAAGATAGACTCGCGGTTGTGATTCATACATACAGGATTCTGAATATATTTTTAACCGTAATGGTTATAATCTAAAGAACTTCACAATATGTTACTTCTTATTTCTGAAACTATGACAAATAGACTGCTAGCTAAATAGCTGAAACTTATCATTTACTTATCATTTCGGCGGACTCGTTTAACTTGTGGGGGTGACAATTTTCAAATATTTTAATGCCCTTTATTTGTCGACAGAATTAATCGTTAAACCATGAGTTATTCTAGGATCAAACATATGTAGCTTTAATACTGTCTTACACAAAAATTAATTTAATAAAATATGATACTATGATAGCTTAAGTAATTCCCGAGGTCTTGGAGAGAGAAGGAATAGTCATCTCTTTGTTAAGATTGTCCATTTTGGCATTGATTCCATTCTTGGCCGAGAAGATAAAGCCGCTGACATATCGAATCTCTTTCCTATTACCGCTGTAGGTTCGAACCTTTGCTTGAGCTGTAGACTTTTTTATGTGAGGAAATCATCCATTTGGCTTATGGAAGGTTTGAGATTCTATCCAGGTACCCACCCGTAATAAAATATAGTCAGGGGCACATGTGGTCTTTCTATACCATAATAATCTGAAAAGTCTCCACGTGACCTATAATTGTATCGGTCTGACGTTAAACCCAACAAAACTATAGTTTTGGTCCTTTGGGATAACGGATTTCATTCAATGTAAAACTTTGTATCAAAAAGTGATGGAGAGGGGTGGGGGAAGCTGGGAAGGGAAAGGGGGTGGGAGGAGATGAGGTGGGGGATGCGTGCTGCGTGCGTGCTTCTGGTTTTATCAAATAGATGTTGAAATTTTGGCTAATACCATATAAGGTTTCTTAGCGTTGAACTTTCTGATAACTGTCACGGGGCCTCCATTGCCGGATGGTTCGCTGGCTAAGAATCGCTTGCCCCTCACCTACGTGGGTTCGAACCGTCGCTCGGGGTGTTGTATTCTTCCTGTGTAGAAGCTGTGTGGAAGCCGTCCATCTGGCTTACGGAAGGTCAGTGGTTCTACCCAGGTGCTTGACCATTCTTATAACAATGCCTGAAGGAGCATCTGGGGTCTTCCTCCACTATCAAAAGCTGGAAAAGTCGCCATTTGACCAAAACAGTCTCGTTTTGACTATTTACCTGACAAACAAAAATAACTGTCATTGTTGTTGTTGTATAAGTTCTACTCGCCGCCGGCTATTGCCATATGGGCGTGAATATTCGCGCATTCGTTGTCGATCCTAGAGTCTCAACGGGCGACTTCTCATACTGACTGTCGTAATCCTACTGGAGTACCATATTCTGCGTACGGTGACAAGACGAAATCTGAGGAGGTAAACTGCCCTTCTTACAGCCACTTCTCTCGCCCTTGGTTGCGGCTCCACCAGCTGTCCTCAATATAGTTAATGATCACTTCCGGTGGAGCCGCATGCCTACTCCGCGACTTGCACGCGGCGAGAGCTCAGGAGTAAGTTACTGTCATGTTCCATATGTTGCATGAAAAAAATCTTTATTTTAATAGAGCATTAACAATTAACAAAAACAAAGAACATGTTATTCACAAAACCATGGAATTGTGGAATTTAAATTGCAAACAAGATTAAACACACCCATAGGATTTCAACTGTAATCTTTTTAAATCGGTCACTGGTACAATTTATTTGATAATTGTAAACGATCCATCTTAGAAAAGATTTATTCAGTTCAGGGTTAGCACACACATTTATCACTTGAAATTAATTTTATAATTTGAATAAGACGGGTGAAATTGCAGTCTGTTTACATTTCTTTTTTTTTTGTTTTGGCAAGTCATGGATCCGAGGTGACAAAACTGAGAATGGAGACCAGTCTCAGATTACCGTCTTGCCATTGGTCAATTTCAAATCGTTACCCCAGAAGTAGCCAATCAGATGGCTGGAGTTTAAAGACTGGTATCCAAAGTTTTATGTGTTGGCAGCAATGGTATCGAATGATAACATAATTTAGGGAAACACCATTCAATTATCAGTGATCGCATAACGCAATATGAAACTATCTGTGTTTTTGAATATTTCTGTTTTAGCAGTTGATAATAACTTAAAATTAGTTTACTTGCAGAGGAGAAGATTCTAAAATATCTGGACTCTACCGGAAATAAACCATTCTTACGCATTTTTCCATAGGGTTAAACATGTCTAATTTTAGCTAACTTCTATAGCATATTCATACTGTATCCACCTTTTTCATGTATATAGTGACATTGCTGCCAATAGTTTATTACATAAGTTCATCTCTCTTGATCTAATTCATTATTCTAACGGACAAAATATAAATTTATTTTCCGAAGAGCGTTTATAAACATTCAAGTTTTATAATGAATTTTATTTTCAATTTAACTAATTATGTATGAAATACACAGTTGGTATGAAACTTAAACATTTCTAGTGTTCTCGAGTTATTTCTTTTGCATATGAAAGGTCTGATAAAACTTGTATATAGATACAGTTCGCATGAATAAAACCATCCATTTTGTGTTCGTATAATTAGTTCCTCGTTATATAAAACTAAGAAGGTTGTAACGCATAAAGATGCCAGATAACTTTATAGTTGTATATAGAATGTACACAGGCTGTCAGATTTAAAAAGACTCTTGACATTATATTTCCCCTAATGCTCTTTTGAGTGCATTTCCTTTGCACATTTCTTGTAGATTTAAGTTGGAATTTAAAGATAAAAGACATGAGGATTTATTGATCATCAACTGCGTAAATGTCAACTCAATTTGAGCCGCTCCGTGGGAAAACCAACATAGTGGTTTTGCGACCAGAATGGATCCAGACCAGCCTGCGCATCTGCTCAATCTGGTCAGGATCCATGCTGTTCGCTTTCAAAGCCTATTGCAATTTGAGAAACCGTTAGCGAACAGCATGGATCCTGACCAGACTGCGCGGATGCTCAGAATGGTCTAGATTCATGCTGGTCGCAAAGTAACTATGTTGGTTTTCTCATGGCACGGCTCATTTGTATTTAAACGGAATTTCAGCAATTTGGTGCCTTAAATAGAACAAAAAGATATTTTGAGATAATGAGCGGCGTTCCTGTAGTAAATATCAAGTGTACGCACATGTTGGGGTGGGGAGAGGTTGGATGTGGGAGAGGTACGGTGGTATGTTTAGGACACATACACATATTCTTTACATAAAATTATTTCGAGCTCGCGCGACATAATATGTCAATGTCATGTTCGAGATAAGATGTCGTGCGCTCGAGATAAGACACCAAACGATCGAAATAAGGTGCCTTGCGCTCGAGATATTTTTTTCTTTAACCAAGAGGGTTATGATGGTCCATGTCGATCACAACTTAAAGTAGGTAGGAAACAGTCTCACCCTCATTCATTGACAACTGATTTTTTGACGACAAAATATACGTATTTCAGAAATTACTTACAAAAAATTAATACCTATTAACATCAAAATTAAAGTATGAGATATGGCATGGACGCAGAATATTCGACTTTAATGTGGCTCATTTATTCATGCTATATTTCTTTATTTTTTGGTGTTGATACATCACAAAATTTTTTTTTCAAATGATTGTAAAATGTCCTCTCCTTTTATAAAGAACTTTTTGCGTTCCAATCTTTAATAAATTTGAATAAATTACCAGCTATGTGTGTAATTTCACAGAGTTTTCGTTCCTGAACACAATTTCACGTCGCGGCGTGAATGACGTCGTTGACGTCAGAAAAGATGACGCAAGAAAAGACGTTAGCTCTATAGTGATCAGTTCAATAGTTCATCACGACAAGAATTTTAACGAAAGGAAAACAAACAAGTTAGCAAGAATGAAACAACGCAATTACAAGAATATTGTATAGAATGACTACCGGAACTTTATCTATAGATATTGGAAAAGGTAAGAAAAATATCTACGTTAATTAAATTATTAATCTGCGATTATTTTATTTTATTTTTTTTTTTTTTTTTGCTGTACAATTTCCATTCATAAGATTGAATTCATAAACTCGCCGGCACACATGATTTGAATAAACGTGCATAGGAATGATAATATGTGCATCAATCAAATCGCGATACAGAAGTCAAAACAGTTTGCGTACGACTTTGATATTTAAAAAAAAGTCAAGTTATTAATCTAAATTTACAGGTACATATAAATGAAATCCCTGCTGTAGGTTTTTATGTTACGCAGCACCTGTTTAGTGAATCAGTTACGTAGATCATGTGGTAATGCTAACGTTTACCACTGAAATGTTCAGTTTTAAAGTCTCAAAGCCCTAAGTCATTGCATCTTTCTCAGAAAGTGGATTGCTGTTCAACATATCTTGAATTGCAAAACAAAGGCTCAGTTTATACTGGTTTCAGACCAGTTTCCGATAAAAAATGAGGGTTTTCATTATATTTATTTTTAAATACAAAGTGTTTACAAAAGTAATCTACAAATTGTTAAACCCTAGTCTTTACTCTTTGCAAGGATGTAAACAATACCGGCCTTATCTGCGCATGCGTCCAAAAACAGGGGCTCCAAAAGGGCAGTCTAATTAACGTTAATTGGTTTATCTACAGTACCAGTTTCCGATAAATGGTTTTTTAAGCAGCTTTAAAATTGTTTTGACTGAAAATCTTTATAATTTTGATTTTAAATTATATAATTAACCTTTACAACTTTTTCCCATAAATCGTACAGGGTGTGGCTATCTTCCGTTCCGTTACGTACGGTACCGTACAGCACCTGTACAATCGTATTATGCAACCCTTTCACATCGTGTATTTGTCTAGCTTGTAAACAGTAGTTTATTTGATTACTGTATACATTGTACCGCCGGTATATGGGAGTTTTATATTGATTTTAAGTCCTTAAGCTGTGTTATATAGATTAAAAAAAAGTAATAAAAAAAAATATAAGCGGAGGCTGGGATTCGAACCCACAACCTCTCACACCTGAAGCTAGCGCTCTACATTGTATCTAAATACCCATGTGATGCTTTAGCAATATAATTTCCTTAATATTTTATCTAATTATAAAGGGAGAGTAATTCTACAACGGAGTGCAAGTCATAAGCTCAGGATTTACCTCCCTGGAATAGGACAAAACATGGGTTTGTCTTCCGCGCATGCGTGTTATGCGGAATCCCTCAGATGTAAACAAAACAGAAAGTTGATTGCTTAATAAAGAAGGTAGAATTTCTCTGTAAACACTTGTCATTGATGAACAAAATTTCGCTCGATGCTTGCTTGTGAAACAGCCTTCCAAAACATATAGTACTCCCTTTATGAAGGGTTACATGAAAGGAGAAATTACGAGAATTCGGATTCTGGTACTGTTCGGGTACCGTTCCGATACCAGTAGCTGGAATCGCGCAATGTAAAATAGTTTGCAGTTTGCAATTCAATAGAGAAAAGTGGAAACTTCACAGGTCGCCCAACACGACAAAAACGAAAATGTTGCAGGCTCGGTTTGATTGAGCCTCAAGTTACTTGTATTTAAACCTGTTATCCATAGTAATTGCCAGTATCTCTACTTGAATCAAAGGTTTCAGATACAGTGTCCTGTCATTTTGGAGAACACACGCCTCGTCAGGAGATCATATTCACGACCAAAAGGTCCATACTAGTAGGTCTGCGCTATCCCTACTGAGCTAAGCTGTCGAGCTTTCTGAAAATATATGTCTTGAATTTCAAAAATGTGTAAAATCAGTTTGCAATCCCAACTGTTAACTACAAAATATAGCAGTTTTAAATTCAAATTACAAAGTGCTAAAAGACTGAAAGCCTGAAATGCAATAAGCACAATCCTTCTGAGAAACTGAATAGAAATTCGAGATATATTTCTTGTATTGCAGTTACTGTTCCAATCGCAAAATGCAAACTACTTTGCAGTTTGCAATTCAAATTACATAGTGTATAAAAGACTGAAATATCTGCTTAGTAATATTGCATTAACAGAACAAACTCGTTACAAAATAAACTACTCAAAACACTTTTCAAGTTGGTTTTAAATATGCAGACAATTTAACCTATATGGAATCTTTGATAAAAATAAACAATGTAATGAAATAACCGGATACCAAAAATAATTGTCATACAATTTTGTTGTGTACTCTGGAATAAATATCACAATTGTTGGAAAACAAAGCTTCCTCCAACATCAATAGATCCTAGATACAGTGGTGTTAACTAAGTTCTCCTGTTGTATTTTCAGAGGTTCATTGCATGACACCAGTCCAGAATAGCGGCTTTGTCGGCAGTGAGATCTTTTCCTTAATTAAAAATGTCCACTACAAACGTAACTTTGGCGCCGGAGATGCTGATAACGAAGTGCAAGCTAAATTTCATGATGTACTAAATACCAATAAAGAAATTGAAGCAGGTGCTACGTTACAAGAAGAATCAGTATCGGTGGAACGATTTGTCAGTGTGCTTGATAAGCGAAGGATAACGAAAAGAACTGAAGAAGATGGATGTGAATGGAAACCACCTGTAAATGTCCATGCCGAAACCGTATCAAGTAAGGTCGATAGTCTCATAAGCACATTAAGGGTACGTTTCAATTGTGAAAGGCAGGCCAGAAAGGACACCACAAAATCCACCCGATCTCAGTATATCTTTTGCAACAGCGTGGATGCGTTTCTAAGACACCACGAAAAGCCAAAAGTTGACATTCATTATTCAGAGACAGAGGGATGTTCACCAGAAGAAGGTTTATACAGTTTTGCTGTTCGTCCATCAAGAATAAAGAAAGGAAGAAAAGATACATTTGCCACTCCTCAACCAAACACAAATGTATATGCAGTATCATCAAATGCGGTTATCGGCACAAGGGCTGAAAATTGTGGTGATGAGGGTTCTAACAATTCAACAAGGTTTATCAACACAGTTTCTGCCATGCAAAATGCCGATGCATCTGGCGATGTGTTCAAGCACAAGAATACTGTGATCTGGAAGATCCCATCATTATTCAAGGCTCCCGACTATATAGTAACGCCGATCGTCAAGTGCAACAATCCAGAAGACGTTAACAGCCATGTAATATCTCCTGTTGACACTATCCGAAAATCTGAATCAGTTAACGGTTGCTCTATAACTCTGATTAAGAAGAAGATTGGCTTTGCAGAACTGTTGCCTATTTTCTGTGCGACTGCCAATCCGTCAAATCCATATTCTCTTGCGATAGTTCCAATTTACAAGGTACAGTCTTGTTTAAAAGCGTCCGGTCACGCTGTTCCTTTGATGCACGATTATCACGTTCCAGAGAAAAACTGCGACTACGTTATACAAACATTCCCAAAAGTAACATTCGGTAACAGCATTCCTTCGATGCTTGAGTATCACAGTTCAGACAAAAACTACGACCACACCATAACTCCTTCCGAAAGAGCAAACATCGTCCACGCAATACCTTTGCTGCTTGAGTATTACAGTTCACAACAGAAAAACGGCGACCATGTCATATCACCCTTCCAAGGAGTAAGCTTTAGTGCGGAAATCGACGGTTCAGTCTATAAAATAGATATATTAGAAAGCATGACTCAACTGAAAAGACGAATATGTGACACTGCGAAACACTATAAAAAGCCAACGTTAGTAGAAATTTGTGGCCGCATCCTACGTTTAATACCAAACGTACCGACAAACGAGGAACTCAGTGGTGACTCGGTGCTTCCAATCAAAAGTCTGATCATACTTGGAGAAGTATACAGCAATATTATACACATTACTTGCACCTTCCACACACTTGAAAAAGCTGGCACTGAAAAGATATGTGAGATGCCAGTCCCAAGTCAGCTGATATTGACTGGGATAAAAGAAATCTACGGACACGCTCTATCTCAAATCAGGTATATGCTTACAGCTAAAGAATACAAGACGTTCGCGTTACCTCAAATCCATATGATGACTTTAGCTGTAGACATGTACGGCCATATGCTACCTAAGATCTATAAAGTTGGTGGGTACACATACAAAGAAAAAAACAAATCGGTATGTCCGGTCACAAACAGGACTAACTTGGAAGAGACACATGACAATGACGTAACTCCAGTTTGCAAGACTTTAATACCTGAAGAAAGTTACAGCCACATGTTTCCTCTAATCTACAAATCGGAATCAGGAAAAGTCCATGATTACGAAAAAGGTCCAATCGACAACGTCTCTACCACTGGAAATGTTTCCGACAACGTTTCAACAACAGACAGCAGGTACACTACAGTGCACGAAGTTCACGCGGCAACAAGTGACACACTCATAGACGAGTATGATGATGATAGTCTCTTTGGAATATTGTCAGTCTACTGTAACAGTGAAATTCATTCAAGGTAATATACATTTCGAAATTGACTCTTTTTTGTAAATTTACAGCATGATTCCGTAACCCAATTCTTAAAACATTTAGAAAGTACGCATATCTAAATTGCTTTTCGAGACGATCGTATTTAAAGGTTATTTCTTTTCTCAGCTGTTAATTTAACATGTAATATATAAAGTTTACTACCTTCGAAATTATTATCATATATACGCATAAATTATATGCGTAAATATAATAGAAAAGAAGTGACAAGTATTTTAACATTGGCAAGGGTCTGAAAATAGTAGATTCCCTATTATCAATTACACTAAGTTATACTTGAGCACTGTTTTACCATTTTATACACATAGAAAATCTTACATGTGTCTTTTTTCCGAATTTATTAAAAAGGATTGAATAAAATAATAAAATTCGAGTATCTTCCGAACAATTTATCAATTATATTCAACGAGGTTTAATAAATTCAGTGTTCAAATATACAAATGTAATACCATTTTTATCACGTGTTTGCTGATTCTGCTGGGACATCGCAGTTTCTTCTTTCTTTACCTATTATAGACCAAGTCAATTCGGCCAACGGACTTTATAGTCAAAACGGCGACAACGTAAAACTTTTATCACACTAGTGTTACACGAAAGATACGAAATGGTTCTACTTCACTCTCAGGATGTAAAGTATGTGATAAATGTCGTTATTACAGGGTTGTGCGGTATCCTATTTTATTTTTTCACTGCATCTAGCAAAAAATGAAATATTTTTTGTTGTTGTACGACAGGTGAGACGTATGTTGCAAGATTAAAGAAGATTTCACAGAGAGAAAGAACAGAGAGAAATATTTTTGGACAGTCATTTTAATTTGCTAAATAAATATTATTTAAAGAGGAGTTCTTGTCAAGTTTTAATTGTTTCCTTTAAATTAACCTTTACCTTAATAAATTTCTAAAATGGACTGGTCCATCATTCAATTTGGGCAGTATCACTTACTATTTAAAGGGGAGTTCACTAAAGATTTACTGACTGAATAGCGAACAGTGCAGACCATTATCAGTCTGCACAGATGCGCAGGCTGCTCTTGTTCTGCACTACTATTGTGCAGGCTGCTCATAGTCTACACTGGTCACAAAGGAAAAACCACTCGCAGTTTAAAGTCCACAAATATTTCATAACCGTCTGCAAAAATTAGACAGGAAAGTTGTTTTTTCAAAGTATTTTCCTGGGGTCTTCCTCCACCATCAAAGCTGGAAAGTCGCCATATGACCTATAATTGTGTCGGTGCGACATTAAACCCAACAAAATAAATAATATAAATGTTCAATTTCTGTCTTAGACATACCTTTCTGCAATATTTGGTCATAGCAGAACAAAATTGTATAACAACTGAAAAGTATAAAATAAGTAAAATATACAGGGGAAAGTGTTCGGAGAATAAAAGCAGTAAAACCTCCGGAAGTACGTTTCGAACAAATGACTTTGTTGTAGTGTAGCCACTCTGAGACAACTTCCCTACCAACTACGACAGTGGTTCTTTCAAGATAAACTGTGTTTAGTATCAAACTTTATAATTATACTGATGTAACATCACTTTTACACGTGAAAACCGATTATATTGAGACCGAGCTATAATATGGAAACCGATGATCAAAATTTATGTAATAAATATGGTCCAGTCTTTAAATGAAATATTATTTGTTGTTTGATTAAATTTGTTTTGTTTTTTGTTTGTTCAGGACACAAAATGTTAGTCAGAAACAATGTGATTTTACTTTGCAGCTAGTTATTGTCGTTGGAGTACATTGTGAAATGATTATCGAGCTCATTGTAAGGCATTTTTCATTTCAAGTTATTAATAAAAAAGCATTGTAGCATACCACCCATCATTTAAATGTCTAATTAACTAAGCGCATGATTTATATTAACCCTTAGCCTACTGGAGGCAAGTGATTCTGCCTTTGCGACCAGTACAGACCAAGATCAGACTGCACATCCGTAGTCTGATCATGGTCTGCACTGTTCGCTATTCAGTCAGTAAATTTTCATTGAACACCCTTCAAATATTAAATGGTATTGCCCAGATTGAATGATGGACCAGTCCATTTTAAAATTTTAGCGGGCTAAAGGTTAAAGATGCAGGAGGGTAATAAAACGACTATGTAATTCTGACAATGCAATAAAAAAAAGGTACCATTGTGAAACTAATGAATGTCGAGACACCCTGGAAATAGAAGCCATAATTGATAATAAAGTAAACAAGAACTAATTTAGTAAGACAAGAACTTGAAGAAGTATATGAGGTTTACAAATCGTGTCATTCTATCATCTATCTAACATTTTGCAAATAGCAAAACCAAACACCACACTTAACAAAAATTTAAATGGTTCTCTTTAAAATGTTCACGAAGGTTTCCTAGATGTGCTATTCTGTTTCGTTTATTCTACGACAAATAATTACAGCAGCGGTCTGGAAGGCACTTCTCTACATAGAAGACTCTAATCACACCCTTCTTCATGTGACACGCATTCAGCTCTTTCTGCAAATTGATATCTGTTGGTATTTGAACAGGTTTTTATCATATTTATTAAACTTAGATCTACTTATCATTTTTAGATATATCAATATTCTTGCTAAATATACTGAGCGAAACTTAGCTTTAAAACTGTGAACAGCGTCATTTAGCATTAAAATGCTTTGTCTACATTTCACCCAGCGTAGCACAATCAGCTGAGTGAAACAAATAGACACTCTCGTCCAATCAGGCAGAGTGTTGCATAAATCGTTCGTTTTGATAAATTATCTATAATGCGTTATCGAGTAGTCTGATTTGCAAACTGAAATCACGTGGCATGGTCACTATTTCGTTCTTAATACGGCATTCGCCGAAAAATATTGCTCATAAAATGATAATGGAACTTAGGTCGCTTGTTTATCAGCAACACGACGTGTATATTTGATGTTACCATATTACCTAAAGAGTATTGAAGTATCAGCGTAAGCAGATTTCAGAGTTTTTGTAACAGAAACACACTAGTTATAACATTTTGTCCAGTTCTAAAACGATCCTCTCTGATCCAATAAATTATGTCCGCCAAAACAAGTAACTCTTGGCCAGTACACAATCATTGCCCATCTATAGAAATGACAGTCTACTCTGAAGACTTTCGCTTGCGAATCGAGATGTTGGTATTTGTGGGTGGGGGAAGGGGGTGGGGGAAAGAGCTAGCAATTGACTTTTTCTGATCCCGGTCTTCGGGTGTTCGAATGAAGAGTGAACGATAAGCTAGGTATTGTTCTCCATTTAGGACCATCACGGCTTCTGTCAGAACATCGGCGGTTGTTCTTCGATGTAGAGTTAAACATGGGATCCTGAGTATATATTCTTCTTACCCAAGAGGAACCGATAATAAAGTTGCCTTTAAAGTACAATCGGACTCATTTATTTAAGACTGAACCTGAATGTTGTTTCTGGAAAATTGTTCTCACATGGGTATTTTGTACACCATGTCTGATCTAAAAACAGCATGTCAGAAGCCATCTGTTTTACATTACTGTTAGAAAATCTATTTTTCTTTAAACTGGGTTTCTTGTTAAAGCTAGTGTTTGCTCCCCTTATCCGTAAACCACGGTCCTTGTGACTTAAGATTTTTTTGTGTGTGCAAAATCAAGATACTAAACCATAATCGTTCTAAACGTACCTAGGATCTTTCAGAATTTCAGAATTATCTTTGATAATTTTAACTTTATAGCGAAAAATGTATTTTCCCTTGTGAAATACTTAGCATAAAGGATTTAAATTTTACATTTTTTTTTTGTATGGAAAAGATGCTTTTGTGCTCTATAAGATAATTAAATTTTAATAATACTCCATTCATAAATTAAATTTGCATTTTGTAAAATATTGGTGTCAGAAATGACTGAACTTTGCAAAAGGAAAGGAAAATACGCCCAGTATCGTTTATAGACGATATATTCGGGACTCATTATTAATATATTTTGAAAATTCAAAAAGTTCCCATTGTCACCCCCGGGTTTCTTTAGAATTATGTATAATATCAGCGGTATAGTCTAATATTCAACGAGAAATCAGGACAATCTTTGTTACGGAAAATGTGAATCATACAGTAGATTGTTTAGTTTTTATATGCGGAGAGTCAAAAATCAGTTTTAAAAGATTTCAGATAAAAATCTATAGAGAATACATACTTGAAAATCATTTGTTTTAATTTTTAAGTCAGTAAAAGAATGAAACCAATGGTTATGCTTGCAATCCTTTTGGAATCATTTGCATTTCTACGAGAGAATGATGGAATGTTTCGTGCAAAGCAAGACATTCATTTTCAGCTACCATTATCATTGCGTATCATATACTCCATTAATATGAACGTAATAACGTCATTATCAGTTTGAAATAATTCGTTTTGAAATGTCTTTTTTTTTCATGCTGTCCTTAACAAAATAATAGTTAAACACATTGGCTTTTAGATTGTGTTTTTCATTTCCTGAATTTCCTGAAAAGTCTGGTGATCTCATGAAATCATCCTGACAGTGCATTTTTAACAAAATTATACCATATACGGATAAGTAAATACTCGAGTAAATACGAGTAAATTGATCAGTTGTAAAATCATCGCATAAAGTTACAATTTATGTAAGACCTAAATTTCGGGCTTAGTTTTATTGCATTGTATACCGTAGTGATCACTTGTACCGGATCAGAAGGACTATGCCGTTTTACCTTGTTACACCCTACCTCTATGTATACTACGAAAAAATAGTTCTCAACGGGAAAATTTACTGCTCCATCTGACTCGAAAATTTTTCACGTAAATCGCGCAGTTCGGTAAATGTTGACCAACTGATAATTTATCTCGTCACATTTTCTCAGTGGAAAATCCGCATATTTCATATTTTCATCAACGTTATAGAAAAACTTGCATTTAGTCACATATTTCACTTCCGGCCCAGAGCACATGTAGGCGAAATACGAAGAGACAAAAAGAGAATGTGCAGTATTCACGGTTATACAATATAACTTTAAACGATGATTATCATGAGCCACATCAATGCGATATTTCGATACAAGACTGGGCTATACAATTACCGTAGAGATTTTAAATCTTAAATGCCAACTGAATACAAACATTTATTTTCCGAGCAATTGCCGTAAAGTTTAATTATACTTTAAACATTTATTATGAAATAAAACATTAAAAAGTTTCCGTAATGTAACGGTTTTAAGAGAGCATAATACAAATCTAGCCACGAGAGAGTTGAGGTGGGGGGGGGGGGGGTAAAATAAATGCCATATCTTTATATTTCATTTTTTTTAAATTGTGTCATTAATCACGTTTTTATGACGTTTACAAGGCATCTGCAGAGCTTTTGAATAATGATATCTAAGTAGAATATGGCTTTATAGTTCAAGTGAATTACACAATGAAATGAACTTAAACTCGCGCAGTGATTCTGACATGACGAAACAATGTTTCAAAATGTTTACAGGACCTACGTAAAGATGTAACAATGCTGGTGGGACAAAAAGTGAAAGCAGACTTCCTGAAAGCATTGAACAAAGCCTATACATCCGAGCCGACAACAAAAAGGTCATAATATAGTGGGCTTTTCCCTTGAACTACCGATGTAGAATGTACGAAACTTTTCTTTATGACTTACTTTTAAGACAAATAGAGAAGATTAGCCATCGTACAATGTACTGTTCTTACTTATTGATTTACTATAAGACCACTGGAGTAGATTAACCATCGTACACGTTTATGATTAACTGGTGTGGTTTAGCCATTGTACAATGTACTGTTCTTACTTATTGATTTACTATAAGACCACTGGAGTAGATTAACCATCGTACACGTTTATGATTAACTGGTGTGGTTTAGCCATCGTACAATGTACTGTTCTTACTTATTGATTTACTATAAGACCACTGGAGTAGATTAACCATCGTACACGTTTATGATTAACTGGTGTGGTTTAGCCATCGTACAATGTACTGTTCTTACTTATTGATTTACTATAAGACCACTGGAGTAGATTAACCATCGTACACGTTTATGATTAACTGGTGTGGTTTAGCCATCGTACAATGTACTGTTCTTACTTATTGATTTACTATAAGACCACTGGAGTAGATTAACCATCGTACACGTTTATGATTAACTGGTGTGGTTTAGCCATTGTACAGGTGTTACGGTCGCTTACGTATAGCCTGTACGTTTACAACCAGTCTCTGACATCTGCGAAAATGGATACGGCGAAAATGGCACTTCCTATGCCAAGATGGCTTGCACGTCATCATTAAAGATGACTTTTGAACAGGGGAGGTTTTACGGACGCTTACGTATAGCCTGTACGTTTAAAACCAATCTCTGACAACTGTGTCAGGGATTCGACTCTTTGACTCAGCGGTTAGAGCATTGGATTAGCACCTGAGCGACCCGAGTCCCAATCCCGCCACAGGCAGTTGGGATTTTTCACCATAAAATGCTAAAAATGTATGTATGCTCTTTCATTTGTTACGGCTAAAAGTAGTAAGGGGGCTCGTCCGGGATACGGCGAAAATGGCACTTTCTATGCCAATATGGCTTGCACGTCATCATTAAAGATGACTTTTGAAACAGAGGAGGTTTTACGGTCGCTTACGTATAGCCTGTACGTTTAAAACCAATCTCTGACAACTGTGTCAGGGATTCGACTCTTTGACTCAGTGGTTAGAGCATTAGATTAGCACCCAAGCTACCTGTGTTCGAATCCTGCCAATGGCAGTTGGGATTTTTCGTCATAAAATTCTATGCTCTTTCATATGTTACGGCTAAAAGTCGCAAGACAGGTTTATAATTAACTATATAGAACCTTCGTATAAGTTTATGGTTTAATATAAGACTGATGTAGTAGATTGGACTATTTTAATGTTTATTAAAATATTTAATTGACGACGACAGCATTTCCAGTTTATTTGATTCGTAAGTTCTTTACCTGTCCTGTATTTATCTGTCGTCCATATTCATTGGTTTAATTTAAAACGTGATTTCGTATTGGTCGGAATAGTTTATTTAACAACGCGCAAGGGTTTTCGCGCCACTTTTTGAAAATTCTTGAGATCGTGTCACAATCTCGTACAAAATTATTTCGGTAGTAGAAACAAGAAGAAATTTTTAAATAATAAGTACATTAGTGTTGCTTAATAAACAAATATGTAATCTTAAGGATAATTTAAGAGGAAATTCCCAGAAGCTTCTTGGAAGTTGGCGAAAAGGGTAACTTTTTGAACTTTAACATTGTCGTGAGACAGACTGTGAGAAGTGATAGAATCTAGACAAACTTTGAGAAGTGATTAAATCTGCGTCGGGCAGATTATTCAGTAGAGCACTGGAGTACAGTAGTGGAGTGGTTGTAGGGGTAGTTATAGAGACATAACGAATAATGTGCAAATCATTGCCATGATTCTTCTATGACTAGAGACAGTACAAAAGACAATTTATACACCAGTGTACGTTTGTGCCGCGCATAATGGCTAAATCACGTAAAGGAGCACGGATCGATTATAAAAAAATGCACGAAGGGTCCGCAGAAAATGAGAGTGAGCCGACTGAGTCCGTCGTAGATGGCGCATGGGAACTGGAAAGGAGGTCGTCTTCTAAATCTTTGATAGAAGTGTCATAGTACAAGTGTATGGTTTACTTTAATACCAGTGAAGACGAATAAACATCGTACACGTTTATGGTTTACTATTAGACCAATAAAGTAGATTAGCCGTCGTACAAATAATGGTGGTTAACTATAAACCACTGAGTAAATTAACCATCGTACAAGTTGATGATTTACTTTAAGACCAACGGAGTAGATTATACACCGTACACGTTTATGGTTTACTATAAGGCCAATGGAGTAGATGTACTATTGTAGAAGTTTATTATTTACTGTAAGACAAATAGGGGTAATTAAGCCATCGTACACGTTTATGATTTACAATAAGACCAATGGAGTAGATTAGCCATCGTGATGATGACTCAAGTAAGTAGGAACTCATATAAATTTAACTGCTTGTCGCTGGCATGGTTTAAATCTATTTTCAGATTAGTTTAGGTTGATGCAAACTAAATATTTAACTGAATATTTAATCGTTATAGTCATCTAAATTGAAAGACACAAAGCGGTATTGTATTTCATAGATTAGACATACATGTGTTGATACTTTTAACATCAATTCTTAATTATTCACTTTCTATTAGGAGAGCTGCATGGCAATTTCCTGTCAGTGCATTAACACTTCCGCTTTGTTTATTTAGCTGATATCACCATAAAATTGCCACATGATCTAGGTTGTGCCGATGTGACTAAAATCCAACAAAACATTATGATTTTCAACAGACAATCTATGATAAAATTTGTTTTCACCCACCGGAAGCTTTATATTTTGGACAAAAACATGAGTGACGTATTTTAGAAATTGTTTTCCAATTTTCGATGATTACGTTGGTTATAACGGGAAAAATTACTTATGGAACGGGCTGAATTGAGAATAGCATGCAATCATTTTTTGTTCATAATAATTTTGGATGACATAATGCTTGGAGTAAACAAAATATTTTCCAGTCATTGATGTAGTAGCGTTTCTGCAAATAAATCAAATCAACTTCAATTTCTTTGAATCTGACTGAACGATCTTATATTTCCGAGACTTGTTGGGGCTTGAATAAGACTTTTAGGGCAATGCTTAAGATAAATGAGCCGTGCTATGAGAAAACCAACATAGTGGCTTTGCGGCCAGCATGGATCCAGAACAGCCTGCGCATCCGCGCATTCATAGCCTATTGCAATTAGAGAAACCGTTAGCGAACAGCATGGATCCTGACCAGAATGCGCGGATGAGCAGGATGGTCTGGATCCATGCTGGTCGCAAAGCCACTATGTTGGTTTTCTCATGGCGCGGCTCAAATGTTAATGATTGTCAGAATTATATGATCTGACAGTATTCATATAACTATTCAGTAAAAACAGTTTCTGTTTAACGTTTTGTTAAGGACTATGTCACATTTATATTGCGCCATTCAAGAATTATACTTGCAGAGGAATTCTCAAAGTAATCTTTTGCAAATTATGTCAGACATAGGTTTTTAGGTAGGCCGACTAGCCGCCTGCAGCCAAGCTGGATGACTTCCTCAAACTGAGACATATATTTCAGATAACAATTAGAACATCTAGACATTTGAAAATTCAATACAGCTACAAAAACACATCATCAAACTGTAAATGTAGACACAACTAGCCTCTTAGAAATAGAGATAAGATGATTTCATTTTGGAAAGGTGAAGCAGATTGAGTGGAAGAATTCACACAAAAGCACTTATTGGAGTCAGCCGTAGGAAATCTTCTCACGAACTGTTACATCTTACGTTTTTATGTGTCCGACGTAAAGAATGTTCAACGAAGTCTAGAGCTGGCTGAAATGTTATTGTTTGTGAGGTACAGAGCATAGATAATAGATAGTTTTAAAGCATTGTTTCATGGAGGTTACACTTTTCTGTTATAACGAAACACACAGTATAGTTATTGTTTAACAAGTAATCAAAAAATAATTTCTAGTTTGTAATACTTGTGACACCGACGCTGTATGTTTCAGCTGATAGTGATATTGTACCAGATGCGTAGAGAGAAGAGGTAATTGTTCTTTATTCTATTAAAAGGATTACTTACATTCAAAAGGCAATTACTGCCAAGCCTAGAACATCAAGTGAACTCTCTGCTGTCAATAATGCCTCGTATGTATTGAATTTCCAGACACCGCCGCTATATACGTCCAGCTTAAGTGCATTCGTATCAAATATGCCATCAGAAGAAGGGTTTTGTAGGGAAATACCGATGAGCTTTGGAGTGACATAAAAACCTTTTGTTGACAATAAGCTATCGATGAACTAATTGTACGTTGACTGATGTATTAGTAAATGGCCCTACTCGATTGTCGGCTTAGACATTCTATGACGCATACTGATTATAGCATAGGGGCTCATTGCGCTAAATATGTCATCTTGGAGTGTAGATCTCTGTAAATCAAAGTAATAACATACACACAGAAGAACTCTCTGCATAAATATATTCGAACGAAGCTATTAAATCACTTTGAAAAGTGTATCAAAATTATACAAAATGTAAAAGAATTTGTTTGTTTTGGGTTTAAGGTAGTTCTGCACGTTTGGATCGAAATTTTTTCTACAATGTAGAATTTGATTAAACTCTAATTTTTCATAACTTCAGAATATACGTAGAAAATTCAGCAAATAAAAAAGATATGGTCGTGTGCTTGATTTTCTGCTAGACTGATTTGAAAAATAGGTACCTCACGCAATATTTCATAATGGGAGTCTATGGAGAAATCATAACTTTCATAACATTTTCTCGAATAGAATTTTTCTTCAATGTAGATTTTGATGAAACTTCTCACAGTTGTAAATAATCACATGGCCTATAATTTGGTGAAATAAAATGTATAGGTCCGTGCGCTTATTTTTGAGATATTTGACCATGATTAAAGGGGACCGGACATTTCACGTTAATTTTAAGACATTATTTTGAATTAATTAACGTCCAATATGTTTTAATATCATGTTTTGACTTTAGAAATGTAGAAACATTGCCATTGTAATAAATTTACTCACAGATTTCGATTAATTCATAAACTGATTTTCATTTCCGTACGTCGAATCCAGGCTTTATTCTACGTTTTCCGGATAAATGACGTTACGCCATCACTTCCGGTTTTTCAAACGTGCAGAACTACCTTAACACCGTTTTTCAACCGTATTTCAGTGTATTTCAGTGTAAAGGCGGGCAGTTAACCTAACCAGTGTTCCTGGATTATGCACCAGTACAAACCTGTTCTCCGCAAGTAACTACCAACTTCCCCACATGGATAGGAGGTGGAGAAGAAAGCTTTCAGACATAATGTTTCCTATCAAACCGTCGCGGAAAACATATGCCTCGCCCGAATCGAACACACAACCCCGCGATAAGTAGATCTGCGCTCTCCCTATTGAGCTTAGCGGGCGGGATAAATGTAAAAGAAGGAACACGGAATAACGAATACACACTTTATATGTAATGGTAAGGATCTCTCACGTTGTATATGTTCTTAATAAGGACGAGACGGAAAGTTTAAGCAAATTGTTGTTAACCAAGAAGGCAATGGGCACAATTAGCTTGGGTTTATTAGAAATAGTCCGTAAATGTATATAGAAACACAAACTTGGACTTTGGTTAAAAGATTTTGTGAAACTAAACGCTTAAATAAGTGTAAAAGTTTCAAAATCTGAAAATATACTTAAAACATCTGGTAAATATCAGAAAATCTCTGGTATAAAATATTGAGATAGTTTTCATAACAAGACATAATAACTACAAAAGTGATCTTTTTTAATTAAACAAAGCGATTTCGCGAGTGCTGAAGTTTTTTTTTCTGCATTGTTAATTTAACCAACTGTGTAATCAAAGTATTTGTATTGTAGACATTTTGTAGTTAATCACAAGCACTTCCACCAGACCAAGAACAATGCCATCGCACATGTAATATCCCAGGTTTACTATGAGAACCATGGTACTCAACAGGAACATTAAGATGCCCGATTGAATCGCACATTGCTCACCTGAAACGTGCAGTGCGGCAAATTGGTAATTATAATATATTGAACAATTGACAATTTATCTTTCCACTGTGCACCTGTCACATGTCTAAATGTTTTCATATCGTGCAGACACGTTTCACTACGCAGCTTTCACATGTCCCAATCATTCTTGTGGTTGACAAAAATATGAAAAAATTTGGCGAGTATCTCTGCGACAAGAAACATTGAGTAAACGTGATTGGTGCGCGATGGAAGATACCAGTACATATTGTACCAATTTGCCGAACTGCGCGTTTTATGTGAAAAATGCGCGATTGAAATGGGCTAGTATATTTTCCCGTTGGGTACCTTGGTTATCGTAGTATACTTATGGGTACAATGACTAGTTTCTTTTTGATCTGGTGCCAGTAATCGTAAAGGTTCTGTTTCAAACTCAGTAGTGTAAATATATGTAATACAATTAAAGACGCCATGGACAATCTTCCAAACTAAGAATAGTATCTTTAATCTTTTTTAGCGCGATTGAATAGTACTTGCAGCATGTATCCAAGTTATATTATTGACCAAAAAGTATAATAAAACCTGTAATGAACGCCAGTTGCCCATCTATCACGAAGCTGGACTACAATAAAACTTCTTGTATCCCCCGAGATCAATAAAATGTCAGTTTTGTCAAACACATCACACGAATTGCCTTTTCTGCACTCTAATTCTGTGATGTTACCCATACGCTCGTATCAGTCTGATGGAAAGTGCCAGGTTATCTTTTGCTGAAGAAATATACGCACATATGAATAATATGTTACCAATTACTGACAAATAGCTAAATGTCATGTCATGGAAGTAACATTAATCAATTAATTACCTACAAATCAGATCTAATCTGCTATTTCGGACGAACATGAACATTTGTTTGCTTTGTACTCTATGGATTCACTTTTGCTTCTCTAGATCATCGTCTGTACATTACAGACACTTTTTCCATAGATCATGCATTAATCAAACATTTATTTATCTATATTCATTATTTCATATATTCGTCGCTTACCACAAATGGACTATTCATCGACTTTAGCTATATTAATAATATCTGTCATGTGTTTACGAATCGGATAGAAATATCCGTCCCGAGGGCACCTGCGCATAGGGCGGTAATGAGGCTTGCCGAATTACCGCCCATGCGCAGGTGGCCGAGGGACGGATATTTTCATCCGATTCGTAAACACATGGCTGATATTTTTTCTTGCATATCGTCTACATGTTAGCATTTTATTCTGGCAGCTTATTTTTCTTGCATATCGTATTTTACAAATAACAGGAAGAAATATTTTTTGTAGCACTCTTTCTTATAGTACAGCGCGGGAAATTAACGTCCGTAAGCAGAAGTGACGTCATGATGTTTTGCGTTACGCACAATAACAAAGTTCCAGTTAAGTTTTATCGTTTGTAGTGTAACGTTATGTTCTTATGGTAAACTAACGTATTTTGAATCAAGAAATATACTATAAGGAACGGAGAGAAACTATCAAGGTACCTGCTTTTTCGTATTTTTACATTAACAATATATTATCAGTGCATGAACCACTAGTTGTCATTAACAGCACGAGAGTCATCTGGAATGGGGTGTGCCAGATGGGTTTTGCCGGCATGGGTAAAATCACCGGAAATTCCAGTCCGGTGTGCAAGAAATTTACGCCCTTCATGTGATTTTCTTTTGATTCGTTTATCAAAGTTACATTGGAAATTTACTGTGGCCCAGTTTAATTTCATGATGATCTTGATTTGATTCTATTGTCACCTTTAAACTAAGTGATCAATCTTATAATTCAGAGATTTTTTGCTGTTAGCTATCACCACGTGTATTGGTAATATACAATATGACGTGTCAAAGAAAAGATACCAAAAAGAACTTAGCATAAGTTTGAAGGACTGACGGAAATGGGACTGTGTAAATTTACTTTCATAGAAAGCTCAGGTATCACTGATGGAGGAGTAAAGCTTCTATAAAGTTTACCAAAAGCTTTTATTTTAACGTAAAGTCACATTTTTAATCGTTCTTAATGTTACATGGTTACCTATGGTTTGTATGGTAGTGATGCTAAAATCTAAGTAAAAACTAAAACCCAAAACTGATACTAAACAAGTAACATATTATATAAGACAAGATTTCTACTCTGTACATAGGTAAGACAGATACGTGCTGGTCAATGGCCAATGGTTTAGAATCGGTTCCAACAGAGATGGCCGAGACTTTATACTACTGCAAATACCAGAGTGCATGTATATAATATATAATAATTTATCAAGGAATACATACTGAATTTCTCAAGGCAACTGTCGAATTCTAAAAAATTTCAGTTATCAAACTAAGATATATATTATTTAAATTTACAAAATTTCATTTTGTTTCACTGAATATATTTCTGTGTTATTAACACAGTTTGTTTTATTCCTGTTTAGTTTTTGTAAGCCACATAGAAAAACTTCCTTTTCCCTCTCTTTTCTTTATTCCCCGGGATTGACATTTTTTTTATAAAGCATGTCATTTTCATTATTCAGGAGTATTAGCCCTATTAACCAAAATTCTTTCAGAAAGTAATCTTAACAGCTGGGTTAGTTTATTATCGAATGCTACAGAAATGTTTTAAAACGAGCCACCTCTGCCTACAGTCAGCTTTATACGAGGAGAATTCAGAAACTTTTGAGACTATCGCACTTCCATTGAAACTGTCACAGGTACAAACACGATTGTTTCATGGAATTCTAGGGCTTTTCAGTAGCCATGTACATTAAAAATTTCAACACAATTGGTTTCCTTATAGATGGGAAACGAGCGTTTTAACACTCCACCTTTTTCTAGGGCGTAGGGCGCTCTAAAACTGTTGTAGCGAATAAATTAAATATCAATACATTTTGCAGCTTCTCACCGCTGGAATATTTATTGGTATTTATTACTTGAAACATTATTAAAACCAAAGTCAAAGCATAGAAAGTCCTAACAGCCATACTATTTTTTGAATTAAAGCTAATATATGAAACTTACCAAGTACTGTAATTGATGTTGAAATCAAAGTAATAAAATCTAGAATACAGTGATTTCGACCGATATTAGCACTTTCATAGTTCCTTGATATTGATACAACTATTTAAAGCTGGGCATATATTTGTTAATTTGTATTAAATTTATTAAACGTAAATATGGTAATTGAACATATAAAAACATAAAAACTAACATTTGTGAGGAAGTTTCAAGTTGTAGTGTGCATATAAGTACATCTAAATAAAAAAAAAATATCGGTGCTTAAGTTTGCTGGCTCCTCTAAAAGTACTTTAAGAAATCCTCTGATCAAGACATAATTACTAAACTGAGGCAGCAATTTGTCCAATGATTGCCTCATAAATTTATTACAGCACACATCTACTCTGTTTTATTGATCACTATATATACTAAAACAGAGTAAGATCGACATTTTCCCATATATCATGCCTCTGGACGGCAGTAAAACTTGTGTTGGAGACCAATAGTATGTTTGTTCTGTAAAATACACCAAATTTGTTTAGCCTATGCCGTAATAACATTCTAATGTTGTGATACTATACGTAAGTTCGCTAATAGCGTCAAAGGTCAACAAGTGAACATAAATATGTTATATGATTTAATGCTATTTGGATTTTAGTTTGATATTGAAATGAAGTAAATTTATAACCTTTATTTAAAATACTGGAACTGCTTACAAAAATACTTAATATAGGTCGCTTGTGGACATATTGTTTCGTAGCCATTTACCTGGTAACATTTTTCTGTTATTACATGAAGACAACATATAAAGACAGTCTATTGTTTTAACTGTCTATCTTATAAACTATTACTATTTTTTATATTTATATTTATATAAATTTAAATATTTTGAAATAAACAGACACCAATGTTGACTTATTAAATTCTAACTAGACCTTATGCAATTCCGTAGGGCGTATGTTACATATGCTTCTTACCGAAAATAATGTGAATCTACGTGAGTATATACAGTGTCTCGTGAACTTTTATGTCCAGCTGTGAAGTCCAGTCGTTCACTAAGACAATTATTAATCGCTGATTCAAACCGACCTTTTAAAAAAAAGCTATTGACGTTAAGTTCGGGAAGAGATACTTTATAATATTAAACATAAGTATGTTATATTTGCCCGTCCCTTATGTTGTTACATCAATTGTAACTTTAATTAACACATTGTGGACTTCTTACATATTATAGGTATCATGGTGTAGGTCTAATGTGTGACACTTATAGTCTGACAATGTGGAAACCATCATTGGCTTACAAAGAATCACTACCAGGAGGGAAAAACAATACCAAAACAACAAAAACAACTTAATAATTCATAAGACCAAAAACCCAGATATACTACCATTATAGATAGAAAGATTTGACTTGCACTCAGTGTTGTTATACTTACTGGTTCTTTGGGATCATGCATCTGTATATAAATAGAGTTTGAAAATAATTTAAATAGAAACTTTGGAAGTGGTTGCGGACTTTTGTCAGTTTGTCAGGAAATAAAGTCAAAATGTAAATATTACATTCAGAAATATGTATAAAATATCAAACAAATTTCTGAAGTCTAAAAAATCCTTCGTTAAGACAGGATGGCTATTATAAATATGACATCTATATAAGAGCGTGTTTTGGACAAAGATTCTTAATAAAACTCTGTACGGTGTATTGTATGTTACTGATGAGATTAATGTATTTTCTAATATCAAAATAAAATTGTACTTGGATGATTAAAACTTTCATATATATTGTATTGTTCCATAGCTTTGCAAAATGTAAGAAGTGTGCTCAATTTGTCTGCTGAAATACATTTTAAAGCGTACAGTGCCCGTTTAATTTAAGTTGGAAGTAAAATCTTTTTATGAACAAAAGGTATTACTTTAACTTTGTTACATGATCAACTTGAAGACATTTGATTGATGCATCCCCGTAGCATGTAATCCTTGTTAAGTTAATTAAAAAAAAAAAAAAAAAAAAAAAATAACAGACGGTTTTTTATTTTCAATATGTGATATATTTGATTGTAATTATTTACACCCTTAAAGAGGATTAAAATACGGAAAATATCATTTTCATTAAAGTATGTTTCACATGTTAATATATCAAAGGAGGCGGATCTTCTTTTACTTTTTCTATTCCCAACTGAAAGCTTTTACAGCTACGCTTTACCACAACCATTTTCTCCAAGCACACGCCAATACTTTTATCATATACGGTGGAGATTCTTCGCGTTAAACGGACACGGTTCTAATGCTGAGTGAGACAGTTTGTTACTTTAATACACCGCAAACAACCTAGAAATACAAGGAGCTTGTTATTCATGGTATGCAGCGGAATAGTGCAATTGTAATTGCAAACTAGATAAAATGCATCCAAATAGATTTTAACAATTGTGGACAATCCGTCCATTCTTGGGACAGTTAGTTTAAATGATCGGTCTTCCAAAGAATTAATTCAGTTTTTGCGGAAAACGCACATTTATTTCTTAAAAAATGGAAAGCGATTTAAATAGGACGGACGAAATTGCTCCCTGTTCACCCGCTGCAATCTTTTTTTTTGTGTCATAAGTTTGAACATGGTTCCGGCATCACTGGAGAAGCTGTGTTTACTTTAAATGTTTGACAAAATACAGTCGTCTATAGTTCAGTGGTCAGTGTACGGTCTCCACAAGCGGAAGATTCAAACCAGTTCAAACCACGCCAATGGTTAGACATTTCATTCATATAAACTACTAATCGTATTTCAGATTTCAAATGGTGTGGTTTATGCATCGCACATTAAAGACGTTTGCGTTTGAGCGTTTGCATGCCTTTTCTTTTCTTTTCTTTGATGTTATTAGTAATATATGTGTGCTATTAAAATAAGCTTGAAGCATGTAATTATAGTAACAATTTGCAGAAATATTTTGTTTGTGTACAAAATTACTTCGAAATATATTCAAGATATAATGAAAATATGTCAAGTTTTGAGAAAAATCCTTAATTATATTTTAACTAAATCGGTCAACCTATTTTCAATGATCGGGAAATTCATATATTCAACAAATATATGGTTAATGTGACTGAGGTCCCTATGCAAGTTTACAGATTGGACAGTGAGACAAAATGTTTACGGCTATGTTTATAGTATAGGTAGAAGTGGAGCTGAGACTCCTATCTCATTTTGTCTGATTAACTATACATGGACAGAAACAATGTTTGTTATACTATCCTGAATAAAGATCGATTTCTATAATATGTTTATATCTACAGTAAATGACCGAAAGTGCCCGTCGGGCTCATACAACGATATAGATCGGATGGCATCACTATGAATTGAGAGGGAATTGTGGAAGTGAGGTATAACATAGTTGTATATAAGTGTACAGTCTTCTTCAATTTTAAAATTAAACAACAATTATACAAACTATTTAATACGACAGACAATTAAGCATTTGCTGACATATTCCATATTGACCAGTCGTTATTCGAATATAAGGAAGTTTTATTTTGTTGACAAGTAATGTTGTAAATCATGTTTGGTTTTTGCTATAAATGTTTAGTTCGCGTAGCTATCAGGTGAAGTAACATTTCGCGTTTTATTTATTTCACTCGTGGTCTTACTGATGAAATAAAACCATAGAAAATGCCATTGCACATCATTTTCATTATTGTAACGTATTATTATTGTTACACTGCGCTGATAAGTAATAACCCATCATTTCAAATGATTCACTTTGAAGTTACAAATCTCGAATCAACAAATTGATATAAACATAGGTTAAAAATTTGGATGGATAGATGGAAAAAAAAGTATCGGTCACACTTAGAAGAACCGATGATCAAATGTGCCTATTTTCTGATATCCTACGGTTGGAAACATGCCATATTCTTTAATATCTAATTTGAGATAAAAGTGGCATAAAATAAATGGTAAAGTTATTATCTAGACTTTTCTCGTGACTAACGTACTCCCACTATGCAAATATTTAACTGAAAAAAAAATGTTTCGTGACATTTTCGTCCATGCATATTTGATTAGGTAATGCAATTACCAAACAAATATCGACAGGCAGGGAGGAAAGAGAAATTGCATGTGTTCGGTTTCACTATTTCTTTATTGGTTTAGTTCTTCCAGTTAAAAGGGAAGTTCGTCTAACGGTTTGTCTGTAATTGAAATAAGATTAACTCAGTTATTTTACAGCTTTTAAGCAAATGAAGAGCGAGAGTGCAACAAATTGGCATGAATATTTTGTCTAAATATATTAATGATAAAGGCTACTGCATTCTTGAATTTCTAAATCCAAGTATTATTCTCAAACAATTTAGAATCATGTATAATCCAATAAGCTGTCAATTCAATTACTTTCAAACACATATTTAACTATTATCTCTAGCATACTCTTTTAAAAAAACAAAATTCTCAGAGGTGAATCACCATGGTTAATTCAATTTTATTTATTTCTCTCAGGTCACAATACATGACAACAGGAGGTATAACATATTATTACTTAAACAAGTAAGGCAACAAAAAAGGCATAGAAACAAATAATCGTTATCGTATACAATATTAGGTAATATTCTATACCTATTTTATCTATCCAATCGCGAACGTTCATTTGCAACACGTGACCGTACAATATATTACGGTATTTGGATGCACGTGCGTACAAAAATCCTGTATTTTCTGTATTTGGACGCACGCGCGTACAAAAAATCCTGTATTTTCTGTATTTGGACGGTTCAACAGTCCCATGTTAAACATACGATAAAGCCTGAAACGCGTGAAAATGTTCCGAATGTAAATCGGATAAAGTAGGCGCTCTATGTACAGAGTTTGATTATTCGTCTTGAAATATGGATTTAATTTGTGTGTTATTGTTTACAACACACAAAAACGATTCAAAGGATAACAATGCTATCTGATTTAGATATTAAAACGTTCGTTAATAATCAAAAACTTAAAAATACAGTAAAAAGGATCATCAGATGTTGGAATATTTGAAAAGTCGCTAAAAGAAGCCGTTCCGGACGAAACCTAGAACTTGATATCAGCCCTGACAGTCTGAATAGCTACCTCAGCAGTTTTTATTTAACGGTTAAGAAACAAAATGGAGAAGATTATGAATGGCAGCGGACGGGCGGTCAGCATCCAAAACATGTCTGCTCTATAATTCAGTTTTCGTCGGATCTTGACCAAACTTGCTGACAATGTTTGTGGGCATTACATCTCGGCCAGTTTCGATAACCAGCCAAATTGTACCAGGCACTCTTTGATTATAGTCCTTGAATTACTAGAAAAACGGGGAATTTAGCCTTGTCCGCTCTTTTAAGTCGAACAGTTTTCATCCGATCTTCACCAAACTTGCTGACAATGTTTGTGGGCATAATATCTCAGCCAAGTATTATTACCACCCAAATCGCCAAATGGCTGTTGTAGGGAGGTTTCACCATATACTTTTTTAATGATGATACGCAGAAAAAAAACAACATTCAATGAATTACGAATATTACGTATGAAGTGAAATAAATATAGAATAAAAAGTTTTTTTAAGGTCTAACATTGTTCTGTATAATATATATTTGCACTCATACCAAGCTGGGAAAAACTAGAAAAGGCAGGAATACAATATTCAGTGAAACATTTTTAATTTAAACTATTATTATAGTAAGATAAAATAGATATAGAATAAAAAGGTTATTTAACATTGTACTGTACAATACGAGATATATTTGGACTCGTACCCAGCTGAGAAAACCATATTGAACTCGCCTAGCGGCTCGTCCAATATGGTTTTATCGGCTGGGTACTCGTCCAAATATATCTCCGTATTGTACAGAACAATGTTAAATAACCTAATAATAAAACATGATAAATGATATATAGTTGATATATGATTATAGGGAGAGAACATCATTTTACTTAAGTGTAACTTATAAGTAGCATATTAAATATATAAATGTGGTATTAATATTCTCACTGAGACATCTACATAAATTTAGCAATTATTTCCTTTACAAAGAGGCATAACTTCTTGTATTCAGGCACATTTATTTTTGCCATATTCATTAAACTGTTGATCTTGTTTACATTTGGTCGTGTATAATATTCCAATTTCAGAAAATGTCTTCTTCTTAACCTAAAATACTGACATTCAAATAAATAATGGAACTCATCTCCTATACTGGAACTACGTAAATTACATATTCTCAAATTATAATCAACTGCATTCCAGTTTCTAGTTTTAACTAGCATCTTATGATTCCTAGTTCTAAATTTTATCATAAACTTTAATAGTAAGGACGGTGCTTTTAACAAATAGTCTTCAACTTTAAATTCAGTTTTAAATAATTTATAAATTTTACATTTACTTGAGCTGTATACATCGGAATACCACTTATTTAAAAACAAATCTGACAATTTTTGCTTAATGGTGGCTGATAACCAGGTGTAATTTACAAAATCATGAGGACCCATAAATTGTATAATCCGGATTTTATAAAAATATTTCTTACATTTTTAATTCATCCAAACATGCGACTGGAACAGGACTTGTGTACCTAAAATGACATAGCATAATGCTGTAGGACAAACTAGATAATTTTGGATAAACAGGTTAATCCCAACAGTAGATTATTATTACTCGATTTAAACTGAATCCGTATGTGTACCCTGTAAGGCGGTTTTAGATCCCTAAAAATGGTCAATTTGTATTTACCTTCAAGTTTATTCCAAATTGTATGGCCACCATGTCACGTGTCTTTTAATTTTCTAAAAGAACGAATTTCACCCGTGTATCCATTAACTTTTATTGAATTTCTAAAGATACCATCTTGAATACCTTTGTACTAGTATTTGCAATTTCCAACTTCACTAGAAATACGATGTATTATTCTTTAGAAGCCGTTGACGGATAGAAATATCCGCATGAAAGTCAACATCAATACGCTTGAGGTTATAACACACTAAATAGTTGTTGTTCTTTATTCTATATAAAATTGACCTATTTCCAATGACCGCAGCACACATCAGGACCCATTTTAAATGTCGGTAACTTACATTTTCTTGAAGAATATTGTCAGTGCTAACTAAAAATCAAAAGAAAAGTGGGGGTCATGTTTGATGCAAGAAAAATAATTTCAGTCAAACACACAAACTGCAAAATCAGCTAAAAAATGAGACCCCAAAGTGTATTGGTGGTGTATGATCTAAGTTTCCATGAAAAAGTTTTGTCATGTTGTTATTTCATTATGAAAATGCTACCTATACATGTCAAGCATAGATCTGTCATGTGATTTTAGCAAAAAAAAATGCAAAGAAAATAAGGAAAATAGCTCTACAGAGCAAAAAAACTGAGGACTATTTGTATCCGCCATTATACCATTTTTTTTCGCGCCATTTTTCTATTTAGTGTCTGTATGCCTTGAACCGAAGTTTCTGTATGCGTTTAAAAGAAGGACGAGTGTTTTGCTTTCCAGTTGTGAAAAATAATCATAGGAAAAAAAAGTGTTTAATATTATCATGTATCAAACGGGAAATATTTAGACTCGTACTCATCTGAAAAACATACTGGACTCGACTATGTTTCTGTGAATCGAGTACCGCCGTGTTGAATAGAGCAGATATGATAGAGCATTGTACCACGTGATAAATGTCATGTTTTTATGTCATTACATATAGTTATTAATACTTTTGTGACAGCTCAAACTACATGTTACCTGTTGTGTAACCATCCCAAACACTTAAAGTTACAGGGCTATACGCAATACGTCATTTTGCAGACGTCTAGTAGTGTAATAATTTACACTTTCTAATTTTTACAAAAATTAAAATTCTCCTGCAAGAGGCAGTCAAACAGAGTCTGCCATTGTTTTGCTTAGTTAAGTTCTATGCTTCCAAAGGAACTATTTACACTTTTTATTAACTATCACAACAGTAATTTTTACGAGTCGTGAGATGCAATGATTCTATTTAGAGGCTGTCGCACATTTAAAAGTGAACAATAATGCCTCAGACATCTTGAATTTTCTGGACACCTGCGCTATATACTTTAAAGTGCACTTGTATCAAAAAGAGAGGCAGTCGTTTCCTGTTCTATAATAAAGTTTTCGTGGTGGTGGAAGTAATGATGAGCTCCTGAACGATAAGAACCTCCCGATAAATAGATGTTTTTGGTAAAAACGTCCTACTCAAATGTCTGATTAGAAGTTCAAAGAAGCATACTAATTACTGCGTAAGAATGATAATTATACTGAACATGTCTTCTATTAGTATAGATCTATATCTAATGACGTCAATGTAATGTCATCGACAAAAATCCGGAAGAACTCACCGATTAATTGTTAGTGTAAGAAGCTATTAAATTATCTTGGTAAATTCATCACAGTTTAGATGATATTAGGAGGGGACAAGAAATGAAACACCTATATTTTTATATAGAGGATAATTGTTGGTTTCGGTGTAATATCACGTTATAATTTCACCGAGTGGGCACCAAAAGTGATATTTTCACGAGTGGCGCAGCCACGAGTGAAAATAACAACTTTTGGTGTTCACGAGTGAAATTACCGTGATATTACATCGATACCAACAATTTTTCTGTTTATTTTATGTCTAAAACTCTACTTTTGTTGTGTTTATTTCAATAAAATGTCGAAATTTGCGGGAATTTTTATCAGGAAGCATCGCAAAGATGACGTCATTTTAACGACGTCATCGTCATATTGTTTCCGGCTTTCAGTACGCTCGGTAAACTTTTTGACGTTAATCCGGGTGTCAGATTTGATAATTTTCACTGAGTGGCCAGTGAGTTTATCAGGATATAATTCACAGTTATATTTCGATAAACCACCGAAAAACATAAAATAAATGTAATGTAATATAATGTAGTGTAATGTAATATAATGTAAGGATCTTTCCACGTATACTGTTCTTGAATGATATGAAAAAAATGTAAGTACACAAATGTACAACACTTAAACACTTACATGTATACTCACTGCCAAGTAAAATGAACAATAAACCCACAGGAAAATCATTCAAAAACTTTATAAATGTTTTGAATTTAAGTTTTTATAAAACTAACAGTATCGAAAAAAGAAGCAAAAAAAAAAAAAAAAAAAAAAAAAATAAAAGAAAAAAAAATAAATAAATAAACAAAAGGATTCTGCTGAAAAGACTATACATGATGATACACGTAATTGTATCTGTATAAACACGATAACAGTTAAAATATACTTAATATTGTGTAAAAAACATTTGTAGTAATAACTTAAAAATACAAGAAGAGCTGTGGCATTCCTAAAACCTAGAAATAACCTTTATCCGCACCAAGAATCGTTTTCCAAGCGATCGCCTCTAAAATTATTTACAGTGAGTATCCGCGTTCTGCTATTGACCATCTTGGGTACTATAACCAAGATAAGTCGTAAATTTCCCATATGTCATGCAGCTGGACGGCAATTAAACTATTTGTATCTCTAGAAATATATATTATATCTATTCTGTCTAATACATCAAATGTTTTGCCTGTTCTGAATTCTAATTCTGAGATGTAAAAATGTAAGCTAATTTTGATGGTGTGAAATTTCCAGCTGAAGAAATATATAGAATATTAACCATACTTCCGAAAAAAAGTTGTTTATAATACTTTTGTATCATATCAATTGAAAAATAAAACATTATGATATTTATAATTATAGTTATAATTTTATATTTTAATGGGAAAATTAATATTTAAAATTACAATTGAAAGGGTTGTGAGAGAAGGAGGTTTCTGTCTCCCTGTTTTGGCACAATACATATTACAATTTTATTAAAGGTCATTTGGCAGTTCCGAAAAGTGTTCTGATCTAACAAAGTGATTTTATCTTTCCGAAACTTGTTGGAGCTTAAATAAGATTGGAAACTATCACCACACAGATTTGTAAAATCAGTTCTAAAATACCTCAAAACACGTTACATATATTTCTGTTAAGTTTTATGGACCGACGTAATTTAGGCAATGCGATGATATTTCCAAAATATTTTTTTGTTCAGTGAAATCATTTTTTTAACATATTGTTAGTTCGGTTTTAAGACATTTTGTTTAATGTCATGAAAATCATATTCTTGAATTGTTTCTAGATCACTTTGAGAAAATGTAGGTGGTCTTGATAGAGTTCTGAGGTCTTTTGAGACTGACGGAAGTGGTCTTAAATTATTAGCCAATGGGGAGACAGATTTAATAGTCTCATTAAAACATTAAAGACGTATTTTAGTTCTGGTTAAAAGTGGTCTTTATGGTGAGGTGTTCTCAACATAGACGTTGTCGTGATGGGGTTAAATATTGTTGGTATCTCTATGGGTTTTACTATGTATGATACAAACATTTGACAGCTTTTTAATATCATGTACAGCTATGATATAAAATCCCTTTATTAAAGGATTCAGATTTGGATGAATATATGTATGGTGATACAAAACCATACATTTGTGATCTATTGAAGCCTTCTTCTTCCAGAATGAAACGTTAAATATGAAAGCTAAATACAAATTAATTCTTTAAAGTTAATTACTATGAATACGCATTGGATTTTTTCCGAGTGGTAAAAATAGCATGCTATGGTTTTCAAGTTTTCGGGACATTATGCAATATGTAAATGGAGGGGATGGAGGTTATCAAATATATTCGATATCAAACCAGAAATACAATTATGCCATAAGACTTAATATGGATTATCCTTGCAAGATACCACGAGGCCTCTGCTGACAATGCCATTCCTTCCACCAGGAAAGATAGTTTTTGTAACATCTAAGCTATTATACGCTGTATATTTCTTAGGAGAAATCTAATGTGTAACCAGAAGAGAGGCAGTCGTTTACTGTTCTATTATGAAGCTTTCCGTGAAGGAAGCAATAATGAGTTCTAGAATGATGACAAACGAACGAAATGCTGACAATTAGCTATCGGGAAAAAGACTGTATTCGTGATAGAAGTATTGTTAAATGGTCCTATTAAATTGTCTGTTAAACGTTCTCACAGGCGTACAAGTTACAGCATAACAACGCCGCCATCGTATGAATTTGAGTTTCGATCGGCATAATGGTGCAGCCTTTCGTACGGATGTTATCGCATTTTTGTGTAAATACAGATCAAATAACATGATGAGAACACTGTAGAAGAACATTCTGGATAAATATCGTTATACATGTACGTACCGTTTGAATACAAGGACTGTGCTGCCCATTGGCACCAGATCAGAAAAAAATGCCTCCGTACGTGTTATACCCTACCCCTAGGTATTTTATAAGAACCATGGTCATGAACTGGAAAGTGCACTAACCCGTTTCAATCGTACATTTCTCAACTTAAACGTGCAGTTCGGTGGATGGGTACCTAGTATATTGAACAAGCGATAATTTATCTTCCATCGTGCACCAGTCACATTGTCTCAATATTCCATATTGCTGAGATTATCAACATATTTTATGCTTTCGTCAACGTTACTAAAAAAACCTTGCTTGACCTTCCCTAATGAACATCCGGTCTAGAGGTCACGGCAGTGTGCAAATGTTTGGCGAAACGTAAACAAACAAAAACAGAATGTAAAAAATCACAATTTTACACTAAAACTCGAAATGATGAATGAAATTCATCTGGTATATGATCTTTAATTTGAAATCGTACATTGGTCTGCATCTGTTCTGTTTATTCTATTCCTTTTGCACATTTATGCTGCATTTTCACATTTTAGCGAACACGTGTAGTAAAATGACGATTGACATACATTTTCACAACAGCCAATCAGAATGGTTTTGTAATCTAGAACGGAACTTCACCAGGAAAGTTCAAGCAAGTTTTTTGTGTAACGTTGAAATAATTATAAACTACGCGTTGTTTTTGTAAGATAAGATGTGTGTGAAAAATGTGCACAATGGAAGATAAATTACCACTTGTTTGATATCCATATTACATATTTATCGCACTGCGAGTTTTAGGTATGAAATGCGCGATTGAAACGGGTTAGTATATTTTCCCGTTCACGACCATGGTTCTTATAAAATACCTAGGGGTAGGGTATAACACGTACGGATGCATTTTCTTTCTGATCTGGTGCCTGTGGTGCTGCCCAAAACATTACACTAAAAAGAACATGAACTGGCACATCAGCCTGTTTTAAAATAAAACTACATTCAGCTAGTCACATTCTGTAAATTTTGTTTCATTCTGAACGTGACAAAATATTTATCACCCTTTAGGTTTTAATTTTGATGTGTTTTGTCAGAAAGAATTCTCCACCGAGTTAATTATCTGAAATGTGATGATTGATGTTTTTACATATCAATGACATGGACACGATGGGAATATAGTTCTTATCAATATACTCAACACAAATACGTTTATTAAACATATTAGATCATATTAAAAGACACTGGTGATATAATAAAAGAAAACACCAGTTGAAAACAGCAAAATTAGACTTGTTCTGAATATTTATGGGCCCGCTAAAAGTACTTGGGGAAATCCTGTGACCTAGGCATAATTACTTAATCGTGGCAGTGTTTCCTTTAGGCGATTGCATCGTACGTTATTTAGAGAAAACCTCCACGTTGTTTTATTGACCAAATTGTATACATAAACACAGTGACATCGTATTTTTTTCGATCTATCGTGCAGCTGAAGGTCAAGAAAACTCTGTGTACCCATAAAGACCAAAAGCATGTCATTTCTGTCAAATATATCAAATTTGTTATGCTTATGCCGTACGGATATTCTAATTCTGTGATTCTGTGCATAATCACCCTCTAATGTGACGCAAATAGCATAGTATACCTTCCGCCTTAGGAAAATGTGCAAATATCTTTATAATTTATTTCAGTTTGAATGTTTCTTTTTAGATTGGAATGGAACACAAAATGTTGTAACATTTGCTTAAACTGGTGTTTCGATTACTGCTTTACGTACAAAAACAGGTCGACTGCGTTTAGATATTGTAGCCTAATAGTTCACTTAGTTGATGTTTCTATTAAGATTTTAATCTCGTCTGATTTTTGAAAAAATCTACGAGGTATTGTCGTCACTTGATTGTTGGCGTCGATATTGGTTTTAATTTTTGTTTAGGTCCACCTTTTCTCAAAAAAATATAACAGCTACAGCTTTGAAACTTTGCAAACTTGTTTGTCATCATAATGTGACTGTCTAGGACAAGACCCATATCTCTTGTATGCATTTTGTAAGAATCATGGCCCTTTTTGTACTTAGAAAATTTGAGTTTCTTGGTTACATTTTTTGTTTAGGTCTACCTTTTCTCTAAAACTATAAGAGCTCCAGCTTTGAAACATTGCACACTTATTTATCATCATTTGGTGACTATGTAGGCCAAGAACCATAACTCTAACCTGAATTTTGTCAGAATTATTGCCCTTTTTGTACTTAGAAATTCTGAACTATAACACTTTTCTTACGTACTGACCACCACCTGTAGACGAGCGATGGCACCCGTAGGCGGTGCTCTTGTTTGATATTACAACTGTCTACAACTTACAAATATTATTAAGCTTGACATCATTTATGTGACTTGCTTCCAAAGGATCTTTTTACAGATTTTATTAACTATCACAACAGCAATCTTTAAGTGCCGTGTGGCGGTTGTAAAAAGTCTCCCCGTACTTGGATTCAGTGTTGTTATATTTTCTGGTCCTTTGGGATCATGGTGTCCATTCAACGTATGTGTAATAGAGTTCCGCTTAAGCCGGTGCTAGGGGGCGTGAGAGGTGTTGTTCATTTCATTACCTCTCATGAACAGACTCAATCAAACCGAGTCTGCCATTATTCTTCTTGGTTGCATTCCTTGCTTCCAAAGGATCCTTTTCACCGATTTTATTATGCTATACCATTCAGAATTTTAATTTAACTCATATTACGAGCCGACAAACTAAGCCGAGCTATTTTTTTCTAAATTAGCCTCCCATCTATTTGCTATTACTTGGTAAAAATACAAGTGCCGATAAACATTTACATTTGCGTAAAGCACATTATAACTGTTGTGTAGGAATAAATACAATTACGCATGATCCAAAGCTCGCTTCAGTATCATGGACGGATGCGCCATTCAAAACTATGGAGATATCAGTTTTCCTTCTAACATTAACAATTATCCTTTCAAAAATTGGACATGTAACATAATATAGCTTGTAAATCTATTGAAGTATGGTATTGTGTTGACATTTATGTTCAGTTGAAATTAAAGGAAAATAGCTGATATTCAAAAGTGATCCCATTATATCGAATAGATTTTTTTTTCAGGTGCGTTTTATTAAGTATGTAGATATGCATTTATTGCAAAAGGTTTTGCCACCCTTTGATGTCTTTATATAAGAACCTACTTATATTTACCGTTCTCTGCAAAAGGATTAAAATGATTCAAAATAGATCATTTCTCTTAAATATCGTTAATATAAATGCAAAAAAAAAAAAAAAAAAATACATTTTCATCAGAAAAATTGTACATAACCCTAACAAAGCTTGTATTTTTAAGGCAGAGCTATTTTGCAACTACTGTACCCTTTTTTAAGTACAGTCAAACCTGCGTTAATAACCTCTCCTTTGAACAATAAATAATGTAATAATAATTGTAATACCTCTCTTGAGAGATCACCTGTCAACAAAGACAACTTTTGTTTTTCATTTTCAAAAATTGATCTTTACAGAAAGGTTTAACTGTAGTCTGCGAAATATATCAGTCCAAGATACCTTTACATCCAAGAAAAATATGAATGTATTTTTGTCAAAACGGAATTCCAAAGATGTGGTATCAATGGTGAAATGATGATAAACGTTAAGATGTTGTTTTTTTTACCAACCGTGACAATAAATGTTTTGAATTTAATCAATATAATTATAGGAGGTGATTTGATTGTCCCAAATAAAGCATTTTGGTGCACTTAAGCTTTGAAAATTTTATTTTTATAGATATTTATTTTGTATCACTTAATGGATAAATCATAGCTTTAGATTTCATGTGTTAAATCTTGTCTTTGTGCTCTTCATTATTGAATTCTTCTTTTAATTATATCTGTAAAAGGTATTTTTGTTACAAATGCTCTTAATGATGGCAAAATTAAAAGAAACTGTAGGCTACTTTGATGTAGTTGTCAAAATGACAGTGCATCTGTATTGATGATTACGTACAGAAAACACACAAACATAAAATTTTATATTTTACGACATGTTTAGACTACCGCTAAATAATAAATTCAGACTCTTCTATTGTATTAACTTGTTGTCGTTTCAATTTGTCAGTCAAAATATTAATTTGTCAAGTAATGCGAAATATATGTTGTCGACATGTAACTTATGTGTATTCACCCCAACCTGCACTAACTGTCAGCTTTAATAAGCGACCACTTGCCAAAAATGACCAACTTCAATATCCTTAGAGCGACTTTATTCTATAAACGTCTTCCATTAAAGGGTCTTACGCGATCTGTAAGCAGATAATTTCACTCCGAACAACAGATTTTGACCCCAATTAATTCACACTTTTTTATCACTCGGTTATCGGATGAATATAAGATCAATATCGTCTAGGTGCTAAAGACTTAGGGTTCATAAGATGTTTTCGAAAGAAACATGTATTGTTCTGATCAAAGCAAAATATCAAATTGGTGTGAGTATTGTCACTAAGTGTGACAGTGAACAATTACTGATTTGACTTGATGTTGTAGATCATATTGTTATATAAGCACAATAAGCATATGGATTAACAATAGGTTCGCGTTGTAAATTGAAAACTTTGACTCTACGTAGTAGAGCTACTATATTTAAGGCTTTAGCAAGAGAATGTAGCACAAATAACACAAATGAGAGAAAGTATATCACATTAATAATAAATCGCGTGCTCTTTCTGCTTTAAATTTTACATGAACGTCAATGGTATTAAAAGTGTTTCGTGTGAAGCTTTTAGTGTGTGTCACCTTTCAGCTTGAATGTCCTTTTTTCTTGGAGTCTAATTGAAAATATTAGTTTTACTCAGTTTAATTTGAGTATTTAATATAGGCGACACCAATGCCACATGCATTTAGGCTTTAATATATATTGTTTCCAATTTCAACTAAGTTTTAGGGAAAAGTGTCTCACAATTATTGCATTTTGTTTCTCTTATGTAATTCCAATTTCAAATCAACTAATTGGAAACGACTTATGGTCGATATAACCAAATAAATCGTTTCTATATATATCGCATAGGAGATAAGACTTGGATATATCATTTTTAACGTCAAAAGATAAACAATGAGCTGTGGTATAGGAAGAGGCAAAAACGACTAGATATCGCGTTGAACCTGGCTCTTTACGCAATTGTCTTCAACTCTAAAGGCCCTGTTGAGCAAGTACCAAGTGCACTCGACCGAGCTATTAAAGTTTTACAGGGACGAGGTTTTAAAGTCATTTAGAAAACATTACGTTAAACGTAGCCCCACAAACTAGGGTATCAGCATTAATCATGACAATGCATCTGTACGCAACAGCAGTATTGTACAGCAGTATTTTCAGGACCAACCGGTCAAGCGATTGCTGCACCCTCCATATTCGACGACCTAAATCTCTTTGATACTTTTTTCTCTTTCCATTCTTGAAGTTATAAGTTATGGCGTCGTTACAATTCCAGAAGCGCTTTTGGTAGCGCAGTGTGTCTGTGTCTGCATAATATATAAAGAGCAGACTACTCTTGGGCTTTCAGCTGTAATTTAAAGTGCGTTTCTATTAAGGGTGAATATTTTGAGGAACTAGTGAAAGCAACTTGCTGAAATACAGGGTTTTCTATATTTCAAATGAACAGTGTCAGAAGTTTCTGAATTGAAACATGTTACACGGGAAAGTGTAAACTTGATTACAACATTATTCTTGTTGTCAATCTTTAATTCTTTTCAAGGCCAAAATTGTCTCTTCAAGAATGCAGAAAGTTCAAAGTGCCAAAAGGTCACATGTACCATTCGTCTTTGAAACTATTTAGTTAACTATACGAATAAATACAATTTATCACGACTTCAGGATACAATCAAGAGATGTATGGCGATATCATTTTTTCTTAAAAATATTAACCATACCCTGTGCAATTCTCTAGGGCGATTACTGTATTTTAAGAATTAGGAATTGGACATCATGATTCATATGCTCGAAGCCAGTAATTTATCTGATCAATGTTTATCTGTAGGAACACATTATCATGACGGATTCCGTGACGAATTTCTTTTAATTATGTCTAATTTCTAGAAGCTCGATGTGTGTGACGAATTTCTAGACGGACTTAGCTAATTAAGAATATCTTTTTCAGAATTTTACAACCATTAAAAAAAAGGAAAAAAGAAAAGAAACGGTATTGTAACAAGGACAACTGCTAGAAATGTTATTATTAGTAAGTATTAGAACTGATGATGTAACAAAATCATATTACCACTTCAAATCTATTGAAATATTTTTCCGGATTAGGCCCTTACATAGACCCTGATCTGTATCTGGATTTATTTGTGTTCCTCATTATAATAATTATCAAACCTAGCAGACATATTGCAGTAATAATAAAACTTAGGAAGCATAGGACGCAGCGAAGGAACATAACTGCTGCAACTTTGGTTTGATTGAGTCTTTTCATGAGAGGTAATGAAAAGTGCAATACCCCTCAAGCCCCTAGCACCGGCTTAAGCGAATCGATTGTAATACCAAAGGACCAGAACAAACGCTGAGTCCAAGTTCGGGGAGAGCTATTACAGGCGCTGTTGGTTTGATATTTAATAGAATTTGTTACAAGATTCTTTGGAAGCACAGAATGCCACAAAGCAACATAATACCATAAAGTCAGAAACGTCTGACATAAAAACTTCCAATATCTAATTCCAGTTGTTGCTGACAAAATATTTTAAAAATGTCGTTTTATTTCTATCTCTTTCAAATGTTTAATTTTTGCACTGTAAATCAAAGTAATAATGTTAATGTGTCCCGCCGTGTTCCTTTAATTGTCTGATGTTTCCTTTTGGAATATTTGAATAAAATGAGCCGCACCATGAGAACACCAACATAGTGCATTTGCGACCAGCATGTATCCGACTAGCCTGTGCATCCGCGCAGTCTGATCAGGATCCATGCTGTTCGCTAACGGTTCCTCTAATTGCAATAGGCTTTGAAAACGAACATCATAGATTCTGGATCCATGCTGGTCGCTAATGCACTATGTTGGTTATATTTACACGTATTTTTAGCTGCTGTCAATCATCTAATGATCTATACATACTCTGTTGTAAGATTTTCGTTTTTATAAAGATTGGTTCTTGGATCGTAACTTAGCCTATTGAATCTTGTTTTCTCAGTTTGATTATTATTCAAGGTCGTCAATAAATTAAACAAGAGGACCATGATGGTCCTGAATCGCTCACCTGTCCCCATATGACCAAGTTTTGAACTGAGTATGATGTTGTTTTTTCTATTATTTGACATAGTGACCTAGTTTTTCAGCTCATGTGACCCAGTTTTGAACCTAACCTTGATATCATCAAGATGAACATTCAGACCAACTTTCATACAGATCCAATGAAAAATATGGCCTCTAGAGAGGTCACAAGGTTTTTTTATTATTTGACCTACTGACCTAGTTATTAATGACACGTGACCCAGTTTCGAACTCGACCTAGATATCATCAAGATGAACATTCTGACTAATTTTCATGAAGATCCATTCAAAAGTATGGCATCTAGACAGGTCAAAATGTTTTTCTATTTTTAGACCTACTGACCTAGTTTTTGAAGCAGTTGACCCAGTTTCAAACTTCACCTTGATATCATCAAGATGAACATTCAGACTAAATTTCATAAAGATCCCATGAAAAATATGGCCTCTAGAGAGGTCACAAGGTTTTTCTATTTTTAGACCTACTGACCTAGTTTTTGAAGCACTTTACCCAGTTTCAAACATTACCTAGATATTATCAAGATAAACATTGAGACCAACTTTCATACAGATCCCATGAAAAATATGGCCTTTAGAGAGGTCACAAGATTTTTTTTTATAATTTAACCTACTGACCTAGTTTTTAAAGGCACGTAACCCAGTTTCAAACTTGAACTAGATATAATCAAGATAAACATTCTGACTAATTTGCATGAACATCTTATGAAAAATATTGCCTCTAGAGAGGTCACAAGGTTTTTCTATTTTTAGACCTACTGACCTAGTTTTAGATGGCATGTGACCCAGTTTCAAACTTGACCTAGATATCATCAAGATAAACATTCAGACCAACTTTCATACAGATTTTGTGAAAAATATGGCCTCTAGAGAGGTCACAAGGTTTTTCTTTTATCTGACCTACTGACCTAGTTTTTGATCGCACATAACTCAGTTTCAAACTTGACCTAGATATCATCAAGCTGAACATTCTAACCAATTTTCATGAAAATCCATTAAAAATATGGCCTCTAGAGAGGTCACAAGGTTTTTCTATTATTTGACCTACTGACCTAGTTTTTGATGGCACGTAACCCAGTTTCAAACTTGACCTAGATATCATCAAGGTAAACATTCTGACCAACTTTCATAAAGATCCCATGAAAAATGTGACCTCTAGAGTGGTCACAAGCAAAAGTTTACGGACGCACGCACGGACGGACGGAAGACGGACGCCGCGCGATCACAAAAGCTCACCTTGTCTCTTTGTGACAGGTGAGCTAAAAGAATAACTGTTGCTGTTAACTTCGAAAAGTAAAGAATTTTTTCCCCTTTAATAAAACGTCTCAGTGTTAGTGTTTTTGAACATTTTACAGTATACTGCTCAAAGAGTAGTCATTGAGTACTTCTGTTCAAGGCCTTTTTCATTTCATAACTTCCATACTTCTATCTGCTTCTCACTTAATACTAACATAACAAGACCTTTTTATAGTTGTTAAATGTTCCGTACTTCATTGATCTCTGCGTTACGCAGCAAGTCTCTTTTGTATTGGCAGCATTATGGTAACGATATATCACAGCCTGATGTTCATGACTGCAGTCAGCTCTCATGCAGGCGATTTATTCTCCATGCAATGTCGCATTTGTGTTGCTGATCACTAGTTTTATGATTTATATTTTCCTGCTTTTCCGCAACATTTCGCATATTCTTTATTTGTGATTGTGTTGATATTATGCAACACATGTAGTGGAACAGGGTCAATGTTGTGTCTTGGATGAGCAATTCATTGCTTGAAATTTCTACAGTTGCCTACTCTAGTACGCAGCATTTTCCTCTTTATGGGCGATAAGATAAGATTTGGTCTGTACAAGTGCGTTCATTACGTATGTGGACATGCATTTATTGCAAAAGATTGTGCCACCCTCCTCGAACTAAGTTATATTTTACATTTGCTGCAAAATAATTATTATGGTTGAAAACGATTTAAAATAGCATAAAAATAAACAAATACAGTTAAAACTTGCTTATCGCAAAATTCCGGCCATCTCGAAGACATGTACAAAGTCCGAATTTCGGCTCTCTCAAAGTAAAACGCTTGGACGTCCATTAAAATTTGAGATACCGAGTTTCAACTGTATATGTTATCTATGATATTCAAAAGAGAAAAATTCTCTTAAATGTCATTTATATCAAAATTCATCAGAAAATTTCACATTACCCTAACAAATTTCTCCTTGTAAAACTAATAGGTAAGAGTAGATTTCTCGGAAGCACAGAGCACCAAAAACATAGCCTCAGAGCCATGCATACTTTTATGACATAGTTAACCTAGTATACAATGATTATTGTTTTCAATTACAGTTAAGTTTCTCACAAATATTACACATTTTATTCCTATTCCAGAGAAAGAACTACGATAAAATTTCATGAACTTCTTCACATTATTTTTCTTTTGTTCACAGGCATTTATCATTTCTAAAAAAGTTACTATTCATATATACATGTAGCTTGCATTTAAAGTAAGTTCAAAAGCTGCATTATTTGTTTTGCTAGATCATTTTAAACGCAAATCTGCAATGAGTTTGACCCTTTCTTATTATAGTGGACAAACTACGAAACCATCTTAGTTTATCTCTAAACTCAGCCTTTTGGCTGGTTCAAATATAGAAAAGCAATTATAGATGTTTTCTTGGAGGAACTATATATCAACATTAAGTTACTAAAAGACACATTTTGGATCATGAAAGAGAAAGTAATTTCGTTGAGTTATGATCACAAGAACAGATAACATCAAACGTAGGCGGATAAAATGTACTTGCGCATTTTTATTTCATTTTGTCATGAAGGAATTTGTTTGTTATGGGTTTTACGCAGTTTTTCAATAGTATTTCAGTTATGGAACGGCAGGCAGCTAACCTAACCAGTGTTCCTTGATTCTGTACCTGTTCTCCGCAAGTAACTACCAACTTCCCTACACGAGTCAGAAGTAGAGGACGAATGATTTCAGACAAAGAGTCTTTTATCAAATTGTCACGGAGAACATACGCCCCGCCACGACTCCGCGATCAGTATATCTGCGTTCTTCATATTGAGCTAAGCGGGCGGGTTCGTCACGAAGGAACATGTAATCCAAACAGTATTTTTCAGATAACAAATATTTATTGCTAACCCAGTAAATGGGTATTAAATAAGTACGGAGTTTTGAAAATACAATGACGAACATCAAAAAGGAACAGGTACGTTCCAAGAACACGGTCCCTTTAACGCAATGTGTGTATGAATATTTACATACTAATAATTTGGCATGGACACAAATACACGTTGACAAACTAGAGCCGAGAAAAACTAGAACACAACAAAGAATGAGGAACACAGGGGCATACCGTTGAGCAGTTAAACCTGTAAATTGTGCATACACCCAACTCTTATTCATTTTTTTTCCAAGTTACAAAACAGTGATTTAAAGAAAACAATATATATATTATAAACACAGGGGTTTATAAGCGAGTGTTATTATGCATAGAGAACGATGAAATGAAATAACATTAGGTGTACACATGAGTGATGAGCTTGTCTAGAAATAGTAACATATATAAATTTCTTTCTTAATATAACCAGTCACATGCATTATCCCAATAAGAAATACAACCACTCTATGTCGGTTGTTAATTCCAATGAATCTTATAATTAATTTCTATGCTAATTTCATATAACTTCTAATGTTTGTAGACATGAGAAACAACATAATTTAATTAAAAACAATTTCAGATATAAGGTAGTGTTGAAAAATACACTGTCTCTTTCAAATTTCGGAAATGATTTGAAACTGGACAGAAGATTAATCAAATGGTGAATATGATAAAGAAGAGTCATATATAAGAGCTAGCATATGTCTATTCCATGACTGCATTTGCAATCATATGAATGAAATTGGAACTAAATGATAAAGATGTGACATTTTATTTGAACTCAACACTGGACGCTCAGGTTTGCTATTTGTCACTTGGTGCCCGACAAACGTAAGTCAGAATGCAATTTGGGCACGATTGATTTGAATAACTTTAGCTGATTTAGTATCTAATCCGCATTGGACATCTTGAATTAAAAGGAAGGTCTTTTCAATATATGCGATATTTGACCTGTAGTCGGGGAATAATCTTCATAAATATAACGAAAACTAGAGAGAAACCATTTTATTCAGCGTCTAGAAAAATCATAATTATCTTTCATTTGTCTAGGTTCAAATAGCAATTTGTAAATGCTGGTTCCCAACTGAAGGCTTTTACCACGCCTGTTTTATCGAAGGAGACGCATCAAAATCCACTGATTAATTTGAAATATTTTTTTGTTGATACGACGTGTAGTTTTTGAGCCTTGAGGTACATGTTTCTTTATTTATCAGTCAGTATAAAATATGTCGAAACTGCGAGTGAGACATTCGCGAATTATTTAATTTGATAAGGAAAACAAACATATGAATAGAGATTTATTAAATAAAAACATTGATTACCAACGTTCTAACCACGTGTTTGTTTGGTGATTGCATAAAGTGATGGTAAATATAAAGAAGAAATAATGTTATTAAAAGACTGTACATATTTTAGCGTTTAAAGGACAAAAAACTGATTCCAGACAATTTGCTTCAAACGCAAAGTATTGGGGAAGTACATTTTTTCTAACGGTGCAGCGTTCTTGTATTGGAACAAAATTGGACTTCTATGATTAAATACTTGAGAATTTATTGATCCTAATCTTTGAAAATGTCAAAACGGTGATCAATTTAGCTATTAAATCAGCATCCAAGCATTTGGCGCCGATACAATGTAAGTCTAAAGCTTGCAGACAAGATTTTATTCCGCGGATTTGCTTTGCGCATAAAAACGTTTTACTTGAACTATGTTATAATCATGATAGATTTGAAACTTATTCAAGATGCATTTCTATTTAAAACCTTTAATATCACTGTATGTACATGTACATCATTTCCCATTAAGTTGCAAGTAGGCCCGCTTTCAAATGTGTAACTTACAGTTTTTAATAGTCAACCTATACATGTAAGACGAGGGATGTTGCTTTTCCAGGTACAGTTTTCAAACAAAGGAGAAGTAATTAAGGTGGCTGATTTCTGCCAAACTGTCAGTAATCAGCCACCATACGTTGTCGATACAGGTGCTGCTATTTTTATGCTATTTCTTTTTTTAGAAAATTAATTGTTGTGGAAACTGGAAGGTTCTTTTATATGTGATAGGTAATATAGTTACTGACGTTTATGGGTTTTCGTAAATTGTGGCTCTATTTTTAAGAGCCAGATATAATTATAAAACGTTACAAAGGTATCCATTACATAAAGTAGGATCTCTATGATTTTTTTTTATTCTAAAATAGTATATTACTACATTATAGCGGTTTCGGTCTTCCTGTTTGGTAGTATACATAGTATCATTTCATTAAAGACGTTTAGGCAATAAATATATCATACACAGTCGTTTCTTCAAAACTGAAATATCTTGTACTATCAGCAATTCTTTCTGTAAATAGTAAAGTGTTTTATAGGCAACTCGACAAGCTCATTTATTTTAAGAATTCATTTGTATGTCTAACGTTTTCCTATATTGTGCCTAAATCTGCACACTGTTTGCCATACAAAACAGAAATGGAACCAAACGAAGGCGTCAACGTTTTCAGTAACGTTTTTATAACTGTATTAAAGTATGCAAACACTATTTTAATAGGTTTTACGGATTCCACTTTCTACATTTTCTACATTTAATTAGGACTAGTAACATTTTAGTTGCTGCGAATTTTTTTAATCGGAAGGATTCTAATTCTACGCGGAAAACCTAAACATGATTTAGAATTTACTTGCTAGCCAACTTTTAACTGTCTTTAAGATAATACAAAAGTGTAAAGCACAAAAACGTAATAATATACATGTGTTTATTTCTTAGATTTTAGCTGAAGCAAGCGAATGTGCCATCGCGGTTCTAGTTTTAGATATAACATGCTGAAACTAAATGTATGTTCTGTTCCTGCTACAATTCGTTGAGTATCACTATATAAAGCGTAAAAAAAATGTTTGTTTCCGGTATCCCGACCTACCCTAAATTTTTGGCCTGACCTTAAATGTTTTTATGGCCTTAGAGAATATTTTTTTTCAATTTTTTAACAAAAAGATGCAAAACTGCACTTTTTATGCTTTAAACATGGCCAGTGATGTTAGAAATCAACTTACTGATGCTCTAAAGGCATAACCCCTTTATTTGTAATCATTTTTTGACAAAAAAATAATTTCCGAAAAGTCTCCCTTAATAAAAATATTTCAAACAAGAAATATCTTTAAAAATGATGGTCGGCGAATTGTAATAAGGAAAGAAGTTTATGAATTTTTCATCTGACATTCATCTTTCATCTAACATTTTTTAAAATTGCAAAACTAAACACCGCACTTTAACAATTTAAATGGTTCTCTATTAATTTTTCGCAAAGGTTTCGTAGGGTTGCAATTTTGTTTCGTTTATCCTTAGACGAATAATTACAGCAGTAGTTTGATGAAGATTCATGAAGCGGTTCATGAGAAGAGGTCATTAAACTTGTTTATATTTTTAGCTAAATTGGTCCCTATCCCCATTTGTAACAAAATAGCAGGAGATCTTACGATATTGTTACACATCGAGTTTAATAAAAATCCATTACATTTTAGTGGTTAATGCGAAGAAAGGCATATCTACTTTTAGCTATAGTGGTCCCTAATAGGGCCCAAGTTCCTATATAAATAAATTTGGAAGAGGACCTTATAATGATGCTCCAGACCAAGTATGACAAAGATCCACCAAGCTGTTCATGAGACGCTGTATAAAGGCATTTCTAGTTTTAGCTCTAGCCGCCCCTAAAAGGGGTCAAATGTCCTAGCTGAACAAAGTTGGCTGCGGGCCTAATAAAGATGCTACAAATCAAGTTTGATTAGAATACATGAGAAAAAATCAATTAAAGTATTTTTTTATTTATTATTTTTATTTATTTCTAAAATAGGCCAACTGATCCCGCTTTAACAAACAGCATATTCGCTATTCATGAACCTTTGAACAATGGCGTCACACCTATAAAAAAGTGAAGGTCAAGCAAAACATACAATTGTAATTATTTCGATATTTCTGTTTCATAAGCAAAGTTTGACCGTAGTCATATCACATAGATAAACTGTATGCAGCGTACCTTGATTTAAGTGTAATGAGATTCAGTCATTATATAGCATATATATAATAAAACAGATTTCAACTGAGTTCAATATTTGCATACCACACTAAAGAAAAATATTCATATATAATAAATCAGTTAAATAATTTATAACAAATATATCAAAGCAAACAAGTACTCATTTTAATATGCAATCTGAATAAGTCACAAAAGCAAAGAACCTTTTCATATACAGACGACCATCGTAACAAGGAAAATCTTTTAAAAAGCACTTCTCCACATAAAAGACTCTTATCACACCCTTATTCATGTGATACGCAGACCGTATTCAGCTCTTTCTTTAATTTGATATATGTTGGTATTTGAACAAGTTTTTTATCATATTTATTAAACTTACTTATCATTTTGAGATATATCAATATTCTTGCTAAATATACTGAGTCAAAGTTAGCTTTAAAACTGTGAACAGCGTTTTAGGATAAACGCTTTGTCTACATTTCACACAGCGTAGCACAATCAACAGAGTGAAAGAAATTGACACTCTCGTCCAATCAGGCAGAGTGTTGCATAAATCTTCCATTTTGATAAATTATCTATAATGCGTTATCAAGTAGTTTGATTTGCAAACTGAAGTCACGTGGCATAGGTAACGAAAACGAATTTAGACGGCGTCGCCGAAAATTCCGACCTACCTACCCTAATTTTTTTGAGCATGTTACCGGAAACAAAGATTTTTTTTTAGGCCTAACTAGACGCATTACTCATCTGTTCTTTTCATTGAACTTATCCTACCTATTCACATGAGCAAATTGCAAACTGTGTTTTCCCCTGCTACTATCTAATTCACAAATTAATACAGTTCATTCACATCAGTGAATTCATCTAGGTAACATTACCGATCATTGTCCATCGCTGCTGCTGAATGACAAAGATGAAATGGCATACAAGTTGTTTATTGCCAATAAATCACACGTTTTCTGCTATATCTGGCATTAAGTAATTTCTTTTTTGAGTGTTTGAATACATGAATACAATTCTGTAGATTATCGTCAATATCACATATCTGCAAATAATTTTTGCGTAACTATACTGTCTAACTAATCATTTTGCTGTGTCAGGCTCAAAAGATATATATAAATACTTAGAAGTCTGTGCAACTGGTAATACAAAGCCCATATCATAAAGGGTGTCATTTTCTAGTCGCAAGATGTCCATGCGTGGCAATTTAACAAAGCGATGCTTTAAACATTGCCATAAGTACATTGTAGAAAAAGCCTTATTTTCATAGCGCTTATATTAATTCTAAAAGCACCTCCACACTTGAACAAATCATATAATTACTGATATTATTGTGTGACATTATTTAGACATAGCCCTGAACTTTTCTATGGCACAGTCTTATATAATTCTGGTAGCTATCGCCGTGGTTCGTACGACAAATTCCAATATGCCTCAGAAGAGATATCACCTAAAACGTTGCATATATTTGGATTAAATTAAACGGACAAACGGAAATGACCCATTCAAATGATGTTTCCCGTAATGCATAATATATTTTTAATTTGGTATTTAAGAGTGAACAGAAATATTGAGATGTATCTTTATAAACATTTTATCTATTGAAACATACTTTTATCATCATAGCAGTTTTTCTTTTCGAATGGTAAAAGTAGCATGTTTTATTTCCTGCTTTCGTGATATTATGCACCATGTAATTGGTTGTTACGAAGCTGATCAGATCGATACGATATCAAACCACAAACACTGATAATTGTTGCAAGGTAACATGAAAACTCTGCTGACGTTGAGACCACTTACATCAACATGACCAGGGAATGAAGATTTTGGAGCATCTTCACTATTATATGCTGTGTATTTCTGAGGGGAAATGTGTAACCAGAAGACAGGCAATCGTTTACTGCTTTATTATTACAAACTTTTCCGTGAAGGAAGTACTAATGGGTTTAACAATAATGGCAAGCGAACGTTTGCTGACAATAATCTATCGGTAAACAGATTGTGTCCTAGCAGAAGTATTGTTAAATTGTCCTACAAAATTGTAGATCAGACATTCATTCTAAGAAGCATTGGAGTCACAGTGTAACAATGTCGCCATCGAAATGATTTTAGTTACAGCATAGCAGTGCCGCCCTTCACTGGATAAACATCATTATAATTATGTAGTGTTTGAATTCATTAGTTGGAAGAACATGTAAGAAGGGAAACTCTATAGATGTTGAGTATTTGAAAGTATTAATGGGTTTAACAATAATGGCAAGTGAACGTTTGCTGACAATAATCTATCGGTAAACAGATTGTGTCCTAGCAGAAGTATTGTTAAATTGTCCTACAAAATTGTAGATCAGACATTCTAAGAAGCATTGGAGTCACAGTGTAAAAATGTCGCCATCGAAATGATTTTAGTTACAGCATAGCAGTGCCGCCCTTCACTGGATAAACACCATTATAATTATGTAGTGTTTGAATTCATTTGTTGGAAGAACATGTAAGAAGGGAAACTCTATAGATGTTATGTATTAGAAAGAATGAATTTAAAAAGGTACAATTAGTTATCAGTAAAATAAGTACTACCATGCATTAACACTAGTACCACTAGTACAGTGCTATGCAAAACGTTAAACCAAATAATATCTTGACTTTACATTCCTGCCTGCTTGTTTCGAATTTACACTAAAACAAAATACCAAGCGATTTTGTTGTTTTTAAGTTTTATACTGCGGGTATCTGAAATTTATTGACCACATAATATGTTTTAACACGTTTATGAAATAGACACGAAAGCAGTTTTAGATTTGGCATAAATTTCTTATTACACTCATTAAAATGGAACTCGTTCTTTGAACATATAGGAACACATAAAAATAGCATCAGTGTACATGAAAATATTAAGTTAAAGGAAGCAGCTGCAAACAGTTTAATACAAAATAGACTATAGTTCCAAAGTTTATTGGCTCATCTAAAAGTGCTTCAAGGAAGTTCCGTGACCTAGACATAATTACTTAATTACAGCAGTAATTCCTTTGGGCGTTTTCTCGTATGTTATTTATAGAAGGCATCCGCATTGTTTTATTGGACAAATTTTATACTAAACCAGAGCAAAATCGTCGTTTTTCTATATATTATACAGCTGAACAGAAATAAAACTCTCTGTACTATTAGAGACCTATATTATTCTAATTCTGTCAAATATATGAGCCGCGCCATAGGAAAACCAAAATATTGTCTTTGCAGCCAGCATGGATCCAGAAAAGCCTGCGCATCCACGCAGTCTGGTCAGGATACATGATGTTCGCTTTCAAAGCCTATTGCAATTAGAGAAACCATTAGCGAACAGCACTGATCCTGACCAATCTGCGCGGATGCGCAGGCTGGTCTGGATCCATGCTAGTCGCAGAGGCACTATGTTGGTTTTCTCATGGCGCGGCTCATATCAGTTTGTTTTTCCGATGCCGTACTGATATTCTAACTCTGTGATCCTGTGCATAAGCACGCTGTAAAGTTCAAAGTTTACGGAAATAGCTTAGTATTTTCCTGCCTTAGAGAAATAGACATACATCTATATAATTTCATTTTGTTTAATTTGGAATAAAACAAAAACTTCTTTTGCTTAACAAGCTGGTACTTTTGCATACTGCTTTACGTACAAAAATACAGATCGACTGTGTACAGACTTTAGCGCAGTTGTTTAAGTAGCTTATTTTTCTATTATGAATTCTTAATATTGCAACTGTCTTCAACTTACAAAATATAAAAAAGCTTGACATCATTTAAAGACTCATAATGCCTGTTGATAACACGGCTGCCACAATTTTTGTTAAGAATAGGTTATATTCATTAGTAACTTGTTAAATCCTGTTATTTGGTAGTTCTTTTCTCCAGTATATGTCGATGTCGAATGATTAAATAACTGGTTGTCATGGTAAAAAGTTTTATTGAACCCAATTATTTTATTATCTCCCTTTATGGCTCTTATGCCATTTGTTCATAGGCAGTAATGAAAGTAGTGCTTTTCCAACCACGTAATTATGCATAACGTCTAAGTAGATACCTGCTTCATCAGTTTCTAACATAAAATTTAAAGCCTTATGGAACTTTAAGTGACTTACGCTATACCATTCAGAATTTAAATGTCACTCATATTACTAGCCGGATTTTTCTAAATTACTAGTATTTGAGTCAATAAAATTCCCATTCATTTTATGTTCAAAAGTTGAAATCCACGAATTCATATCCCCACGAAATTGCCGTTTTGACCAAAACCACGAAATTTCATGCCCACGAAATTAAATGATTTTACAGTATTTGAGTCAATACCTCTAATGTATTTGCTATCTGCTAGATATGAAAATGCAAATGCCGAAACACAGTTCTATGTGCATTTTGCACATCACAACTGGTGTATACGAATAAACATAATTACCCATGATTCCAAGATCGACCCGGCAGTCATTATTACAGAAACATCAGTTTTCCTGCTGACATGAACCATTATCCTATGAAATTCTCCGGCGACTATAGCATTCCGAGATCGGACATGTAAAATATGCTTGTCGGCGAAGATATACAAAACATTTTGAAGAATGGTATTGTGGATGTTAATGTCCAGCCAGGGACATTCAAGAAAAGAAGGACTAGTTTAAGACATTCAAGATTCGGCAAGACAGTTACAAGTAACATAAGCTCTGATGAGATTTTTTAGCCGACTATAAAGTAGAGTAGACTCTAGATTACTTAGCTGATTTTCCTACTGTATAATATATTTCTGAATTGAAGCATTTTACATGTGAACAATGTAAACTAGTTTTGAAAAAGCATAATCTCTTAGTCAGTCTCTTATTCTTTTCACAGCCGGAGTGTCTGTTGAAGAAAGCAGAAAACGCAAATGCCAAAAAGATCACATTGACCATTCATGTTGGAAATTTTATAGTAGACTATACGGATAAATACAATTTCTCGTGATTTAAAGAGCATTTTCCTAGAACCAGCAATCAAAAGATATATGGGGACATTATTTTTCCCTAATAATATTAATATTGACCAATTCTTGTGGAATTCTCTGGAGCGATTAAATTGTACTGTTTTTAGAAAAGCGAATGGGCATCATCTAAAACGCTCGAAACTAAAGAAATAATCTAATGAATGTTGGTGTTTTAGAGCTCATTATCCGGTACTTAATGGTCAATTGTTAACAACGACATTAATGCTTTTGGTTTAAATAGTTTTGTGTATTATGACGAATTTCTAGACACAAATGTCGAGACAGACAGTACAATGCCCGTAATGAATTTCGCGACGGATTATGTCCTTTCCGAAATGTACATCATTGTAACTAGTTCAGGTGCTAGGTAAGGTTTTCGTCGGTAACAATTAAACAACGTCTTAATACTACCTGAAATATTTTTCCGCGTTAGGACTTATATAGACCTTAACCCTATCTGAATTCATAATACTTCAGTATATGTTCAACAATAATGCCATAACAAACGTCCGATATCAAACTGTCGTTGTTTATATCAAAACGATTAAAAATGTGTAAAGTTTGTTGTGATTTTCCCCGCTCCACTGATCACAGGGCAATATACATCATTTTGTATTTCCAACTTTATGGTAATAAATATAACAACCTTATCTACACGATTGCAATTAGCTTTTATGCAGGCGATTTATTCGCCATGCAATGACCCTTTGTTGTCACACTGATCATTAGTTCCATGATTTGTATTTTCCTGCTCTTCCATAACATTTCGTAAGTTCTTGTGTTTGTGTTGATATCTGCTTGTAACGAACACAATATATGTCGTGGAATAGGGTCAATGACCAGTTCATTGTATGATATTTCTACAGTTCCATACACTAGAATATAGCGTTTCCGTCTTCACAGAAGATCCCATTGTTACAATAAAAATTTAGTCTATACAGGAACGTTTCATTAGGTATGTAGACATACATTAATAGCAAAAGTTTTTTGCCATCCTACTAGTGTCTTTGGGTGACAAACATCACATATACCGTTCGCAGCGAAATAATAAAAATAGTTGTAAAACCATGTATTACATCCAAAAGGACATAAAAAAGATAAAAGATATAATAGTCATCTAGCATGACATACAAAATATATCATGTCTCTTTAATGTCGTTAATATCATGCCAGCCTTCATATCAATGTATTGTGGTTCGCTACAATAGTAGTATTTGACTTGATGTAAGGGAGGGCGTGATGATATTCTGAAATTAGTACAGTAAGCAATATAATTAGCAGAATCTACGGAATCCTGTTAGTGCCATGTGAAATGTCGTCCGTCGCCCCTCAAAGGCGACGCACGACATTGCGATACGACATCGCGACAATACGATACGACGCGCGACAATGCGATACGGCACACGACAATGCGATACGACGCGCGACAATGCGATATGACATTCGTCAAAATGTCGCGATGTCGCTTCGCAATGTCGTGCGTCGAGTTGGCAATTTTAGCATGATATGTCACGATGTCGCGTCGCATTGTCGTCCGTCCTATCGCATTGTCGCGCGTGGTATCGCATTGTCGCGATGTCGTATCGCAATGTCGCGATGTCGTATCGCATTGTCGCGCGTCGTGTCCTGCATTTTAGCGACGCGCGACACTCGACAATGCGATACGACGCGCGACAATGCGATACGACACGCGACAATGCGATACGACACACGACATTCTCAAACGACATTGTCGCGATGTCGTGTCGCATTGTCGTGTGTCGCCTATGCGCCAATAGCACGATGCGCGACATCGCGATACGACACACGACAATGCGATACGACATCGCGACAATGCGATACGACGCGCGACAATGCGATACGACAAACGACATTCTTAAGCGACATTGTCGCGATGTCGTATCGCATTGTCGTGCGTCGACCGGTATTTACTTAAATAAATACCGGCTAATCTTGGTCGCATTTTTTCGAACAACTCATCAATTTCATTTTATTATTAAAAGCGTTAAAAGTAAGGTATCAAACTGAAATTTGTTTCAATAAGTAGTATTGCCTAATCGAATTTTAAAAACAATGTTCTTCCCCGACGGGCACGTCGTCGGGAACATTTGGTGAACTTTGCTGCCATTTTTGGCTTAAAATATTAGAGTAAAATAAGGAAAAAGTGCTTATAAAATATTTATTTCGGGTAAAAAACTGCAAATAAAAACTTGTTTCGAAAGAAAATGACAAAATCTGAATGTTTGTGATAAAAAAAGACAACACCTGTTCGTCCGTCTGTACGTAATTAAGGATAAAAGCTGTATTTCCGTACTTTTCCGTACGGAAAATGTCCGTGTTTTTCATTAACTTCAAATAATTGTAGAATGTTCCAAACACAAGATATTTTAATGAAATAACTTTTATAAATTAAATTTAAACATCGCCTAAACGGATATGTAATTTGAATACTTTTAGGTTATGGATGGTGACTTAGAAAGAAGTGAAAGGATTGGGTAGATTTCCACCCCTAACAAATTTAAGATTTTGTCAAGAGAAAATCGCACAAATTACTCAATTTCTTTAAAGTTATTACATTAAAACAAAAATGTCGGATTCTCATTCTGCTTTAAATTTCTACATGTTAATGATATTAAACCAGAAGTCATATTTGCAGTGTTTGGTGTCTTTTTTCTTGGAATCTAATTGAAAGTTTCAGTTGTTTTAAGTTTAATTTGAGTTTTAGATATAGGCGACGTAAATGACACATGTATTTCTACGGTTATACATAATGTTTCCAGTTACCATTAGGTTTCAGGGAAAAGCGCCTCATAATTACCACGTTTTCTTCCTCTAATGTAATTCCTATTTCAAGACCAACCGATTTGGACCTAACCAAATAAAACGTTTCTGTATGTATTACACAGCTCCAATCCTATAGTAATAGATCTGTGTGTCGCAAACCCCAGTCCCCGGGTTAAATGTTCAACAAGGACCTAAATTGTGGTTCTTCGCAAGGGTCTTATTGCTCGAGAACTGTGGTTAAATGTTTAGGATAATCGACACCACTGGCTTAATTATTTCAAGGAAAACCAGGATTCCTTAAAAAAACACACTTTATTTCAAAGTTTATAATTATAATGCCAAGTGCTGTAATAATAAGTTTAATTATTATCACACCATTTAGATTATAAATAGGAAATGCCAACACATATGTAATATTAGATGAAGACACAAGAGTAAGTCCAGTTTTTTTAAATCTATTAAATCTAAAGTCCACTCATAACCACACATTCACAACTACAATGATCTAAATTATGTCTATTAATAAACTTCTACAATTAAGATACGCACCAATTCTGAAATTTACTTCTATTGAAATATATTTTTATGTCAATATTATCAATTAATTTTAAAGCAAAAACTCCAAAATTCTAATATATTCTCTAATAAAGATAAAGTCCACAGTTCCTAAAATTGGCTCTAAATTTTCATAATTTCCAGTCTAAGAAAATGTTAAATCCAAAAGTGTAAACTTAGAAGAGCCAAGAAATAACTGATAAGCCCATATTTATAGCGTAGCACCAAAAATGCTGCAATCTGATTGGTCAAGGACATTTTCCAAAATATGCAAAACTTTTCTCATCAAAAGCAAGAAATGGAATGAATGTCATCAAAAACCAATAACATAAACATAAACTAGAGAAAAACTACACCTTATATTTCAAATTACAAATAATGATTTAAAAGTACTTAAATTAAGTGTCAAAGAACTGACACAGAAATGTCACAATTTTCCCCCTAAAATTCAATATTTCCGGTGCTTCCGAGGGATCTACTTTTCAGATTTTATTTTCTAAAAAGTCTTCAATATTCAATATCACTAAAAGATAACATTCTCTACATGACAGTAAAGTTTCAGTCCTGAAAAATATCTCTAAATATTTTTGATAAACATTTTCATTGGTCAGCTCTAGCCACACAAGATATTCACTAGCAAATTGTAAACAAATGGACACTTTTCAAGATTTCTCTAAAACTACAAAATGTCATGTCCTCAAACTTTACAAACATATTAAGGAATCTATTTACAACACATTGAAGATAAAATTATCTTGGTAAAATAAAAAAAATATGCATTTAGGAGTATGTATTTGTTTTTACAGCAAATTTGTTTCAGAGTCGGGAAAAATATGCAATATGTTTTTGCCCGATTAACTTGAAACTTGCACTAAAGCTGCGTAATAAGAAGCTTTTTACAAGTAACTGTCCTCAAAGCAGTAAAATCATAAAGATATTCACAAAAAGCAAAATTTTACTTTGCCAAAACCCAGTTTTACCACACATGTATATAATAAGATTACTATACAGTTGAAAATATATGCATTTTGTCTCAATAGTTCTTTCATAGTCTTAAAACCTTCTGTTCCCAATAATACATCTGCACTAAAGGCTTTGAATAAAGGAAATGGTTTAAGTATTTTCATACTTAAGAACAGCAAGAACGTTTAAAAATAAATGAAAACTACATGCAAACTATCTGCAAAGGAACTGTATTGTTTGAATATGAAATACATTCGGCATCAATATTCGATACCTTTGTCGCATCATCCTGATCTTAAATAAAACCGTCTTTGTTTTGCTGAACACGATGCCGAATGTTTATATGTTTGTGAGCTTTGTAATAACCTTTACGGTTGGAAACAACACAGAATTTATGTTCTGAATATTTTGGTGTATTACATACTCAACATTTATGCTGAGATGGTGTTATTGATAAAGAGGTGTCGAATTGGCATTAGTTACAATAACGTAACTAGATTTCTATGGTCACTGCTTTTATCAGACATACTCTCGGATATTACACGAGTTATCATTTGAGTAGAAGACCAGACAGACCATTTCTTTTAAATCATTTTTATGGTCATTGTTTCAATCTGACGAAGTGCCACATATTACATGAGCTCTCATATTGGAAGAGGTAGACAACAGAAAATGTAGCAAGATAGAAGGTTCCATGAAAAAATATATGTATCTCACAAAGACGTTATTACTTGAAAACTTTTTCACATTTTGTGCTTTTTGTTCACAGGTTTAATTAAGTTAGAAAGAAGGTAGCTTACTGAAGTATCGTTTGTAGAAGATTTTTTGTTATGTACACGAAAGCTCAAATTTAGGGTAAGTTCAAAACATGTACAAATTGTATTAAAAACACTTGTATCTCTTTTTTTCCAAAAGCTTTCCCCGATGTAATTGTAACATTTAATGCCCTTTTTTCATACCATATCCTTTGCAAAATAAACACAACAGAAATAAATGAATGAAAGTAAGCGGTATAGTGAGGGCGTTTTACAATAAAACTCATTATACTCTTTGTTTGAAATAAAAATCCGTTTCATAATTTGTCTGTTTTGACTTCAATCGTAGCACCATTTGAGCAAGGAACGAGAGGAATTCAGAAAATTAGAGACTAACGTAGAAACTATTACAGGTATAACTAGTTTTTTTCATGGACATCTAGGGGGTTTCAATAGCCATTTACATTTCAAATGTCAACAATTCATTTGCAAGCGTTTCGACACACCACACTCGGATGCACTTGTGTTATTTTCTTGTAAGCATAGAGGCTCCATGTAGGAAGGAAATAGGTTCTACGTAAAGATGCGTTGTTCTTTCACTATACCAGCCAAGCAGTTTCTGCAAAATTTAAAACTGTTTACGGTGATTCTTTCGTATTCAAAGTCACTATTTAAAGATGGGTAAGGGTATTTAATACAGGAGAATCCATCTCGTGTAGGGCGCCCTCAAACGTCACCAACCCCGTGTAGTATTGCTTTCGTAGCAGCAATAGTAGCAGAAGACGCGATGTAAATAGTTTCCAAAATAGCGGCATCAATTGGCATTTAATCGGGATGAAATTCTGACTGAATACTTGAAAATATCAAAGGTATGTGCAAGGCAAGATGGGTATCTTATCTTTTGACAAAAGAGAAAAAAAAACACACAAAGATTACATTATTGCAACAATCTTCTAAAAATCTAAAAAAATGGAAATGAAAGGAGTTTAAAAGATCTTGTCATAGGTAATGAAATTTCGAACCTCAAAGAATCAAAACAAACAGCTGCATAGGAAAGGGCAAGAACAACAAGTAATCGCAAGACAAGCTCAATGGATTTAACAGGCTTTTTTTACACAATTGTCTTCAGTTCCAAAATTGAATTCTGTCCGTCGGATGACGCGGATATTTTTTATGCTTTTGTGCCATACGCATATTCAAAAAACATTTTACCTTCAGATTTTATACTTAACATTATTTTTGTCTTTTGAAAGCAGTGCAAATTACACAGCTAATTTAAAACTTCAAAATTGCGCATGAAAACTTGAATTATTTAACTTGGAAAGAGATCAGGTAACAACCTATATAAAAAGAGATTGCATAAAGTCATGGTAAATATAAGGTAGGAATCATATTATTATATTACTGTATATATATTACAGTAGATGCTATTTTTGTTTATGTAGGAAATACATTTTCCTTATGGTGCAACGTTCTTGTATTGGAACAAAATTGGACTTGGATGATTAAAGACGTGAGAAGTTATTGATTCTAATCTTTGAAAATGTTCTAAGGATGATCAGTTTGGCTTTTTAATCGGAATTCCAGCATGTTGCGGCAATAAAATGAAAGTCTGCAGCCTGCAGATAGGAATATGTTCCAAGGTTGTACTTTGTGTACAAAGAGGCTTTAATTGAAACTTGTTACACAATACATTTAAAATCTATTCAAGATGTTAGTTCTATCTACATGTATAGTCGTTAATATAATTGTATGTACATTATTTCAAAGGATTTCATTCTGATGTGTAACTGTCAATTTTGATAGACAGTGTATACATGTAAGACAAGGGGTGTTGTTATCCTAGCAACATTTATCAACAGTTAAGGAAGAAGTATTTTGTACGATATGTACAGTAGTATTTTACCAATTACACGATTTGTAAGTTGTTCTTTCTGACAGTTACAGTAAGGCAACATCTATATTTCATTGTAGATACATAGATACTATGTATGTTATATGATTTCATTTATAAACAGAAAAATTAAACATTATTGAAAGTGGATAGGTCGTGTATATTTGACGGGTTGTATAGAAAATTTGCAAAACCCAGAAACTCATTACAAAGGTACAATCAATGTATTAAGTAGTAATAGTAAGATCTTCACGAATTTTTGAGGTATTTTTAATAATGTCAATTTTATGACCATGATAAACTATGGATGTCTTTGTTTCAAACGGAAATTTTGCTTTCAGTCAAAAATTGAAAATTTACAGCATTTACTTTGTAAAAAAGGATGATATTTTTAATGAAAAGTCCATATTAAAATCGTTTTTAAGATATATTTAGGAAGTCCCTATTGCCATTTCTGGAGTTCTTTTAAATGTCGTTTTAAATGAATACTATTATACATTTATTATATTTAAAGAAAAACAAGGAAACGCCTTGTTATGGAAAAAGTGGAGGAAGAGTGACATAAAACTAATATATGTAACCTATTATAATTATGCATATCACTTACACAGAATGGAATGATAATTATATCTTATGTATATGCCATTTTTGATGAAAAACTGTGGCAATGCACATCATCACTTACACATTTGTCAAAGAATTGTCTTCCAATATTGAATTTATGATAACTTCAATACATCATGACTTTTCGTTATTTGCAGCTGACCTGTTAGACAGGATCATCCTATGTAGATGGTCATTTTTAATCCAATTGGTAATCCAACTGAAGTACTTAACAGGCAGCTAACGCTAAACTAGGTGATAATGAGTTAAAGTTCTAATAATGGCACGTATACAATAAATAACTCTAAAATTAATAAGCACTAAGTGAAAAAAGAAATGGACAGGAAGAAAATGGAATTAAAGAAAGAATTTGGTGTAAAAAAAATCAAAGTAAGAAAAACACCATTTTCAAAGTTTATATCCCTGTAACTTTGACCTTAGACCCGAAATCAATAGAGATTGTGTAAACATCAAGACCATCATCATACGTATGAAGATTCAAGGTCCTAGGTGAAATACTTGTCCAGATATTGAGCGGAAACCATTTTCAATGTTCAGGTCCCTGTGACCTTGACCTTTGACCAAGTGATCTTGAAATCTATAGGGGTCATGTACACATAAAGACCAACAAACCTATGATGTTTCAAGGTCCTAGATGAAATACTTGTCCAGATACTGAGCGGAAACCATTTTCAATATTCAGTACCCAATTCCACGAAAAAACTTACGTAATTGGTTAGCTAAGCCTGTTATTTCAAATGCTTGTTTTTGCCCTTTATGCTTCTTCAATGTTGACTATATCAGACCAGTATATGACTATTTCAGAGATCTAAACACAACAATTTTGAATTTTACAGAAAATGAAGTATAAAAATAACAAATATACTTAAACAAATACTTAAGTTAGTTATATCGTGCTTAAAAAGAAATATCATATTTGCGTGACTGCAATAAGTACTACAGACAAATACTACTAACCATAGTTTAATTTAGCTATAAATACATTGGTATAGAAATAATCAACATTAAATAACAATAGCTTAAGCAATAGCATGATTTTAAAATAACAGACTTAACTAAGTAATAACTTAAGTTTTTTTTTCGTGAAATTTGGGCCAGGTCCCTGTGACCTTGACCTTTGACCCAGTGACCACATTCTCACTTTGGACCAACTAGGGTAATAGTGGATCATTCTGACAAAGTTTCTTGAAGTTTTGATAAGTAATTGTTGAGAAAAATAAATGAACAAAAAGGTCATTATGAGACTCATTATGACATCCATTCGCCCATCCGCTAGCCCATACGCCCGAACATATCTATTCTACAAGCCAGATTTTAATTCGAAAACCCAGCCAAAATAATTCCACGCAGGGTCACATATAGTACAGCTCCAACACTATCCACTATAATATGGATACAAATCTCTATTACTTTGCATAGAGCTGTCCATCAGAATGTCCAAAAACCTGTACATACTGCCTGACGGTATCTGGCCCATGCAAGTGTCAGTTAGACTATACACATATATACACTATTTAACCCTTGCACATGTAGTATGGCTGGTAGCCTCTAATTTGTAATTACAGTTCTTCCTCATATATTTTCTTTATTGTCCCTTACCCTGCTAAATTCCTAAAATGGACTGGTCTATCATTCAATTTGGACAATACCATTTTTTATTCAAAGGGATGTTTACTGAAAATTTTCTAACTAAATAGCGAACAGTGCAGGCCATGATCATACGTGCAGGCTTTTCTTGGTCTACACTGGTTGCAAAGGCAGAATCACTTGCCACTAGCAGGCTAAAGGTTAAAAAGCCATGAAAACAGATATAATATGGATAAAGCGTGCTGAGCAAAATTTTGTGAGCAGGAAGTAGATTCACTCAAAACACAATAAAGGCAGGGCTTCCTCAGAAAGTCACAGCAAAACAGACTCTTATTTTCAAACTCAACACACTATGATGGCCCTAGATCACTCAACTGAGTTTCACAGCTGGCTTGAACAGTTTTGTTAGAGGGTCATGCAAGGAAAATATCATTCTGTGGAATTATTAGGAAAAAGGGTCTGTGTTTTCTAACAAGTTGTTCAAACTTTCAACTAAATATGGGCAGATGATGGGGTAACTGGGGAATGAACGAATTAAACAGCAAAAGGCGATCAATTTACGGTTTTTCCATACTTCTCAAATTGGAAACATATTACTTAATATAGTAACTTGTTTCCCATTTGGGAAGAAATAATTGTCACTTTTATAAGGCCCATTGCATAAGAGTATACATGGGGTCATTAATTAAAACTTTTATATTAATTTTCTTAATTTCAAAACTTTCCAATCGGTAAAATGTTACTTCACAATTGGGAAACATTAATATATATAAGTACATGTATATTACATTGCACTCAGTCATAATATTTCATTATGTCCCCTTTCCACTCAATTGTTTTTGTTGTTGCTGTTCAGGTCAGCATGGGAGCTTTTAATGATGCATAGTATTGCATAAATAAAATCTGGAAAGTAGATCCCTCGGAAGCACAGAGAACAAAGCAAACAGTGAAAATTGCAGACTCGGTTTTATTGAGTCTGTTCATGAGCAGTAATGGAATATGCAACACTGCTCACGCCCCCTAGCACCGGCTTAAAGTCATTTTGCGCCATATAATTTTAAGCAACATAACATTTTAAACAAGCACTGCATGTGTATGAGTATAAACTGTGTATTTGTCGGAAAAAAAAGTGTTGAAACATCTGGAAATATTATTTTGTTTTAGCAATCATCAAGCGGGAAAATATTAGAAAGTGTTTTCTGAGTAGTATTTGTTTAACTTAAGTATTCTACGAAAGACGACCGATTCAAGTAGGAATTGCGTAATTTAAATGTTATATGAAAGGTAGGCATTAAATCTATTAATGTCCTTTCTGGTGGGGAAGTTAAGTTTCCATTTCTGTAATCATGAAATTTTCAATTTATGTAATTTCAATGAATAAAATTTTTACTAGAGTATTTTTAAAACAAAATTGAACAGTAGAAATTTAGATATATTTCTCATGTTTACAATGGTGTATTTCATTTAACGATACCATGCATAATTATTTCTTATGCTCCTGGCCTTTTGAACAAATAAAGTCTAACAAGAGCACCACAAAGCGGAGCAATGATTATACCCACAGTTCTAGATCAGAGGAGGAGGAAGTAAAATTTAAAGAAAATATTTTTCTTCCGTGTGTGTGTGTGTGGGAGGGGGGGGGGAATGGGGTGATAGGGGGCGGGGAGAGGGGAATGTAATGTAATGTTCCAGTGAATGGGCAGGAATGGGGGAAAAGTATTGCAGTGGTACGGGAGCGGGAGCGTGGGTGTGTGGGCAGGAATGGGGTTAAGTATGGCAGTGGTAATAAGAAACAAGGAAAAACATCCAACAGGGAAAACCACGTTAAAAACACGCAGCCTCCCCAAAGACACACATGAACAACTCTTGCACACCATACACAAAAATGAACACAAAAGGGCAAAACAAACAAATACAGGTACACAGTGGGGCACCGCCTTGGAATGGTCAGTGGCAAAACCACCACTGATAGTGGAGTAGGAGCGTGGGAGGGTGGGCAGAAATGGGGGATAAGTATGGCAGTGGTACTAAGAAACAAGGATCTGATAGTGGAGTAGGAGCGTGAGTGGGTGGGCAGGAATGGGGGATAAATATGGCAATGGTACTAAGAAACAAGAATGGGGGATAAGTATGGCAGTGGTGCTATGAAACAAGAATATGATAGTGTAGTGGGAGCGTGGGTGGGTGGGCAGTAAAAGGGGGATAAGTATGGCAGTGACACTAAGAAACAATAATCTGATAGTGGAGTGGGAGCGTGGGTGGGTGGGCAGGAATGGGGGATAAGTATGGCAGTGGTACTAAGAAACAAGACTCTGATAATGTTGTTTGCTTTTCCCATTCTTTTTTTCTTTTTAGTAATGTGGATAGTTGCTGTTGTAAAGTCACTTCATCACAAACCACCTTTAAGATTAACCCTTATCATGGTGGAAACGACTGATTCTGCCTTTGCGACCAGTGTAGATCATGATCAGCCTGCACATCCGTTCATCTGACCATGATCTGCACTGTTCGATATTCAGTCAGTATCGTTTTGGTAAGCACTCCCATTTAACAGTCAATGGTACTGTTCAAATTGAAAGATGGACAAGTGTATTTTATAGATTTAGCAGGGTAAGGCTTAACATCAACATCTTGAATAATTTTGAAGTTGTGCTTCGGACACAAAGGACAGATTTGAAATCAATCTGTGATCTTGACATCTGACCTAAAGACCAAGTTCATGAGCTTGAATATTAAGGGTGTAAAAGTGATATTCTTATTATTTTATTCTTTATTTTGTGGGAGGAGAGTCATACGGATTACTGACTGAATAGCGAACAGTGCAGATAATGATCAGCCTGCACTGGTCGCAAACGCAAAATTACTTGCTGTCCGCAGGCTAAATATTAAGGAGTAAACGGCGCAGTGGTTATCAGGTTGGACTGCAACACCAGTCATTTGGGTTTGATTGTCTTTAATTGGTACTGTTTTCAGCACTGTCGGTCTAACCTGGGTGCAGATAAAAATGTGACACCTGCTATGCGCTCCATCCCTTCTATGTGAGGATTTTCAACGACTAACAGTGTTAAACAAAAAACTTTTTGTAGCTCTCTCCTTACACAACAATCCAAAAACTGGCCAAATAAATATTGATAATTGTGGGCGGACAGGAATGGGGATTAGTATGGCAGTGGTACTAAGAAACAAAAATCTGATAGTGGAGTGGGAGCGTGGGTGGGTGGGCAGGAATGGGGTAGGAGTATGGCAGTGGTACTAAGAAACAAGAATCAGATAGTGGAGTGAGAGCATGGGTGCGTGGGTGGGCAGGAATGGAGGATAACTATGGCAGTTGTACTAAGAAACAAGAATCTGATATAGTAGATTGGGAGCGTGGTTGGGTGGGCAGGAATGGGGGATAAGTATGGCATTGGTACTAAGAAACAAGAATCTATAGTGGAGTTAGAGCGTGGGCGGGCGGGCAGAAATGGGGGATAATAATGGCAGTGGTACTGAGAAACAAGAATCTGATAGTGGAGTGGGAGCGTGGGTGGATGGGCAGGAATGGGGGATAAGTACGGCAGTGGTACTAAGAAACAAGAATCTGATAGTGAAGCGGGAGCATGAATCGGACAGGAATGGGGGATAAGTATGGCAGTTGTACTAAGAAACAAAAATCTGATAGTGGAGTGTGAGCGTGGTTGGATGGGCAGGAATGGGGGATAAATATGGCAGTTGTACTAAGAAACAAGAATCTGATAGTGGAGTGGGAGCGTGGGTGGATGGGCAGGAATGGGGGATAAGTATGGCAGTGGTACTAAGAAACAAGAATCTGATAGTTGAGCGGGAGCATGAATTGGACAGGAATGGGCGATAAGTATGGCAGTTGTACTAAGAAACAAAAATCTGATAGTGGAGTGGGAGCGTGGGTGGATGGGCAGGAATGGGGGATAAGTATGGCAGTGGTACTAAGAAACAAGAATCTGATAGTGGAGCGGGAGCATGAATCGGACAGGAATGGGGGGATAAGTATGGCAGTTGTACTAAGAAACAAGAATCTGATAGTGGAGTGGGAGCGTGGGTGGGTGGGCAAGAATAAGTATGGCAGTGGTACTGAGAAACAAGAATCTGATAGTGGAGTGGGAGCGTGGATGGGTGGGTAGGAATGGGGAATAAGTATAACAGTGGTACTAAGAAACAAGAATCTGATAGTGTTGTTTTCTTTTTCCATTCTTTGTTTTTCTTTTTAGTAATATGGATTGTTGCACGTGTCAAGTCACTTTATCACCACCTAACTTTATTCTAAGATTAATCCTTATCATGGTGGATACGACGGATTCTGCCTTTGCGACCAGAACAGATCCTGATCAGCCTGCACAACCGTTCATCTAGTCATGATCTGCAGTGTATTTTTATATTCTTTATCATTTTAAAATTTCTCCATATAGGATCATAATAAACACACTCTCATCTTAAAGCTTCTGTGACCGAATGGTCTCTCCCTAATAACAATAAACATTTTGTCTTAAATCTTCAGTATAATAGTCCTGAAATAGAAACGCTTGTCCTAAATCTTCAGTGTTCAATTTCAAGAACAGAAAACACTTTGTCTAAAACCTTCAGTATTCAATATCTTTAATATTTTTTTTTTTGTAATCTTTATTGCTATAGCAGATGATAATGATAAAGATACATTTTAAGTTTCAAGTCGTTATATTATATTGAACTCAAGTGACAGAGAGCGAAGACTGCCAAAACACTTTAAGTATGAAAGGGGTATAATCCGGTCAAAATACACTTAGAGTTATGGGGATTGTAACCATAAATGCTGATGACGATTATAAAGAAATATTTTTAACTTCAAGTCATTATCTTTTAAAGTACCAAAGATATGTCTATAAACGAAGCTTTAAAAAAAATAAACAAGAAAATAAGTCCAAGTATAACAACTTGGTGACCTGGACCTTTGATATAATGGGCCCAGTCCCTACACATACTTTGTATGCTGGACAATGTTTATGTGAACTTACAGTAAGATATAACAATAGTAACAAAGATATGACAGAAAAACAAAGGTTGCCGAAAAACTGTTACCTTAAAAATAACCTAAGTATAACACCTTGGTTACCTTGATCTTGGGTATAATGGGCTTAGCCCCTGCACATACTTTGCTTGCATGCTGAACAATATTAATGTGAAGTAACTGTAAGATGTAAGCAATAGTAAAGATATAAGCAATAGTAACAAAGAACAAGAGGGTCCTGAATGCCGTGTATCGCTCACTTGACCCGATTCTAACCCCTGACAACTAGCTTTTCCTTTGATTTGACCTAGTGACCTAGCTTTTAATCCCACATGACCCAGATTCGACCTTGATCTAAAGATCATATTAAATTAACATTCTGACCAAGTTTCATGAAGATACAGTCATAAATGTGGCCTCTAGATTGTTAAAAAGCTTAACCTTTGATTTTACCTGGCGACCTAGTTTTTGACCCCACCTCAAGATTAATATTCTGACCAAGTTTCATTAGGATATGGTCATTAATATGGTCTCTAGGGTGTTAACTAGCATTTCCTTTTAATTCACCTTTTTGATCCCACATGACCCAGATTCTAAACTGACCTAAATATCATCAAGATTAACATTCTGACCAAGTTTAATAAAAATACAGTTTTAAATGTGACCTCTAAAGTGTTAACAAGCTTTTCCTTTGATTTAATCTGGTGATTTAGTTTTTAAAATAAGGTCTCTAGAGTGTTAACAAGCTTTACCTTTGATTTGACATGGTGACCTAGTTTTTATCCCACCTGACCCAGATATTTAAACTTGACCTAAAAAGCATCAAGTATAACATTCTGACCAAGTTTCAGAGAGATAGTGCCATATATGTAGTCTCTTTCAGGTCATGATTTCGTTTTTACTATTTCAGTCAGTTTTTGTATCATTAGGTAAATATTTCCTGTCTAATGTTTACCTTGCTTAATTTCTAAAATGGACTGGTCTATCACTTGTTATTCAAAGGGATTTTCATTGAAAATCGACTGACTGAATAGCGAACAGTGCAGACAATGATCAGCCTGCACTGGTCGCAAATGCAAAATCATTTGCCATGAGCAGGCTAAAAATTAATGAGTCGGCAGCACAGTGGTTATCAGGTTGGACTACAACTGTTACACTAGCCATTAGGGCTTGACTATTTTCAACTGGTACTGTTTCCAGCAGTATCAGTCTAGTCCGAGTGCTGACGAAAATATGACACCTGCTATGCGCTCCATCCATTCTATGTAAGGATTTTCTTCGACTAACAGTGCTAAACAAAAAAGAAACTTTTTGTAGCTCTCTTCTTACACAACTACCCAAAGACTGGCTAATAAAATGTTGAACGGTCCAAGTGAAGCGGCACTTCCATCAGGCAAGAACCCAGAACTACTAGCACAGGAGTTCAGCGATTTCTTCATAGAAAAAATGAGAACTAATATTGCATGCCAGGATCAGAATGAATGATTTACTCCAGAAGACGGACGCATATCACTATGTGATACCGCGCGTTTGACTAGTTTCAGTCCAGCAACAGAGGAGGAGGTGAAAAAGCTTGTTCAAAAGTCAGCTAATAAGTCATGTGAATTAGACCCTCTTCCTACATGGCTCTTGAAATCTTGTATAAACGAACTTCTCCCAATATTGACGAAAATTATTAACATCTCTCTAGAAAGTACAACCGTGCCAGAATCATTTAAAACATCACGAATAAGACCATTGTTAAAAAAGCCAAGTCTTGACCAAAACACACTCAAGAATTACAGGCCTGTTTCCAATCTGCCATTCCTCTCAAAAATCCTTGAGAAAGGGGTAAACAGAAGAATTGAGGAACATCTGACGAACAATCAATTACATGAAATAAACCAGTCAGCATACAGAAGGTTTCATTCAACTGAAACCGCGTTGTTAAAGGTTCAGAACGACATTCTCGAATCCCTTGACAAAGGTGACGTCACAGTACTTGTGATTTTGGACCTGTCGGCTGCATTCGACACCATTGACCATAACACCCTTCTTCACAGACTCGAATTTAATTTTGGATTCGCCGATAAACCCCTTCAATGGGTGGCATCATATCTAACAGACCGCTACCAAACAGTATGCGTCGATGGCAAACTCTCTGAACCAGTCCTTATGAAATTCAGTGTTCCTCAAGGGTCTGTTCTAGGCCAAAAATTCTACACGATGTACACAAAGCCAGTCGGGCCCATCTGTAGAAACCACGGTCTAAACCACCACTTTTATGCAGATGACTCCCAACTCTATCTATCGTTTAAACCAGTTGACCAAGCATCAAAGGCAGCCACAATCACACGAGTTGAACAATGCCTAAAAGAAATCATCTCATGGATGAATTCAAACATGTTAAAATTGAATTCTTTTTTCGAGTCAAAAACACTCCAAACATGTTGAAAATCTAGAACTGAAAGTTGGCGAATCGAGCATAAGACCATCAAAAACTGTTCGAAACCTTGGTGCTACGCTTGATTCGAACATGCACATGGACCATCATGTTAATTTTGTGACTCGAACATGCTACGGCCAAATACGACACGTTGGTCATATTCGACCATATTTGACAACTGAAGCCACAAAAACCCTGATAAACTCGCTTGTGACCTCACGATTAGATTACTGCAATGTTCTTTTGTACGGCGTGCAAAAATCAACAAGGAGCAAACTGCAAAATGTCCAAAACACAGCTGCACGTCTTATTACGAAAACAACCCGTTTTGAACATATAACACCAATACTTAAAGATCTGCCTTGGCTTCAAATACAAGGTAGAATCAAATACAAAATTCTCATTCAAACATTCAAGGCCTTGCATGGACAGTCGCCGGTGTATACGAGAGACTTACTGGAGGTGTACGTGCCAACTAGAAATCTGAGGTCAGCAAGTGCAGCAACAACCCTTGTGCCACAAAAAAGTCGACTGGTAACCTACGGGGATAGAAGTTTCAGGGTTGCCAACGCAAAACTATGGAACTCCCTCCCTGATAATCTCAGAAAAGATTCATCACTCAATTCATTCAAAAGAGCTCTCAAAGCACACCTTTTCAAAATTTTCTACAACACATAGATACCAACTGTGACTGTTTCTACCCATAATAAATATGCCATTTTTTTTTAAATACAGAACTACGGCAAGTCATTCGTCGCTGACGAAGATCTCTTAACTGTACAATTCATCATGTAATTAACTAAATTGACAATCCAGCTTTTATTTCATCATGTCACATTCTAAGGGTTATGACGTTCTATGTGTGTGTTTTTCGCAAGACTTGAGTTTCACTTGAAGTGTGTGGTATTTCTATCTAATACAGTACATGATGGCACCATTTACCGGGAGGTTGAACCACTATATGCAGCCCGTCTGGGCGTACCAGATGTTTAAAGCACTGGTATTGGCAACAGGGGTAAAACGACCTCAAGGGTGGGGTGCGGTCATGGCTGTTTGTTACAATAAGGCTGTAAATATTATCATTGTTCATTTATAATATTGTTGTAATAACTATTACTTTTTAGTATTATGTACAACGCCATTGAATATGTCATTTATAAAAAGGCGTGTAATCAAATTGTTCAGTTTCAGTTTTGTGATTGCATATGTCATGTTTTGTTATTTTCCTACATATCTGCGATGTGTCACATGGTTAATTGTAAAGCGCCTTTGAACGTATATTCAATATGAAAAGGGCGCCCAACAAATCTGGTATAATAATAATAATAATAATAATAATAATAATAATAATTCAAAATTTCTTGTTTAAAAACAGGGCTACTTACAACAGATTGAAAATGCCAAGAGCATGGTATCAGGCATTAGATAACCTGTGTATATGCTGTTTTCTCATAATCGCACAGCCGTAAGGGATTGTTTTATTCCCAGTAAAAGATCAACCATTTCATAAACAGTATTTTGGTGTAATTTTATAGAAAATTCATTTGTCTTTTAGCTGGAGCCACGAGATGTTACAGGAATTATCCCATTTACTTCTTTTGATACAGTATTTGATACCACTCTCAACTTACAAATGGACCAAGAGTTTCTAGTATTCCAGTGGATTTAGATTTGTCTCTTCTGCACAAAGAACTTGTAGAAACTAAAATATTTAAATAATTGCAATAAAAGGATACAGTCGTAGTAAAAGCATCAAGAAATATGACAATTGATAGCATAATGAATAATTTATTGTAATTTTGCGTACCCCACCAGAAAAAAAAGACTTTGTTTTGGAAAATCAGTAATTTGCCAATACTTTCATCAATTCGCATTCAAATCGCTCGACATTTTCAGTCTGTCGGTTTTGTTTTATTTCATATCAATCTAGAAAATAACAAATATTATATCATTTGGCAACTTTAAGGCATAAAAAGAGAATATGAGAAACCCTGAGAATATAAGAAAAGGGGATAATTAAAATATACATGAAAATCAATAAACGAGAGAGTCATGATGACCCGGGGTCGCTCACCTGAGTAATATGAGCTACTTGCAGTCATGGTCACTGAAAGTCAGTTTTAAGATCAATGTGCAAAACTGTATATATCATTCAAATTTCAAGTCTGTATCTTAAATAACAAGAAAGTAGGTCAGTAGGTCAAGGTCACAGTCAAGTGACCCCTAATTGCTTTGGGCCTTCAGATAATTATAATAAGTCTAGGAAATTTGATCTGATAATCTTTGAAGTATTTATTCCTATATAACTCATATTAAAAGTGACCCCTAGGGCGAGACCTCTTTTTACCCCAGGGGCATAACTTGAACAAACTTGTTAGAGATCCACCAGGTAAAGCTACATACCAAATATCAAACACCTAGGCCTTGAACTTTCAGACAAGATCTTGATTATTTTCCTCTATAAGTCTATGTTAAACTTGGTACCCCCAGTACAGGGCCACTTTTCACCCCAAGGGCATAACTTGGACAATTTTGGTAGAGGACCACAAGGCAATGCTACATACAAAATATCTAAGGCCTAGGTGATGTGGTTTTAGACAAGAAGATTTTTAAAGTTTTACAATATATAAGTATATGTAAAACTTGGGACTCCCAGGGCGGGGCCTCTTTTCACCTAAGAGGCTCAATTTGAACAATCTTGATAGAGGACCATAAGTGATTTTACATGCCAAATATCAAGGCTCTACACCATGCGATTTTGGACAAGAATATTTTTAAAGTTTTTTCTTTCGGTTGCCATGGCAACCAACGTTCTGCATGGAATCAAATTCTTGGAACAACTTTGAAAAGGGACTCCCCAAGGATCATTCCTGTGAAGTTTGGTGTAATTCTGCCGGGTGGTTTTCAAGAAGAAGAGTTTTTAGAAAAAGTTGACGGACGCACGACGGAGGACGCACGACGGACGGCACACGATGGACATTGAGCGGTCGCAAAAGCTCACCATGAGCCTTTGGCTCAGGTGAGCTGAAATGGATGAAAGAAACAAGAGGGTCATGATGACCCTGAATAACTTACCAAAGTAATTTGAGCTACATGTTTCAAATATAAAACTGATGCTAAAATATTAAGAAAGTAGGTCAGTAGGTCACATTCATGGTCTCTGAAAGTCAGTTTTAAAATCCGTGTGCAAAAGTGTATATGTCATTCAAATTTCAAGGCTGTATATTAAGAAACAAGACAGTAGGTCAGTAGGTCAAAGTCACAGTCAAATGACCTCTACTTACTTAGGTTCATCAGGTAATTATAATTAAACATTCTAGGAAATATTATCAGATAATTTTTTTAAGTATTTCATCCTATATAAATCATATAAAAACTAAGTGACCCTCGGGCGGGGCCTCTTTTCACCCTAGTGGTATAGTTTGAATAATATTGTCAGAGGGCCACTAGGCAATGCTATTTACCAAATATCAAAAGTCTAGAAAAAACAAAGACAAATATCAAACAGGGAATGCCACGTACCAAAAACGCAGCCTCCCCAAAACGAAACCCACAGCACGCAGACACGCACACCACAAACACACATATACACATACACGCGCGCACACAAAGCCAACACATTAGGACAAAACGAACAAACAAAGGAACACAGGAACGGTCAGTGGCAAAAACACCACTGGGGACCTTAAACTTTTTATGGTGCGCACCCAACCTCACTCTTACCCCACCATGTTCCAAAGACACGAGTCAGTGTAAATAAAAGTAATCCCCTCCAGGTGAATCTCTAACACACGTAATAGAACCAAAAAGGCATGGCATGTCAAACACAAAAATGCTCGTGTATAAATATATAAAAAGCAAACCTTTAGAACCAAAAACGTATGTACTCAATGCCATTTCAGAAGACAGAGCAACAAGAGAAACCCCCTTAAGGGCCCGACGAAACAGGCCAGAAGACAGATATCAAAACAGTTCAGTCCTGGTAGGATTTAAGAACTGTTTATTATAGAGTTCTCCCCCTTTTCCGTCAGACACAATCAAAGGCCTTGAACGTTCAGTCAAAAAGATTATTAAAAGTGTTTTCCTATGTATGTCCCTGTAAAACTTGGGACCCTCAGGGCGGGGTATCTTTGTACCCCAGTGGCATAATTTGAACAATTTTGGTAGAGGAGCACTATGCATTGCAACATACCAAATATCAAAAGCCTTGGCCTTGCAGTTTCAGACAAGAATATTTTAAAAGTATTTTCCTATATAAGTCTCTGTAAAACTTGGGACCCCAGGGGGTGGGGGTGGGGCTCTTTTCACCCGGGGGCATATTTTGAACAATCTTGGTAGAAGACCATAAGGCAATGCTACATACCAAACATCAAAGACCTAGGTCTTGTGGTTTTAGACAGAAAGAGTTTTAAAGTTTTTTCCTATATAAGTCTATAGTCTAACCCCTCCGTACGGTCACCCCTTATCGGCGGTCACCCCCTTCCCAACGGTCAGTCTGTGACGCCCACTCCGATTTTTACTCTATTTTATTAGCCGCTTCAGCGGTCACCCCTCATCCGCAGTCAGCGGTCAAAGAATTTGCCTCCCGGCCACAATATTTACCCCTATCAGCGGCCAATCATTTTTATTTTTCCGTTTGAGCACAAAGGACGTATCCGAAAATATGAACATTTGTTTTTTTAGCGACGGATTGTTTTTTTCGCGACAGTTTGATAATAATTACTGATTATGATATCTTAGTTGGAATTCTATGTGTTAACAAGGATTTTGTCTTCTAAACGGAAGTGTATGACTTTCTTTTTTTTGTACTTTTAGCATGTGTAAATGTTGAGTTCTGCTCAACCCGGGGCTAGAGGGCGTGTACGGTAGCATGCATTTCCACTACCGTCCATGAACAGGCTCAATCAAACCGAGCCTGCAACATTTTCGTTTTTGTTGTGTTGAGCGACCTGTGGAGTTTCTACTTTTTCTATTTTGGATGTCCACTTCGCGGTCGTTGAAGATACAAAATGACATGAGCTTCTCAATTCAAACTGATAACAAAAGGTGTGACCGTCTTTTTGTTATGTTCAAATGGCCAGTAATTATCGGCAATCAGCTTGTCACCTCGTGTCAATTTTGTTATTCACAGTTCGGTAAAAGATAATACTCGATCTTTAATTAGTATCAAGAGATTTGTGATTTTATTTATATTTCTTTCTCAAAATACTGAAAGAAAGTTTTGAAAGAAATATAAACCACCCGATTCTTTTACGGAACGTAACGGCGATCTTAGTCTAGATTGTAGTCTAGACAAAAAGCGCGTAGTGTAGTTTCCCTTTACCGAAATTGCGAAAATGACTTTTTTCAACACATGCCGGAGTTGTCGATTGCGAACTACGACACTTCGCCGAAAGACACTTCGTCAAATACGACACTTTGCCGAATTTGAAACTTCGTCGAATCCGACACTTCGCCGAATACGACACATAGTCGGCGCTACCTATTCTTCAAATTTGGTCGAAAGTTCGTCGAAAAAACCGGAAAAGGAGTACTTACAATATTTGCGGACAAGACCATTAGAATTTCAAAGTTAAATGCACGTCAATGTTATCTGGTAAAATGATAAGAGTAAAACGAAGAAGAAACGGGCCTTAAGTTATGACTGAACCCTGGTCAGAAGTCTGAAATATATAACATTCTGGCTGCCCCTCCGATCAGCGGTCACATCGCTTAAGCGACCAAATTTGCTGCTTAAGAGGGGTAAGACTGTATGTAAAACTTAGCACACCCGGGGCGTGGCCCCTTTTCAACCAAGGGGCATAATTTGAAAAAGTTTCAAAGAGGACCTTAAGGCAATGCTACATACCAAATATCAAAGGCCTAGGTCTTTTGGCTTCGGAAAAGAAGATTTTGTAAGTTGTTTCCTATATAAATCTATGTGAAAATTGGGAACCCTGGGGCGGGGCCTGTTTTCACCCCAGGGACATAATTTGAACAATCTTTACAGAGGACCATTTGATGATATCACATGCCAAATATTGAGGCTCTACGGCTTGTGCTTTTGGGCAAAAAGATTTTCTCTATATAAGTATATGTAAACCATATGACCCCCAGGGCAGGGCAATATTTGACCCCAGGGAGATAATTCTGAGAGTTCTGCATGGAATTAAATTCTTTGAACAATTTTAAAGGGGGGGGGGGGGGCAGAAACAAATTTTTTACTTGACATTGAACAGTGACCTTGACCTTTAATAGACAAGCATAGATTATGCGCTGACATATTGTCTCATCATAAGGAATGTTTGCGTCCAGCAATGCATATAAAAGTTATGGAGCTGAAACAATTTTCATTTGACCTTCAATAGTGACCTTTACCTTGAACAAGCATAAGTCATGTACGTGCATAATCTACATATTGCCCTCTATATACATACCAAGTATTATGAACCTTGAATATTTTTTGAGTTATCGCAGGATCCAGATTTGCGAACGTACAGATGGATAGACGGATAGATGGACAACATTCATATAGTCCCCTCTGGTGTTCCACCAGTAGGGGACTAATAAACAAGACACATGCTTTACAGTAAATTACAAGGGATATAACATGAGCGGAACTCAACCTTGCTTCTATATAATATGATTGCGGTTGATAACCTCAAAAAAGGAAAAACTCAAGTGCGGAAATAAAAAACAACAACAACAGGGAAATAATAAAAAAATAGAATATGTACAATAAAAAATTCCATACTTATATTAAAGAGAAAGTACTATGATATTGTAACTGTTGTAAATTCATCCAAACATGTAAGTATTAACAACTTTTACTGAAATTTTATCCAGTTATATTATTTTCCAGTGACAGTGACTGCACGTTTATGATAAAATCGTATTTTTATAGAAGTATTATACACAAATATAAAGTAAGATCATTTTTTCCTGGTATGACCTTCTTCATTATTAAAATATTATATTGTAAGATACTGTTTGTCAATAAAATCACATTATCAAGTTTTCACTATATTAAAATTATTGCTTGTAAATGACTAAACGAGACTAAATTGAAATATTCCTTTGAAATAAAATTCATAGTAACTTACATGTTTTCATTTTCTTACGGTTTTTATTTTCAATTTAAGAATGCTTTTTATGTAGCTGAGACAACAAAAATATATGGAATATTAACTTTATTACTGGTATTAATTCAAAAACTTATTATATAATGAAATTGATCTTTGTTTTCACTGCACTAGACTTGTTAAATGCCTTAAGGCAATTTTTGCTGAAGGTGAATTACATTCATTTCTTGCAGTATGTTTCGTGTTCCTGACTACCAAGAGAACCTTTCTCTGAGACTGTCTGAGGTCCTTGATGACATTGGAATTAGTGAGGAAATGGTACTCAAGAGGAGAAGGTCAACCCTACTGTATGAAACTATGGCTACAGTTCTAAGCATGCCTATAAAAAATAAGTCCATTCACATGTTTGGCAGTTTTTCTGAGGGCACAACAACAGCAGAACTTCGTTCAGATATAGATTGTCTACAATGTGATTTTGATTATAACGTGATACAGGACTATGCAAAATGGAAACATGGCTTCAAAAATCTTCTGATGATCCGTGATAATACCACATCACCAGGTTACTGTCTTCTACAACAGATTAGAGATGATGTACCGCTTCCTGCTACACATGCTCTAGATAAGTACCATGTTAGAGATGCAAGTAGGAGGGTGTTGTTAAAGAATACTGTATATAGCGATAATACGCCTGCAGATGCTGAACAACATGGTCCGTCATGGGCTAGACAGGGAATACCAGGAATAAAAGACAGTGACCATGTTCCTGCAATGCATTGTAAGTCATGGCCCTATGAAGCTACAGCCTGGTTAGACAGAAAAAGGATAGGAAGTTGGCCCACTGCAGACATGAAGAGATTTGCAGCAAATAATGGTTGTTTTGTTGTTCCTGTTGGAAGTAAAGTCAGCCAGAGTCCAGAGCTTGAATGGAGAATTTCTACTTCACAAGCAGAGAGATGTGTAATGTTTAGTTTAAACATTACACAAATACGCTGTTATGTGTTGATGAAAATGATTCTGAAAACATTTCTTCATCATGCTGGTGAAGGTAACATTTCAAGTTTTATGTGTAAAACAATTCTGTTGTATTGTATTGAAAACACACATTCAAATGCATGGCAGGAAAGTAATTTATTTACATGGTTATCATGTTGTTTACATGTACTGTACAAGTGTTTACAACAGGAGAACTGCCCACATTTCATTATACCAGAAAACAACCTCATGGCAGGACAGTTTTCCCCTGAAGTCAAAGCTTTGCTGTTAGAAAGAACATCTTTTCTAATACAAACTGATGGACAAGCATTGCTCGAGGTCCAGATTGATGACCTTGGTCAAAGACTGCAGATCAAGCTGAACATGTTATATCAGATAGCAGAAAATATTTCATCTAAGAAGGAAAACTATCTCTGTATTTCAGGAAGATCATTACATGACATAGCTAGTAATATCCCTTTGTGTAGTGGTGAAACGTTATTAAAAATAATTCAAAACAGTCCTGTAACAACTGTACAGACTTTGCTCAATGTAATTGCACATTATAAGAGATGTTATATAAAAGGAAGTAAGTTAGAACAGAAAGCATGCAGTCTCCTAACACCATTGGTCTGCTCAACACTGGGAACTACAATAGCCTCCATAAATATTCAGACAAACAACGCTTTACCTCCAGAAGCATTAGACTGGTTATCTGCAGGTTTGAATTCTGATGTTGCATCTAGTAGACTGAAACTTTCGTCTGTATTCTACAGTGTGGGGAATATGATAGAAACAGAATTCATTTTAAGAAATACAGAGGGACATTATGGCTTTGGCATCACTGAGGCTGTGTGTGGCTGCTATGAACACTTCACAGATACAATATTGAGAATGTTTGCAGAAGCTGCATATCATCAAAATGAAGAGGTTGTAAGAAATGTCTGTGCATTTTGTGTCAAATTTACTCCTGCTGAGACCCATTGTGTTCCTCGGGAACTGCAGTATGAAATGAATCGATCTACTCTAGCTGACTTGCTGCATAGAGATGAAGTCCATGACTACTGGATGGATTGGGCAGTGGTAGACTCTCTTCCTTACCTCTATTTCCTACAATACAAGACCTACAGACACCTTCAGAGGTCTGATGATCAGCATCAAGCACTTGCTAATCTTGCTAGAACAGTTGAAACAGAGGTCAACCTTGGTCACAGGGAAACAGCCCTGAATCTACTTGGACAGTGCATGGAACAAGAGAACCAACCTAACAAAGCTTTAATCTGCTACATGAGGTCACTAAAGATAAGAGAAAGAAATAACGCAGCAAGACTCCACATCTGCAGACTTCTAGCGAACTTTGTGTCAAATCTAAGATGACATTTTACATGTACTAGTATCAGCTTCACAACACTTTTCCTACATTTTCAACAAATACCTAAGAATAATAGAAGAAACATTCATGACCGTCTAAGTTTGCATTTTGCTTTAACCTTTTCCCTGTTAATTTCTATAATGGACCGGCCCATCATTCAATTTACGCACTACCACTTATTATTCAGTGGGGTGTTCACTTACCATGGCTGATCATGGTCTGCACTGGTTGCAAAGACAGAATCATCTGTCGGTAGTAGGCGGAAGGTTAAATTGAACTTCATAATAAAACCTATGAAATATCCTATGGAAACATAAAATGTAATCAAGATAAATAATACTTGGTCTGACTGAGTCTTTTATTGAGATGTAGTGACAATGGTAATAGCAATGGTTTAATCCTTACCCTGCTAAAATTCTATAATAAACCTGTCCATCTTCCAACTTGGACAGTACCATAAACTGTCAAAAGGGGTGCTTACCAAAAAGGTACAGACTGAATGGCGAACAGTACAGATCTTTCTTAGACTGCATAGATGTGCAGGCTGATTAAGATCTACACTGTTTGCAAAGGCAGGATCAGTCGTGTCCAGCATGATAAGGGTAAAGGGGAATATTTTAGTGTATTCCATGATCCCAATGGTCCAGAAAATATAAAGGTCTTAGAATTTGGAAAATTTCCAACTGCCACACTTTAAGAATGCTGTTGTTTTCTTTTGTAAACATATAACAAATAAATTATTTGAAAACTATGGAACAGTGTTTCTGAAAATAACTAAGATGTTTTGTGGAGATGTAGTAATTGTTAATTTTTTTTTCAACTTACTGAGAAGTCAGTCTGTCACAGCTATTTTCTCAATTCTAACTAAATTAAGGGCTATAAACTTTGTGGTTATAGCAAATGTGTTGACTATAAACATACAGGTACAAACGGTCTGGTTGATTTGATACTGATTTTATCTTCCATATGGACTTGGTTTAATTACAAGAAAAATGAACTTTAAGAGGACAGCAGTGCTCAACTATTTACAAATTGTTCACATGGTCTTATGATATAAGCTGGGATCGAACTTTTGGCTTCAGATAACACAGTTTCAAACAAGAGGACCAGGTAGCAATTGTGCTTTAGGTGTGTTTACAAGGCCTTTTAATTATTTGACCTAGCTTTTGACCGCAGAAAATGCAGTTTCAGACTGAACTTAGATTTCATGAAGAACTAGAAATGTGTCACAGACATGGATGCCCCCGCAACATGAGAAAGGTCACTGGCATAAGTTATTTATAGTAACAACTTAGGGAAGTTAATCTTAACAAAAAAATCCTAAGTCCACACAAAACTCCTTACCAGGTAGAGATAGGTTAAAATACTTCTCAAAATTGGATGTAACATGCATATTGTACTACAGAAAAAAAGGTCTTGGTTTTTCCCTAGGACCAGTAATAAAAAGTTACAATATAAGCTATTTATAGTAACAACAAAGGGAAATAATTCTGAACTAGGGACCTGGTTCTTGCGCATGACATTCTGTGTCATGAGGGTTTACAACTGAGCCAACTTACATCAAAATCCCTCCATGCATGACGAAGAAATGCTCAAGACAAAGTCATTCTTGTATGTGACCTTTGGCCTCTAAGTGTGACCTTGACCTTAGACCTAGGGACCTGCTTTTGCGCATGACACATTGTCTATCCATGCTTATTATTTTCTTCAAATTATTTTGAAATCGAACCATGCATGTCGAATAATGGACCGGACACGAAGACCAAATTATTAGTATATATGTAGTGAAAATTGGCTAAGTTCAACCAAGAACTGTGACCTTAACCTTTAAGCTAGGGCCCTGGTTTTTGCGCTTGACACATTGTCTATTTATGCTTATTATTTGTGTCAAATTATTTTGAAATCAAATCATGCATGTCAAAGTTATGGATCGGACACGAACATCACCCTTTCCCAAACACACAAGCACACGGACAAACACACACACGAACAAGGGTAACACTATATGCCCCGCCCATTTTATGGCGGTGCATAAAAGCAGTTTTCATATATATCTGGTAGAAAATATATTTATTTATTTTGTTGGATTTAACGTCGCATCGACACAATTATAGGTCATATGGCGACTTTCCAGCTTTGATGGTGAAGGAAGACCCCAGTCTTTGCATTATTTCATCACGAGCGGACACCTGGGTAGAACCACCGACTTTCTGTAAGCCAGCTGGATGGCTTTCTCACATGAAGAATTCAATGCCCTTAGTAAGGCTCGAACCCACATCGATTAGGGGCAGGTGTAAAAAGGTCTGCAAAAAATGTAATAGAACTGATATAGATTAAACAAGGAATCAATAATCCGAATGCTGCTCCTCGATGCATGTGCTTGTCCCAATATGGGACATAACGCATCAGAAACAAAAAAGAAAAATGGAGAAAATAAAAAGAAAGAAAATCGAATAAAGGGAGATAATGAAAGCAAGGGACATATCATTAAATGTTGTTTTTGCCTCTATCATTTTGTGAAGTTTCAATGAAATGTCATCAATATTTTTCAAGTACTGCTCTGGAGAAGCTTTATTTTGTATAATAAAGGGAGATAATTCAAAAACTAGGTAAGGTAGAGTTATGATTCTTTGACACTGCACTTTGTCTCAATGGCTTCTATGATTATGTGTTTTCAATCAAACACCATTTATACTTTTCAAATTATACTCCGGACAAAAGTTGACGGACCGACAAAGCGGAAACTATATGATCGCCCTTTGGGGAGCGTAAAAAAATAACAATAAGGCCATCATATTTAAGAATGCAAAAACTGCAAGCCAATACAATTATGTTTGGTTCAGATGTCATGTTCACAAAAGGAAGGACGTTAGGTGATAATTATTTCTAGTCTGAGAAATGACAGTGTTTATAATTCATGATAATTGTTATGTTTTATGTGTGTTTTTTTTATCCATACCACGGGAAAACCAACATAGTGCATTTGCAAACAGCATGGATCCTGACCAGTCTGCGTATCCATGCAATCTGGTCAGGATCATTACTGTTTGCTTCCAAACCCTATTGCAATCAGAGAAACCGTTAGCGAACAGTATGGTACCTAACCAGACTGCGCGGATGTGCAGGCTGGTCTAGATCCAAGCTGGTCGTAAATGCGCTATGATGGTTTTCTCATGGTGCGGCTCAAATACATCTCTCCTACCTCTATATGTAGCCCACCATAATGTTGATCAAGTAACCTGAAGCTATCTCTATCATTTTGGGACCTACAAAAATCACAATTCGTTGTACAAGGTGGTAAGATGAGAGATGTTTTAACCTTGACCCTGCTAAATTTCTATAATGAACTTGTTCGTCTTCCAATTTTGACTGTACCATTAACTGTTAAAAGGGGTGTTTACCAAAAATATACTGACTTAATGGCGAAAAGTACAGATCATGATCAGTCTGCACAGATGTGCAGGCCGATCATGATCTACACTGGTTGCAAAGGCAGAATCAATCATGCACAGGATGATAAGGGTTATTTCAACTAAACATAGGGTTTTTTTTGTCTCGGCTTATGTAGAAATGTCACTAAATATAATTATCTCTAGTTTGCCAAAATTGCTTCAGAAATAAATAAAAAGATTGCAACTGTGGTTGCTGATATGTAAATGTCAGAACGTCTGCCTGTACGTTCTGATCTGATTACATTTTCTAAACACTCACGTTTTACAATGTTCAATACAAAAACAAGAGCTGTCTCCATAGGATGACACATGCCCCCGATGGCACTTTGAATGAATAGTTATGGCCAATGTTAGAGTTTAGGACCTTTGACCTACGGAGCTGGGTCTTGCGCGCGACACGTCGTCTTACTGTGTCACACATTCATGCATAGTTATTTTAAAATCCATGCATGAATGACAAAGATATGGACCGGACACGCCCATCAATGTACTATCATGAAAAATGACCTTTAACGTCTACTTGTGACCTTGACCTTTGAGTTACGGACCTGGATCTTGTGTGTGACACATCGTCTTACTGTGGTACACATTCATGCCAAGCTATTTGAAAATCCATCCATCGATGACAAAGATATGGACCGGACACGCCCATCAATGCACTATCCTTTAACGTCTAAGTGTGACCTTGACCTTTGAGGTACGGACCTGGGTCTTGCGCGCGACACGTCGTCTTACTGTGGTACACATTCATGCCAAGTTATTTGAAAATCCATCCATCGATGACAAGGATATGGACCGGACACGAAAATTGCGGACAGACCGACAGACCGACAGACAGACGGTTCAAGAACTATATGCCTCCCAGCTACGGACCTGGGTCTTGCGCATGACACGTCGTCTTACTGTGGTACATATTTATGCCAAGTTATTTGAAAATCCATCCATCGATGACAAAGATATGGACCGGACACGCCCATCAATGCACTATCCTTTAATGTCTAAGTGTGACCTTGACCTTTGAGTTACGGACCTGGGTCTTGCGCGCGACACGTCGTCTTACTGTGATACACATTCATGCCAAGCTATTTGAAAATCTATCCACCGATGACAAAGATATGGACCGGACACGCCTATCAATGCACTATCCTTTAATGTCTAAGTGTGACCTTGACCTTTGAGGTACGGACCTGGGTCTTGCGCGCGACACGTCGTCTTACTGTGGTACACATTCATGCCAAGTTATTAGAAAATCCATCCATCGATAACAAGGATATGGACCGGACACGAAAATTGCGGACAGACCGACAGACCGACAGACAGACGGTTCAAAAACTATATGCCTCCCTTCGGGGGCATAATAATCTGTTGGTGATGTACCATCTCATTTTAACATACGTGTATGTAGACAAAATTTCAGCTTGATTTGCTCAGTTTGTGTTTAATCCTAATTCATTCAATTTACAGATTGAAAAATGAAAGTTAACATTTATTTTACCATTGCAGGAAGAATTCAACAGAATACTTTTGTATTTTATAAATTTCTACGGACAGAAAAAGGAGGACTTTGTCCACATAAGTAATTACTGGATGTCTTACATCCTACATGTGTTCATACTTGAGTTTGCCTGTCTCTAGATGTGTTGGGTTGGCTTCCAGTGTGACCTCTGACCTCTCCGTGAAGGTTACATGATCTGTGACTGTGTCAATGACCTTTCCCACTGTACTAGGTAGAGCGAGACTAGGAGTACCTGAAATTGTTAAAAATCAAATGAATTGAATAAGATATGACTTCAAATTAAACAAAGTAAAACTATTATATACATATATATCACACAATACAGACCTCCCAGCAGGGTATGATGAAAATAAAGGGTTTTTTCTAAAGGCCATTTTTGTAAAAAGAAAGGTTATCTGAGCCACTTTTGGATGAAAGTAATAGGTTAAATTTCTGATATATCTATTATTCCTGTTCAGTGCTGCAATTAATACCTGCAAGTTCTTAACAATCTATCCCTGTTGTTTTCAACAGTATAAACCTTCCTAACTAAAGGGAAATAACTTGCTTACAGAAAGTAAATTCGTAAGTGAACACGGTCTATCAACCTTAATCCTTTCTAAGGTATTTCAACACAATGGAGCAGCATCTATAAATTAAACCTGTAAAAATGAGTAACACAGTCATGCATCTTATTATCCTTAAATTGCTTTCTTTCACTTTTCGTATTTTTAACCTATGTCAAAAAGGAACATTTATATGAAATTATCTTAAAGGATCATTCTGTAAAGTTTGATGAAGAAGAGCTTTTTTTATAAAATGTTGACGGACACAAGACGGACGACTGACGACACACGACTGACGACGGACATTGAGTGGTCACAAAAGCTCATCATGAGGTGAGCTAAAAATACCAACGTATATAAAGATGCCCTAGAGTCATATGGTGTGCTTAATGATGAGGAGCAACAATTTCATGTCTGAAGCAAATCCATCAATTAATATGTTTTTGACAATTTAGAATAATTTGAGCATTTTGTAGAAGGTTAGATAAAGATTATGTGTGCAAAAACAGACCAGCAGTTTAGGAGCAGTTATCATTAGAAGATTTTTCTAATTTTAGCTCTGATTGCCCCTACAGTATGTGCAGCCAAGCAAAACTGTTTGAACAACATTGGTTGAGGTCCAGGCCAAGTTTTATCAAAATCCATTCAGTGGTTTTTTGTGGAGATGTTGTTTGAAGAAATTGTTGATGAAGGACAGACACACGACCGACACTGTGTGATCACAATAGCCCAGTCTAAATATCGAAATGTTTATACAATCAAACTTCGTTCGCTTGAACTAGGATCATTTGTGCACTGCCCTGCGTTCAAACTTATCGACATGTCCCGGCAAAGTCCCTGTATATCGTATATTGTTCGATAGCTCGAACCACTGAGTACTCGGACAAAGTTTTCCAGTTCCGTCGAGTTCGAAGGAACGAAGTCTGACTGTAGTATAAAACTGACCTCCACCAAAGAAGATAGGTTTAACCTTGGATACACAACTCAACTGTAACAATGTACTTGTTTCCTTAGCTAGGCAGTCTGCCATTCTTGTATGTTCCGCTGATTTACATGTAAAACATTTTCAAGGTTCAGGTCCCTGTGACATTGACCTTTGACCTATTGATTCCAAAATCTATAGGATTCATCTACTTTATAAGACGAATCAAGCTTTTGAATTGAGTGGTTCTCTAGTCATTGAGCAAAACCTCTTCTCAAGTTTCAAACCAGTATCGATCTTTCACTTACTTAAGTCCAATCATGCTATCAGATATGAAGGTTCTGGGTTGAGTGGTTCTCAAGTTATCTGGTGGAAACCGTTGTCAAGGTTCAGGCCCATGTGACCAACTGACCACAAAAACAACAGCAGTAATCTACTATATAAGCCCAATTATGTAGTCAAGCTTAAAGGTTCTGGGTGAAGTGGTTTTTAAGTTTAGAAGCAGAAACTGATTTTAAGGTTCAGGTCCCTGTGACCTTGACCTTGCACCTACTGCCAAAAAGGTACATAATAAAGATGTAGTCTAAGAATGATTTGTTTGTTTATTATCTGTTTAATCCTGTTTTTCTCCCAACAGTACTTAAGTTATGCAACAATGTTCTGCTAATGGTATGTTACTAGATTTTGTACTGGCACAAGTAACGAATAACTTCTCAACACTTAAGATATCCCAATCCATAGTCAAAGACAACATTCACTTAGCCCACTTGCATTTAACTCATTACCTCCCGATACATAGTCAGAGAACAAAAGCCTCACCCACTGGGATCAAACCTGTGGCTTCCCAATTCATAGAGAACATAAGCTTCATCCAGTAGAATCAAACTTCATAGTCAAAGAACATAAGCCTCACCCACTAGGATCAAACTTGTGGCCTACTGATTTACAGTTTTGGTCTACTGACTCACAGTTTAAGAACAACATTGTGACCAAACAACTTATTGCCCTTTTGCTCTTTATACTATCCTAGGACAGGTAAGTGAAATCAACTTTCAAAATAAATCTTGGATAAAATATTTTTTCAGCTAAATATGTTTACAGCAATGTAACTATATTCATGTATTTTCAGTCTAATATAACCCATTATCACTTACCTCATGTATTTGTTGAAGTTACAATATGTACATCTCCTGGCACAATACGGCCACTGTAAAAGGAGAAGTAAAAATTGATTTACATAAATTGTCAGCCTGAAAAGGAAACGCTCCTATTAATTAAACACTACAAAATATTTCTCAACAGTAGAGGAATTCATGTTACATACTTAAAATAAGTAACTTCACTTTAACATTCTTTTAATTTTACACTTTATGTAGGTCTCCATTGCCAGTGTTTTATGTAGGTCTCCATTGCCAGTGTTTTATGTAGGTCTCCATTGCCAGTGTTTTAGAAAAAAAATCTATGTTTGTTAATATTAACTTAATATTGAAATAACTGAAATATAATAATTAAGAATACCTGATTATTTTACTGTAAAAAATATGTTTGAAATTCAATAAACTACAAAACAGGAATCTTTCTGTAAAAAACATTCTAATATGCATGTTTCTGTTAAAATACGCTTACGCTAAAATGATGTCACGTTAACGTGCAATGTTTCTGTTGCGACCAAAAAAGAGCGCTACAGTAATTGTATTGTTCAGAATTGTTCATTTTAACGACAAAATGCCTTGATTTAATAAGCTGATATAGACCTGATATAACCATTAAAATACTTTTTAATAAGTTCAAAGATAGTTTAATTTCCGACAATATTTAGAAGAAAATTATATCCATGGACAATACTCCTCGAATGATCTTTATTTCTGAAATCCTGTAGTCTTTTTGGTCGTTCGACATTTTCAATATTTAACATCTAATTTGAGATAAAAGTGGCATAAAATTAGATGATAGGGGTTTTAAACTCGTCTTTACCAGCTGGCTAGTTTACCCCCACTACGTTTTTTATTTATTAGAAAGAAATGTTTTGTGACCTTTCCGCTCATGCATCTTTGATAAGGTAATGTAATTACCGAACACAACTGGCAGGCAGTGAGAAAAGAGAAATTGCATTCGATCCGTTTTCACTATTTCTTTATTGGCTGAGTTCCTCCATTTAAAGGAAAATTTGTCTAACGGTTTTCCGTGATTGAAATAAGATTGAACAAATCTCTTCTGCAGCTGTTCGGCTAGACACAAAACAAACGGAAAACAAGAGGGTAAAAAGTGATATACGATTTCTTAAAACAGATGGCATCGATTGCATTTCAAAATCCAAGAATGAATTATTTAACTTTATACTAGAAAGTTTACCCTTATCTATGTTAATATCAATGTATATATACATTGGTGACAGTATTGACATCGGAAACGATTGTGGTTTTTGCCTGGTGATACTGCCTGGAGATGGGAACTAAAAGCTTCAAATTTCTTTTTTTTTTCAGTGTGAAATATCTTTAGTGCATCCATTCGCTAAACATGTATATTTTCTCCTTATGAAAATCATAAATTTCTATGTTTAAGAATAATAATCTGATTTACAACTCCTGTAGTGACACTTTTTATTGATTTCGAGATTTTCACCAATGAGTGTAAATATATATATATATATATATATATATATATATATATATATATATATATATATATATATATATATATATATATATATAAAAGAAGACCTTACAACTCAACACCGTGGTTTTCTCAAAACTAACTAATCTGATAATTGTAGTTTAACAGATTTGAGAGCAGCTGTTGCTAGGCAATCGAAATAATTATTGAATGGATAGGTTAGGTGATAGGTGTTTTTGATAGCACCTTATCACAGGCTTTGTTCATTTTTATGAAACTCAAGTAATTACTTAATAGTGGTATTCTAAGTTTGTATCGACACCCATAAGATGTTAAAATTAAATATATAACACGTTAGGTATTCAAGAACCGCTGTGGCTGGGTAACATCCAATCACTTACCCTTCATTGCCGTGTATTCGGAGTCTAACACTTTTATGTCAAGAAGTCATCCAGGACAGTGGTTCTATCATAGTTTCCGCCATATCTGAAATAAAGCTTCCACAACCAATAGCTGGAAAGTCGCCATGTGACGAAGGAATGTGTTGGCGTGACGTTAATCTTCAGACATTTCATTTTTACCTGTTGAAAAAAAATCTTTTAATCGTCCAAGAATGTTTTGAAATTATTTTCAATGTAATTGTAGTACATTCTGTGGACTTTTGTTACATTTCATTAGCTCTTAATATACACTATAAAGAAAATGGCGTAGTACCATGCAACCCACCATATCGAAACCTAAAATAAACTTGAGATGTTAAATTACGGGAGGGTCATAAAGAGACTCAGTAACTTAGGCAATTCAATAATACAGGTAATCTATCAAAACTAATAGAAATGGAAACACGCTGAAAATACCAACGGAAATTTAAAATATTGCTCATTAAATGCTTATAGAACTTAGGCTGACCATTTAGTAGCAACGTATATCTTTATTATATATCTATTTAAATTCTGTCAGAAATACTGCCTGCATTTCACAAGGAAATACGAAGAGGCTGATAACAAACCCGTATTGTACCTTCAAAAAATCCCGTATTGTACCTCCATATTGTATGTTTGCTGACTACTTTCATTGAATATGCATGAGCTGATACAGTTATATAAACAGCGCACACAAAAACATCACTAATTTCATTTAAACATCAACAAACATTTAAGATTTCGTTCGATTACAAATAAACAAACAAAAAGGAGGAGGTATATAATAAAAGGATCATTACAACAGTAGCCCGATCTAAGATGCTGTATACGGCTCTCGTGGATTTTGTAAGGACGGATCACACTCGGCGCATATGCGCCTCGTGACATCCGTTCTGGCAAATCCACTCGAGCAGAATACAGCATCCCAGATCGAGCTACTGTTATAATAAGTTAATAACCCTATTGTATCTTTGCAGATATTCTTTAAAAGGGTTTAGTAATTTCTTTTTCGTTGGACTTTATACAGTTATACAGAAAAGGATCATATTTAAACGGAAATGAGCCGCTGTTTATATATTTATGTTTTCCTTTGTTGTTTGCAAGCGAGCGAGCACGGGCGTATGTGTATGTGTGTTAGCTCTAGGTGATACGATGTTTTGTACATCAATGTGTTTCTTTGTTACATGCCCGTGGCTACCTTGAAATAAGACAGAGAGGCTGCCTCTCCTGGACTTAAATACCCAGGTGACGCTGTCCTGTCCATTACAAAGTTTAGAACAAGAAGGAAACAGAGGGGACAAATAGATGGGGCAGCTAGCGTGTTACGGTGCCAGTGTCACGTGGGTAGATATTGGTCATAGTCATCCTTTGATGCCTGTACATCGTCAATTGAACTGGTCAGGTAATGAGTTTTCAGGTAGGTATCTTTGGATGTAAGATTAAATCCATTCTTAGTGTAAATTCTAATTTTGGGGTTTATTATCAAGGCCATAATATTTATTTACTGTCAACACATTTATTCAGTTTGTCAGTAACTTGCCAACTAGGGATGTGTCTGAGAATATGGCTCTCATTGTTAAGCCTAAAATCGAATATTAAACCCGAAGAATGAAAAAAAAAAAAAAAAAAAAAACGTAGAACGTAGTTAATGTTGTTTGCAGCATTATCGACATTTTGCACATAATTTCTTATGTAAGATTAGCATTTCAGATGTCATTTTTATATTGGATTTAGACAATCAGTTTTCCTTATTGTATAACAGCGGGAGAGTTATTTTCTCAGGCTACTGACTTTACATGATAATTTACGAGTTATCGTCAAACAATACGAAGGCATGTTGTTTTGTTTGTATTTATAATTTCGTGAGACTTTTTATGTTCTTATGAAATTATCTTGAATGTGCATTATAGTAGTTATACCATGTGATGACAGGTATATAATTTAAAACTATTTATAATTCATTTAGTTGACAAATGCAATGCTTTTCACAAACGTAAGTATATTTGACCAATATCATTTACGACGTTATATCATATACAATTACTCACTTCTAGTGAGGTCGAAATGGGAATTTAAAGCCCGAGTAGTCCGCATAGATATAACTTTTTTCCAGGTCGATACATACCCGTCTTGACCAAGCCGAAAAAACAACATTGTTTAACTTAACTTATGAAATCCAACATCTTGAAAGTTTATATGTCAAACAAAAACATTTGCATCGGTTGGTCATTATTTTCCACTAAACTGTGTACTACGTCACATTGTTGCTGCCTTACTGTTATCAAGAATTTAGACCACACTTTCCGATCAAAATCGGTTGCTGAAACAGAATAAATAGGTACCACTTAGACTTTGTATTTATCTAACATTGATTTTATATTCATTTAACATTGATTTTATATTTATTTAACATTGATTGCGAAACAAGTTCTCAACACTTACGATAATAACCATGGCGGCAAACATGTAATTGGGTTTCAAAAATCTTTATTCATGTATAATTAAAACATGTTACTGACTGCAAATTACATGTAGGTGAACTTCTATATTTTTTACAAAGACATCACCTAATTATTGAAGCGCTGCGTAAAGATGTCTTTTAATACTGTTATACATATACATGTATAAAGGAAGTACTGTCAAGAGAAGTAATTAGGACGAACGCTCTACTGAAGATAATGCCTCTTCCGTCTTGAAATGTCTGTTCACTTACTACCGGCGTTTATTTACTCGTATCAAAAGCGTTACTAGAAAAGAGACACTCATTTACTATTTTACTCTAAAGGCTGACAATAATGCCTCTTCCGTCTTTTAATGTTTGACACTTCCTTCCGGCGTTAATGCACTCGTATCAAATGCGTTACTAGAAAAAAGACAGTAATTGACTATTATACTATAAGGTTTTCGTGTTGGGAGTTAAGGACAATGCCTCTTCGTCTTTTAATGTTTGACACTTCCTTCCGGCGTTTATGCACTCGTATCAAATGCGGAACTAGAAAAGAGACAGTAATTGACTATTATACTATAAGGTTTTCGTGTTGGGAGTTAAGAACGCTCAGCTGACAATAATGCCTCTTCCGTCTTGAACTGTCTGACACTTACTTCCGGCGTTTATGCACCGGTATCAAATGCGTTACTAGAAAAAAAGACAGTAATTGACTATTATACAATAAAGTTTTCCTGCCGGAAGTTAAAAACAATGCCTCTTACGTCTTGAACTGCTACTGGTCACTTACTGTATACATCCGGCATTAACGCACTCGTATCGATTGCGTAACTAGAATAGAAACATTTATTTTCTTATTCTATTTTAAGGGCTTCGTGCGGAAAGTATTGAACGTTCTACTGACGGTTACATAAAATGCCTCTTTCGTCTCCATGCTGGTCGCAAACGCACTATGTTGATTTTCTCATGGTGCGACTCATTTTATATATTCTTGTAAGGATCTGACGCTGTGTAATGTTCCTTAATAAGTTTAAGATATCAATAAACAATTTTTAAAACACACTTAAACATAAATCTATAACAGGAGGCCTGCCTAAGCTATTTTCCAAAATAGATGAAAGTAATAACCCGCCCGCTAAGCTCAATAGGGAGAGCGATCTATGGATCGCGGGGTCGTGAGTTCGATCCTCGGACGAGCCGTATGTTCTCCGTGACGACTTGATAAAAGACATTGTGTCTGATATCATTCGTCCTCCACCTCTGATTCATGTGAGGAAGTTGGCAGTTACTTGCGGAGAACAGGTTTATACTGGTACAGAATCCAGGAACACTGGTTAGGTTAACTACCCGCCGTTACGTAACTGAAATATTGTTGAAAAACGGCGTTAAACCCGAAACAAACAAAGGATGAAAGAAATAAAATTGGGCGGCTTTATTATGAAAAATCCGTGAAATTATGTAGAAACACAAATGCTGGTGCAAGGATAATGGAAATTGTAATACTAAACGCGCAAAATTAAGTAAACATATACATTTATCTATGATAAGGTACAGTTAACGTGATATTTCTCAACATAAAGGGTAATTAAGTTTTTAAAATTATTTTAAGCGATTGCCTCAATGCTACTTACAGCAGGTGTTCGTGTGCGTTGTTTTAATGACCAGGGACACCAGTTTTCCGTATTTCTACGGATTCTGTTTAAGACAACGAATATTGTAAACATAAGTATTAATATAAAAATTTTGCAATACCCTCTTTTAAAGAAATTGTCTTAAATAGAATTTGCAGGAGTCACCCATGTTGCGCTATTGAGAAAAAAATATGGACTAAAACCGGACGTCAGTTTCTCATATATCATCCAGCTGGACGACAATAAAATTGTTTTCATCTCTAGAGATCAATATTATGTCAGGTCTGTCAAATACATCAAGCGATTTGCCTGTTCTGCATTATAATTCTTTGATGTTAGACGTAACTTCCGTCATCTGTCCGTTGAACAACGGTTATAAGCTTTATATATGACTATAATATAAGAAATAAATGTAAAAAGGGATTCGGATTTCCTATTTTGGCAGAAATCTACATGTTGACAGCTACGATATTCAAAACCCTACAACGGTATAAGTTTTATTATCGATCATTGTTAAAATCATTGTTTCAGTGAAAGATCATGCAAGTAATATAAATCAGTTTATTGGCAATAGATCAAACGTTTCTTTTAAATCACATATATTCCTTAATTCCAGTTTCCACGTGCTTATTTTATTCGGACAGGGCGATCTTATCTCTCAGAGATGTGTTTGTGCTTTTACTGGTAGCTATTACCGTAGAGATCCTAAGGTAAGTCTAACGGTTCTTGAAAAATTAGCAGTCCTAACAGCCAGGTGTTCCTATTACCGAATAAATGATATGGACAAATTTTATGATAAGAATTTACCCTTAGGCTATCTAAAACTTTATGTAAAAAGGAGCAAAAACTAAAACATATTGCTTCTTTTACAACAGACGGTTATTTAGGAAAGGTCATTGTAATTTTACAGATAATTGAAAGAGTAGTGTAGTTTATTATTTTCCCAAAATTAATAGAATTGATGAAAGTTTGTTTGTGAACCATTCTCTTAACCCAAATTTCTATTTGTAAAAAGTTATAACACCATTTCAGAAATGCTAGGTATTTCAATCTGTAAATCTGTACAGTATTAATATATAAAATTGAAAGCTCTTCAAGGAAAGATTGACTATCATACAGTGTATATTTGTGCAATTCTTGTGAGTAGAAATCGCACATGGACGAGCCACTATCGTTTAAGGTTCTAATTTAAGGTATTTCGTTAAGTTACTTCTAGGATGGAAAACAAACATAACGCTGTCCCTATCAATACGCTGTCGATAAACACATCGCTCTTTGACATCTGTATCGTACGAATGTCAGAATCATAGATGCATACCAGCTATATCATAAGGATGTCATACCAAGTGGATCAGTCCTTTTTAAACAGATTCATATATCACAATTTGATTACAAAAAGAAGATACTGATATAAGTAGGAATTAAACTGATATGTTTGTATTTTATATGGGTAGATCTAGTTGTTTTATCAACTTTTCTCACTGCTTAAATTGCTACCCGCATGACGTAATGATCAGTCTTGATCGAAGTCATTAATGGAAGAAAGAAAAGAAAGAAAGATGTTAAGCCACCTACAGGCTTAAAAACACAATCAATATTGTGTTGCAATATATTAAGAAGGAAGTAGTTTGTTTGATTTTGTATTATAGTTGTTGAATTTGTATTGCACAAATAATAATTGAAGATATGAACTAAAATGTTATTGTTAGAATCAATTATAGAAGTAATGCTTGTTTAGATTTTAATGCTGAAATTTTCTGAATTAAGTTCATACAAGTAATGGGATTTTCTCTAATAGGACAATCTGAAACTGACCAAATTTGTGTAGCAGAAATATGTCAACATATCAGCATTTAATATGGCTAAAACTATGCATGCCTTACTTTCCTCCATGTTTCTCTTATACAGATCAAGGATCAATTTTTCCCAGAAGCTGAGTAACTTATCAAAATTAACTATTGTTAACTGAGCATACAAGAATTATCCCAATTGGGAGCCCGAAAAAAAAAAAAAAAAAAAAAAAAAAGAAAAAAAAAAAAAAGACGCTGATGATGCCATAAAAAGACCAACGTCAAAATTTTATGTACAAGTTAAGAACAAATGATATGCACTAATGGGAATATCTTCAAAAATAAACGGTACGCACAATATGAAGCATGGATAAATGTTGCAATGCAAGATTTATGACTGGTATATAAACAAAAAGAAACTAGATGAAAATGCATCTTTTCTGTCCATGCATGTTCAAAGTTATTGCTCCTTTTATGAATTCAAAAATTTTGTTCATGTAAAAATGAGACACATGCTGTGGTCATATGTAGTATAAAGCGGTAAAACAATATTGTGCAGAAAAATCTGCTATATTTTCAATAAACGAACGTTGAAAATTGACAAATTTACTGAATTTGAGAAATAAGTTCCGTAAAAACATTTTTATCATTTAGCCATTCGTTACTTATTTAGTAAACTGTATGTAATACTTGCCATTCATTCTCTTTTTGCATGTCATTCGTTTAATATGTTATGGAGACAGATGATAAGCTATAATGCTTAAATCTAAATAAATATTCTGTTCTGTTCTGTTCCGTTCTGTTCTATAATACGCACAGGTGTAATTGTTATTATAGTCTTTCAAATACATACACGGTGCAGTAATAGGAGAGAATGTATTTTCATTAAAAAAACAAAACAAAACAAAACAAAACAATACAAAAATCAGGAAATATGAAGTATAAAATTCACCGTTTATAAACTTGCGTTTTTTTTGCTATTCTATCTGACGAAGTAGGCAAAATTTTCCGACGTCATAATAGGTTTTGCGGCTGGTTGCACTTAATAATCGTTTCAATTTATTAAAGTTCATTCAAAAATAGATACAATGATAAAACAGAATGTCTGTAGAATAAAATGAACGTTTTAACGGCAAAATCGGATAAAAATTGTAAAAATTATTAGCCTTTAACACCGAAAAGGTGCAAATTTACTGCTGCCGCTAGGGGGCGCTTCGACGTCAAAACTGTATTATATATTTATTTAAAAAATGCACCATTTGAAAGGGGATGCATTTCTGTTCATTTGTACCGAAAAACATCACAATCTGAGGTGGTGCTGAAATTCGTGAGGAAAGTAGCGAGCCGCGTTAAACAAGGTTTTGTAACAAACCGCTGTAATTCCTGTAATTTTATTTTTCTGCTTTAGGGAGAAGAAAATACAAACATGTCAGTTTTGACTAACAAATATACATGGTTTATCTGACTTTTCAACGCTAACATTATCAATCAGCACCTCGATTATAGACATTATACTTACTGCTTTCAAATCGGAATAGGACAGGTTTACAAACTGCAGGAAATCAGACAGCAAAACCCGTTATAATACGGCTGCGCCGAAAAAATCTATACTGCAGTTTCTCTTAAAGTGCTTCAAGAAAATCCACTGAGCTAGACATAATTACTTAACTATGGCAGTAATTCCTTTAAGCGATTCCCACGTATGTTATTTACAGCAGACATCCATCTCGTTTTATTGATGAAAATTTGTTCTAAAGCGGAGAGCGGTTTCCATTTGTTCACATACCATGCAGATAGACGGAAACAGAACTCGTTTTATCCTTTGAGAAATATATACAATGTCAGTTCTGACAGATATATCAAATTTGTTTTGACTTGTGCATTTATATTCAAGTTATGTTATCATTTCAATTAGCTCGCTTTAATTTGACTTAAATTACATTCAATGTATTCGCTGGAGGTAAAAATAGACATTATAAGTTACATTGCTTGTTGGTGACAGGATACGGGATATACGCTGTCGAGTAAATGCATATCAGGCGAGAGCCGACTACCCTTTCTCTTGCCGACTAACCTTTACTTCCATGCTACATGCTCGAAACATTTTGTATATTAATAAATCTACTTACAGTGCAGACTGGAATCCTGCAATCATTTGTTTCGTCATCATGTTTTGTTAACAGTTAATTAACACAAGCCATAGTATGTACAATGGTCTTCATTTTGACTGAATCACAAAACACAAAAAGCTCATTTATACAGGTTACTGTTACATTTGCCAGTACTTGTTTTTGATGGTACGCTCTTTCCAGGTTAAGTTGATAAGATGTTATGCATTATGATGAAATATGTAACAATAAATTTTAAAGCTATCAAGGTGTCAGAATCTAAATCTGATGGTGAACGCAACATTCGCATTTTTCTTATTATCATAGAAACATGATATCTTATATTTCAAGCGATTTCACTAGGAATAGTTAAAGCAAATACCGTTGAACCTTCCATAACGGCCACATTGCCTTAAATAGTCAGTCAGCTGACTTCCAGAATGACCTTTTGTTATAATTTCAACTCCCCTGTTAGAAGTCACCTGCCTTTAGTATCCAGATTTAAGTTGCTGCCTTGCTGGCTGCTGAATGCAGGTATTGGCAGAAGATTATTTCTTTCCATAAGAGCTTACATGATTATACTAACCTCATCAACTTATAAGGTTTACACAGTACCTCCAGAAAAAGTGTCGTAGAAAAAGAATGTTCGATTTTCAATTATGGTCAGATATTTTATTGAATGATCGTAACCGGACCACAATACGAAACTAACCGCTTTCACTTAAGCGTTTTCAGGAAGATAGGCAAGCGTTTACCAAGTTTACTTTGTTTTCATTAGGGACGTAATGATGAAAAGACGACAAACAAAGGATCTCAGGAGGACTGACAACTAAAGCTATTGATAGACAATTTATTGCATGACAAATATATTGTTAAATGGTGTAGCTTTTCGGGACAGACTTTCCAAAATGCATACTAATTATAGGAATCAAGAAATTCAATAAGAAAGAATTTACCTTTCAAAGTGAAGATCCTATGCAAGACAAATCAAGTTGCAAACATATAAATATTGTTTTAGGGCGCGATTAAATTGATTTGTTCACTTAAAATATTGTCGGAATATTAAAGACGCCGAAAAACTTTAATTAACCAAACGAATGGTCATTGATAGTTTACTTTGAAAAATATGTCTGTAAACTGAACAGACATGTGTCAGAACACGAAACAGTTAAAATTAAAGGGCAGTAATCCACACATTTTAGGCGTAAAACAATCTCTTTAAAAAACCCATAAGAAGTGAGTACTATAAAAGTGACTAGTGGTACAAACTTTTTGACATAAAATTTTTCAAAGATATTCTTATAAATCACCAAACTATTGTGCAGAAGTTCGTTAACCGTTGAAACTCTTTTGAAATACATTGTAATGCAGAAATTATTCATCCTTCTTTTTACCAATATCTAACTTTATTTTTACCCACTCTATCACATTCAATGCCATTTATACATTCTACTACGGTGTTCCGTTTGGACAATCGTGACTTTTTATTTAATACCTAACCGCGATGCACGATGGTACGATGACGAAACAACGATGGTACGATGGTGAAAACGCGATGGCACGATGATGAAATCGCGATGGTGCGATGGTACGATGGTGAAATCTCGATGTAATATCGCGTTTTCATCATCATACCATCACGTTTTCACCATCGCACCATCGTGCCATCGCGTTTTCATCTTCGTGCCATCGCATTTTCACCATCGTACCATCACGTTTTCACCATCGCGTCATCGCGTTATCATCATTGTACCATCGTGGTTTCACCATCGTACCATCGCGTTTTCACCATCTTACCATCGCATTTTCACCATCGTGCCATCGCGTTATCATCATCGTACCATCGTGGTTTCACCATCGTACCATCGCGTTTTCACCATCATACCATCGCCTTCCGGTTAGAAATGCGTAGTTCTGTACACTTGTACTTTTTTCAACAAAAGATGAATGTATCTCAATGTATTTTGTGAGAAGAAATCTACCATTTAGGTTCTGCTGTTTTGCAAAATGTTGTACAAAATGTTCAGTGCTCACTTCATTCAAACTGTAAAATCTCCAAGGCCACGTCCTTTGTATTTTATGTATGCTTGAAAGTAA